>NC_084900.1:1151946-1451946 GCF_949316345.1 Pungitius pungitius | reverse complement strand
CAAACATAGGAAGGAAGAGACATTGTCTTCCTTCCTATGTCTGTCTCTATGTCTCTGTCTTCCCTATGTCTGTCTATGTCTTCCTCCCTATGTCGGTCTGTCTTTCTCCCTTAGACAGACATAGGGAGGAAGACATAGACATACATACAGAGGAAGACAGAGAGACAGACAGACATAGGGAGGAAGACAGACATAGAGACAGACATAGGGAGGAAGACAGACATAGAGACAGACATAGGGAGGAAGACAGACATAGAGACAGACATAGGGAGGAAGACATAAAGGATCAATCTGTGATATTGTCTCCATATTCATAATTAATCAGTCTAGTTAAAAGTATTAAATGGTACATTGATATTTGGGGAAGATGTACTTTCTACTGCAGTACATCTCACATGTACTTGTACTTTTCACTGTACTACGTCTCACGAGTACTTGTACTTTTCACTGTACTACGTCTCCCGAGTACTTGTACTTTACACTGTACTACATCTCAGGAGTACTAGTTGTACTTTACACTGTACTACATCTCAGGAGTACTAGTTGTACTTTACACTGTACTATTTCTCAAGGAGTACTTGTACTTTTCACTGTACTACATCTCAGGAGTACTAGTTGTACTTTACACTGTACTATATCTCAAGGAGTACTTGTACTTTTTATGCAAGTCAATATTTTGCTAACGTTTTACATTAAATACTCGTATCAGATAAAAGTGTGACGTTTGTTTTAATCCACACAAGAGACACAAATAAAAGAAAGAATTTTATTCTGCTCCGTCGTGAATCTTAAACATCTGGAACAAACAGCACGTTTCACCACATCTGTTTGTTGTCACAGAGTAAACAACAACAACACATCTCACGGTAAAAATACACAAAAAAACATCTCTCTGTACAAACTTCTAGAAAAGCAGTTAATGCTTCAATTAAAGCCCCTTTCACATTAAAACTACATTTCCCATCAGCCCCGTCATTATAAATAATCATGTGTGATTTAACTTTAAAATAAAGAGTCCCATGAGTCCTGTCACCTGAACACCTGGAGGACACCGTGAGGACAGGATGTCCCCGTGAGTTCTGCAGGACAATGTAGCAACGGTGGGTTTAAGGCTACGTCGGCTTCTTCAAAGGTACAGTTAGCTTCAAGAGGTCAAAGGTCACGTGGGGGTTAATGCTCAGGTGAATGTTAATCATGTTAATGCTGACCAACTGTCCTGCTGAGACGTATAAACATCCAGGGTCCATGTCCTCATCTTCCAGGTCAACCTCACACAGCCTTCAGGGACACTGTGGGGGGGGGAGGGAGGGGGACACAAGACAAAACAGCAATTACCCACTAAATATATTATCAATCACATCGATGATGGTCAATAAGTTTTAGTCAAAGAAATAAAGTTTTACTAATATTCACATTATTTACTCACTCGTCTCCGTCTCTGCTCCTCCTCCTCCTCCTTCTCCTCCTTCGCTGCTCCTCCCCTCCACCACTGGCTCCTCCCCCTTGCCTTGCTCCCTCTCCGCCCGCTGAGCCTCCTCCCGCTCCTTCTCCTCCAGCAGCGAGCGCAGGAAGGCGGCGCTCACCACCTCCTCCCCCTCCCCCACCAGGAAGGCGTTCTTGAAGCGGCTGTACAACATGGCCGCCTTGTCCATGACGGCCCGGTTGGCTCGGTAGGAGCGCAGCTGGGCGGAGGACACAGAGACACGTGAGGACAAGTCTCCGACGTACGAAGACAAGTCTCCGACGTACGAAGACAAGTCTCCGACGTACGAGGACAAGTCTCCGACGTACGAAGACAAGTCTCCGACGTACGAAGACAAGTCTCCGACGTACGAAGACAAGTCTCCGACGTACGAGGACAAGTCTCCGACGTACGAAGACAAGTCTCCGACGTACGAAGACAAGTCTCCGACGTACGAGGACAAGTCTCCGACGTACGAAGACAAGTCTCCGACGTACGAAGACAAGTCTCCGACGTACGAAGACAAGTCTCCGACGTACGAGGACAAGTCTCCGACGTACGAAGACAAGTCTCCGACGTACGAAGACAAGTCTCCGACGTACGAAGACAAGTCTCCGACGTACGAGGACAAGTCTCCGACGTACGAAGACAAGTCTCCGACGTACGAAGACAAGTCTCCAACGTACGAGGACAAGTATGCTACAAATGAGGACAAGTATGCAACGTATGAGGACAAGTATGCAACGTATGAGGAAGTCTTCACCTTCCGGAGGGTGGAGACCAGCTCGCTGTGCCTCTGGACATGTTTACACGTCACGTAGACCATGCTGAGCTGGTCCAGCGCCGTCAGACACTTCCTGACGTCCTGGAGGACAGACGGAGACATTAGAAGAGTCACGGTTAGGAGAGGCAAATGCGTAAACAGGAAGTACAACAGACACACGACAGATTAGATCGACGTGATGAGAACTTGTCTTTGATCCTTTCATCTTTATTTCATTCTGCTGCAGGCTGAATTTTTGTTCACTTTGTGATTTTAGTTCCATCTTTTTTTTGCTCCGTTCTATTTATTTTAACATTTATTTGTGTTTTCTGAGAGCAGCGAAGGGGACTCAGAGAAGTGGGCGTGTCTTACGGGGTTGTCGGTCTTCAGGGAGATCCGGATGTCTCCGTGGAGCCGGTGCAGCGTGGAGTCCGTCAGCGTCATGGCGGGACTCCGCCTCTCCGCCTCGGCGCCACCCGACGAGCCGCCCTCCGCCGCCCCGTCTCCCTCCTCCGCGCTCCTCCCCGCCGCCTCCTCCGCAACCGGCTTGTCGCTGCTCTTCTGTGGTTTCGTCTCATCTTCGGCGTCGGGCCTCTTCGTCACCGCTGCTGCTGCTTCTTCTTCTGCACTTTGGCTGCTCTTCTTCTCCATCTCCTCGTCAGTCGATGCCGTTTTTCCCGCCTCGCACTCCTTGCTCTTCTTCTTCTCTTGGGGTTTTGCCGTAGCTCTGGGCTCCTCGTCGCTGTTCTTCTTCTTCTTCTTCTTCTCCTCTTTCCTGTCGTCCGTCTCTCTCGCCGCCTCCTTCGGTTTCCCTGACCTCTTCTCCTTCTCCTCTTTGTTCTTCTTCTCTTCTGCCGCCGCTCCTCCCATGATGGTCTTCACCTGGACCTTCGTTCCTCCTCCACACGTTGCCTTCACGATCTTCCCGATGATCTTCCTCTCCTCCGTCTTCGTCCCCTCCTCCTTGTCTTTTGTCTTCACGTCGTCCGAGGTTTTCCTCCCGTCTGTCTTCTTGTCCGTCTCTGTCTTCTGCTCGTCCTTCTCCGACTTCACCTTCACCTTCTTGTCTTTTTCAGCACCTCCTTTGGGTTTCACCCCCGTCGACGTTTCTTTCTCTTTCCTGCCGGTCAAACTCTTCTTCTTCTCAAACGCAGCCGCCTGACTTCTTCTCTTCTTCTCCTCCACCACCTTCTTCTTGGCTCCGCCTCCGCTCTTGGCTCCGCCTCCACTCTTCTTGGCTCCACCTCCGCTCTTCTTCCTGACAAGAAAAAGACCATGTGACACCTCCTTCAACCCTATCTGATATGTGTGTGTGTGTGTGTGTGTGTGTGTGTGTGTGTGTGTGTGTGTGCTCCTTACTGGCACCTCCTCCCTCCTCTTCCGGCCTTCAGGAGGCCTCTCAGAGACCTCAGCAGACTTTCCCTTTTGGCCGCCAGGCGCCACTGTCTCTGCAGGGGACACAAAGGGGACGTAAGACATTGAGACTCTTTCAGACCTAAGGAACAAAGAGCGAGAAGCATCTTCACCTCCTCGTCCACAGCGACGCCTCCCGGCTCCTCCTCTGCTCTCCTCGCCTTCGTCCCTTTGCTCCCTCCACATTTCTTCATCTTTTCCTCCGTCACCTCCTTCTTCTCCTCCTCCTCCTCCTGTCCGTCCGTCTCAGTTTCCTTCTTTCCTCTCATTCGTTTACTAGTCTGCCTCCTTGTCCCCTCCTCTTCCTCTCCTCCTCCTCGTTGTGTTTTCCTTGCTCTCCTTGTCTTCACCACTCGGCCCCCTGGAACCTTCACCTCTTCTTTCTTTCCTTCCACACCTCCTTCATCTGGCTTCGTCTTCTTCTGTTTCTCCTCCTCTTCCTGCCTTTTTGCTCCTTCGCCCTGGTCCCTCTTCCTCTTGACTCCTTGGCTCTCTGAGGACTCCTTCTCTTCCTGGGTCTCTTTGATCTTTGCTCCTCTCTCTCCCTCCACATCTTGCTTCTGTTCCTCCTCCTTCTTTTGTTTCACTCCTTTCCTTGTTGTCGTCTCCTTTCTCCTTCCTTCACCACCGGCCTGACTTTTTTCCTTCTCTTCCTCCTCCTTCACTCCTTGGCTTTGTGATGACTCCTTCCCTTCTTCCTTCTCGTCTCTCTTCTTCTTGACTCCTTGGCTTTGTGATGCCTCCTTCCCTTCTTCCTTCTCGTCTCTCTTCTTCTTGACTCCTTGGCTTTGTGATGCCTCCTTCCCTTCCTCCTTCTCGTCTCTCTTCTTCTTGACTCCTTGGCTTTGTGATGCCTCCTTCCCTTCCTCCTTCTCATCTCTCTTCTTCTTGACTCCTTGGTTTTGTGATGCCTCCTTCCCTTCCTCCTTCTCATCTCTCTTCTTCTTGACTCCTTGGCCCTGTGATGACTCCTCTTCCTCCTTCTCGTCTCTCTTCTTGACTCCTTGGCTTTGTGAAGCCTCCTTCTCTTCCTCCTTCACGTCTCTCCTTTTCTTGACTCCTTGGCCCTGTGATGACTCCTCTTCCTCCTTCTCGTCTCTCTTCTTGACTCCTTGGCTTTGTGATGCCTCCTTCTCTTCCTTCTTGTCGTCTTTCTTCTTCTTGACTCCTTGGCCCTGTGATGACTCATCTTCCTTGCCTCTCCTCTTCTTGCTTCCTTGGCCCTGTGATGACTCCTCTCCCTCATCTCTCTTCTTCTTGACTCCTTGGCTCTGTGATGACTCCTTCTCTTCCTCCTTCTCGTGTCTCTTCTTCTTAACTCCTTGGCTTTGTGATGCCTCCTTCTCTTCCTTCTTGTCGTCTTTGCTCTTTTTGATTCCTTGGCTCTGTGATGACTCCTCTTCCTCGTCCCTCGGTCCTCCCTTGTTCTTTGACATTTGAGTTGGACCAGCCTTCGGCTTCTCGCTCACTGAAAGGTGAAAGCGGAGAGCTTTAACTACTCCTTATATCCTAAAGATGATTGATGGGGCGTGTGTGTGTGTGTGTGTGATTCACCTTTAGGGGTCACAACGGGTGTCGTCTCCTCGTGCTGCTCGGCTTCGACCTGACAAAAGCAAACCAAAGAGAAACCGTGTGAAGCGCGTTTGGTCACTTCCTCTCATAAACACTTGGTTTTACCAGTCAAGTATTTTTCAATGACGTGAAATTGTATTTAAAGGCAAAGTTTGACCAAAGTTAAACCAAATTCACCAGACAAATAGAAAAACTTACTTTGAAAAAAATATTTTTTTTATTACTATTTTCTCAAAATTAGGGTTTAAAAAACTCTGTTTAAAGATAGCAAAATGATTGATTATTCTGCTGTTCTACATTTTTCCATTTTTGTTAATTGGAAAAGGTGCCGAAAAGAGACGGATGGAAAATCACTTCTCGTCAAACACTGATTCAAGTTTTGTATAATTCGAGCAAAGTCGAATCTTCATAATCACACAAACTCCTCTCTCACCTCCTCCTTCTTCTCCTCCTCCTCCTCCTCACTTCTCCTTCCTGCTGCCGACCTTCTGCTCCTGGTGCCTGCGGAGGTCTTGCCCGGCGGCGTTTTGGACTCCGGCGCTTTCTGCGGAGTGGATCTCAGCGAGAGCCTCTTCGGAGGCGTAGCCGCGGCGCCAGCTTCCTGTTTACGTTTGACTCGCTTGCTGCCGGCGCCCGGCTTGCTGTCGGTGGATTTAAGTTGGTCCTGCGAGGGTTTATCAGAAGAGGTAGCGGGTGGAGCTTTAGGGGGTGGAGCTTTGGCAGCGGGCGGAGCTTTAGCAGCGGGCGGCGTGTTGGTCGGCACCTGAAGACACAACAGAACAGAAAAGGTTTATTAATCAAACACAGAAGAAAGGAAACATGATTAAATAGCCTTTGAGAGGTAACACTCATCAATGAGGAGATGTGTGAGGCTTTGCCACATTGGTTTCATATCGTCAACGGCGTTAACCTTGAGGGTGTTTGGGTGCAAAGTGGGGATGAACTAGTCACAAACCATAACAACCAATAAGGACGGTGATATGCGTCTGTTGGCTGTCACACGTCAGAGAGGAGGAGCACGCTCACTTTGAGTTTACTCCCGACTCCTGGCGTGTTCTGGATCTCCCACATGCCCTCGGAGAAGCCTTTGCTGCGGACGCCGCAGCCGTACTTCGTCTTGTTCCCGACGAAGGGGACGATGTTCTCCAGGAGGACCTGACCTCTGGGGGGCGGGAGAAGATGGGAGTAAGGCATCAACAGTGATGACATCACCAATGGGGAGAAAAATGAGCATACGTACATCTGGTGGGTCCCGAAGAAGAAGACCAGGACCCGCTTCTTGTTTCCGTTGTCCGGCTTAAAGATCTGAACACACACAGAGACGGGTCACTTTAACTCTCCCAGAATGAACGTGTGTGTGTGTGTGTGTGTGTGTGTGCAGTCGCACCCTCGCAGGCCAGTGGGGGAAGCCCTTCATCTTGGCGAACACCAGGTCTCCCTGTTTGTACTGGTCTCTTCTTCTCGCCGGCATCCTGCTGCTTCAGAGCTCGATCACGAAGCAGAAGCTGGAGAAGCACAGACATCATGGACCCAATTCAATGTACTGACAACTAAAGATAAAGACACACGTAAAGAATGAATGCCTCCAAATGATATTCATACGAGTCACTACCAGCATATTCAGCAGTTAAGACTCACTTTGAAGTGTTGATAATCCTTGTGAGGTAAAGTTTGTCCTTCAAACTGTCGGGATTCACTCGGAGCAGCGTGTGTCAATCACTGTTTACAAATACAGCATGCTAGCGCTGATGCTAACTTTGAGCTAGCTTCCCGCAAAGCTCTGCGTTTATTCGTTTCTACTTTATTTAAGGTGGGTTTTAACGGGACACCGCGGGACTAACGGACAAAGAACCGAACCCGTGCGGGTCCAGAAACGCGAGATAAACGGCTCTTGCTTGGGTTCGGACGGGAGGCTTCTTGTTACTAAGCTACAGAGTAACCTCTCGTCGCCATGTTGAGCCGATCAGTGCGCGTCACGTGACGCACGGCACCTTTTCCCGCCTATTGGTTGGACCGTACCACCAAGGCAGCAGACTGTACCATCTGGAGGGGGATATTAGGGAGACCGGAAATGAGAAAACCTCAAAATCGAATAATTTAGAACGCAAGGTAATGAAATTGCATTGAGCAATTGGATTATATATTTGAATATAAGCATTAAGTAGTGAAATACCATAAATAACAATGTAATTATTTAAATATATTAATAACTAATAAAAATATTAGGACATCATTATTTTATTTATTCTGTTGTTGATAGAAGTGAGTTTATTTGTTTATTTCCCCTTTATGCTAATTTATACTTCTTATTACTAAGTATAACTACTTACTACTTTCAAACTAGTTCAGTTTCAAATATTTAACGCTCAATATAAATCAAATAATAAATGATCATATTGTAGTAAAGGCTATAACTGGAAAACACAAAAACAGTTGGACATACATATAAAAATGCTTTTAATGTGAATACATGTACATTTCTGCCAAACATTTACTCAGCTGACACTAAATGCCTCAAAATATTTTTGATTTTGACAAAATATGCAAGTAAATGTTTTCCAAATATAAGCAGCTGTCCATAAATAACGTTTATTTAAATTAGGATCAATCTGATCACTTGTGTGAGATGAGTCTTCATGTCAAGACCTCCCATTATTTTAGTGTCACTTCTGATCTCTGGTGCCTCAACAGAAGAGCTTGCAATCCTTTGGACCTTCATCTCTTCTGATGTTCACGTCTGGGAGGACTTACCAGCATCTCAACATCCCCAAACACAGCCGCACCAACGGTTCCATTCTGGTCCACAGCAGGAACCTTTTGAGGACCTTAATCCAACATCTTATTTTAGGTTCAACTGCTCAGGACTTCTCCTCAATCGCTGCCACTGTCGTCGTCGTCCTCCTCCTCCTCCTCCTCCTCCTCCTTCTTCTCCTCCGTCTCCTCCACGAGGCCAGAGAAGAAGTTGTTGTCCCCGTGGGCCTTCTTGGACAAAGACTTCATGCGTCCGTCCTTCTTCTTCCTCTTGCGGTACTCGTTGACCTTGGTGCTGGGCAGAGCCGAGATGTCCCAGAACTTGATGAGCTGGTCGTGGGCGCTGCTCGCCAGGAAGCGGGTGTCCCAGGACTTGGCCAGCTCCTCGACGGGTTCGCCGACGTGCTGGCCGATGCAGCCCAGGACCCGGTTGGGGAGGAGGTTCACGGCCCTGATGGAGGACACGATTCAGACCAGATCTAAAGACCACCAGGCATCATCCTCCTAAAAGCATCTTAAACCATTTTAAATTACCGTCAACCATCTAAAGACCACTAAAGGCCATTTTAACGCATCGAAGACCATCAACTTGGACCAATAGGCCCTAATGGACATTGTTTTTGTAGACCAGGACTTAAAGAAGACCACCACGGGCCCCGCGCTCACCGTATGTACCCGTCCATGGAGGCGGTGCACATGATACTGTCGGTGATGGGGGCGATGCACTCCACCGACTCGGCCTTGATGGCGAAGCGGTCGCTGGTGGCGCCGAAGCCGTTCCAGTTGAAGATGTAGACGGTCCCCTCGCTGGAGCCGCACACCACCTTCCTGCCGCGCTTCATCAGCGCCACCGAGGTCAGGTCGCCGCTCTGGTGCTCCGACAGCAGCTCGAACCGCCGCCGCTTGATGTTGAAGACGCCCATGGTGCCGTCGCCGCTGCGGAACAGAGGGGAACAAAGCAAAGATGAAACGGAGCTCCTCAGTGAGACCACCAAGTCCTGTTTGAAGGGAGACTGAGCTTCAGGAAGCGAGAGACGTGCAGACTTTAAATACGAAGCCAGTGCAGCCTTTGTCCTCTGGATGAAGGGGTTCCCGAGTGATGATGAGGGGGGGGGACCCTCACCTGGTCGTTAGGAGGATCCGCTTGGCCTGGTCCACGGCGATGTCACTGATGTAGTCCTCGTGCTGTTTCAGATCCATGATGTCCGTCCCCTTCCTCATGTCCCACACCTTCAGGGTCCCGCCGTCGTCTCCGGTCGCCAGGATGTTCTCGTCCACGATCAGCAGGCTGTTGATGGGGGCCGCGTGCGCGCCGCGGATCCGCGTCACCAGCTGCCCGCGCTCGGCGTCCAGCAGGTGCACGGCCTTGTCCCGCGAGACGCTGTAGAGCTTCAGGCCGTCCGCGGAGAAGCGCACCTGGCGGCAGGACTTCATGTGGTGCCCGGAGGACCACAGCTCCCGGTTCTCGCCCTCCGTGCACGAGTACGAGTAGGCGTAGATGTCCCCGTCCACGTCCCCGCACACCAGGACGTCCCGGCTCGGGTGGAGGGCCACCGTGTTGGCGATCGCCTCAAGCCGGATGTCATCCGGGGTGTCTCTGACCTTTGGCTCGGCCGGCTCGTCCTCGTCCTCCTCCGGGTCCCCGTCCGGGTCCTGACCCGCGGGCTCCGAGTCTGAGGTCTCTGGAGCTTCAGTTTTGTCCGTCTCTGTGGATTTGGTTTCAACGTGTTCTGCGGGCGCCGCCATGTTGTTTGCTGTCTTTCTTCTTCTACGTTGAATTAAATGGTAGCGTTGCCATTGGAGAGAGGTTACACTGCCCTCTACAGCAGCGCTGTGTTTTCTTCTTTCTTATTAATGTCATAACTACTATTTAGACCATTATGTCAGATTTCTACTCATGGGAAATAAATAATTGCGTCCATGTACAATAAATGAGAATTCGTGTAACTACAATATGCTGAATGATTTTCTTTCATTTTAGTAATTAACATTTTTAAATAATGTTTTAAATATTAATTTTCTCATATTTCATTATTTTTAAATATGGAATTTCACCAAAAAAAATTATGTTCATTTAATCCATTGTAATTTTTATTAGACTCATAACTATCTCAAATAAATAAATAAATGACGTAACGAAATGGGTGGTCACCTTCGGCCGGTTGTCAAGCCAACCCAGAATGGAAGCGGATATGACGTATCGACACTAAAGATGGCGTCAGATTCAAACGGCTGCTGGACTAATGTCGCTGTAAGTGTTTTGAAAAGTCCACTACGAGCGGTTTCCAGATTTATTATTGATGCTATAAACAACGTGTATAGATTAGACTTCTTCTTGCTAGTTAAAGGACGTTTGGGGGATTAAAAAGATGAACGTTTAGAATATTATCCGCGAAACGGATCTTTGTTCGGATTGAAACAAACCTCCATTCACGAAATGTTAAGATTTGATATTAACTTGTTGAATGACCAAGTTATTGACGAGGTAAATTAATCGTTTTGAAGTTCAGAGAATCTTTGGGGAATACTGTTGAATTCGGCACACATTAAAACCACAAATTAGACATGTGCATGTGTAAAATATCAGCTGTAGGTTGTTGACAACGACATGTAATCATCTCTCAGATGCCGAATAGAAGAGAAGTTCCGGGTGATCCATAAACCGTCCTACGCTTTTTTCCCAGGTGGAGTTTTACTCGGGCGATGCGATGTTTAACGTTAACTCGATAGATTTATGAACGGAGGTTGGCTTGGCGGGTTGTCGAGGCAACGCCAGGTAAGCGAACTGGGCGTGCGCCGTAACCACAGCAACGCGGCGATGCAGACGGAGGCGGCGGAGCGCAGGAGACGACGGCCGCCTGGGGGGAGCAGGCGCAGAGCCTCCTCCAGGAGGCCCGAGGAGGAGACCGACAGGTATACAGTGACTGCAACACTCACTCCGTGTGTATCTATCCATACAATCATGTGTATCTATCAATACAGTCATGTGTATCTATCAATACAGTATATATCATGTTTATATATATATATATACTTTATCCTCAGGTTAAAAGACATCATCGGGAAACAGAAAGAACAGCAGACGGGAAGTGGGGAGGAAGATGAGGAGAGAGAGAAGGAACAAGGGAGGAGGGAAGGAAGAGAGGGAGGAGGACAGAGGGGCCCGAGGAGAGAGAGGAGCAAGAGGGCGGAGTCAGGAGGTGAAGAAGACAACCGGTCTGGGGGGAGGAGGTGGAGAGTCCATCAGCTGGAGAGAGAAAGACTGGAGCTGACGTCCTGCCACAACCAGGAGGTGAGACGTAGTACAGTGCAGAGTACTATCTGAACCCCCCATGTGTACCACAGTAGTACCTGTACCCCCCAGGTGTACTATAGTACTCTGTGTACTCCCCCAGGTGTGCCAGCTGCAGGCCCAGCTGACCTGTCTCAGGTCCCTGGTGGAGCGAGGAGAAGCTCAGCGGGTGGAGCTTGAGTATCAGCTGACGCTGAGCCAGCGAGACTCCGCCCGAGCCTCCGAGCTCACCGGTGAGTAAATCGAACGCACCCTCTGAGACCTGTGGCAGAGCAGGCTCAGCAATGAGTGTGTGTGTGTGTGTGTGTGTGTGTGTGTGTGTGTCATGGTGCGGGTCTCAGAGCGAGCAGCAGAGCTCCAGCGGGAGGTCCAAGAGGTGAGGAAAACTCTGGAGATCACGCGGCGGAGCAGAGACGAGGACCAGCATGCTTTGCAGCAGGAGGTGGAGGAGCATGACACACTGATCCAAAGCTTCAGCTCGGAGAACCAACGACTGCATCGACTACTGCAGGTCACACACACACACACACACACACACACACACACACACACACAGTCACACACAGTCACGATTTATTTTGTATCTTCGATAAAAATCTCTCCCCTCCAGGATCAAGAGGAGGTTCTTAAGGAGTCGGAGAGGAGGATGGTGGAGCTGCAGAAGGAGAAGGACGAGGAGGCCGAGGTGAACAGACGACTCTCCGGCGAGCTGAAATACCTGGCAGAGAGAGAGGAGAGGAGCAGGAGGGAGAAGGAGGTAAGGGAAGGAGTGGGCGGAGAGGGAGCTGAGGGAAGGAGAGGAGGTCACAGAGGTCATTTGTTTGTTTCCGTAGGTGATGGATCAGCGGGTGAAGTCTCTGGAGGCGAGTGTGGAGGCGGAGCGAGCAGCTCACCTGGAGTCCAAGTTCAACTCGGAGATCGTCCAGGTAACACACAAACACACACACACACAAACACACACACACGCAGACACACACACACGCAGACACACACAAACCTGTAATTAAGTACAAGTGTGTTAAAGATGAACCGCTGACAGGAAGCTAGTGATGGACAAAATCTTGTTATTTTCAGTTGAAGAGGTTAAAATTGAGTTGTGACCCCTCTCTGCGACCATGTGACCCGGCAGCTAAGGGGGCGGGACTTGGAGGCGGCGCTGGCGGCGGAGCGGTCCGGCCAGCAGGAGGCGCAGCGCGGGCTGGAGTCCCTGAGGGCTCAGCTCGGGGAGAAGGAGGCGGCGTTGGGCCGCGAGAGGGAGCGGAGCGGCGGGGCGGAGCGCGGCCTGCAGCGGTGAGACGCCTTCACTGACCGGTCACACCGTGGGACATCAGGGAACTCACACTTCATGTGTGTGTGTGTGTGTGTCTCCAGGCTGCAGAAGGAGTACGAGCGGTGCAAGTCTGACCTGAGCGTTGCCTTGGAGACGGAGAGGAGGTCGACCTCTGACCTCACAGAGCGGCTAGAGGAGGAGAAGAGACAGCACAACCACACACACACACTGCTGCAGCAGGTGACACACACACACACACACACACACAAACACACACACACACACACAGGTGCGTTTAATTGCCGTGTTACATTTCTTCTTCTGTGTTCAGGAAGCTGAGAGACGCAGAGACGCAGAGGA
Organism: Pungitius pungitius; assembly: GCF_949316345.1. Lineage (NCBI taxonomy): Eukaryota > Metazoa > Chordata > Actinopteri > Perciformes > Gasterosteidae > Pungitius > Pungitius pungitius. Next base: position 1,439,063 of record NC_084900.1, on the reverse strand, counting down.
ACGTTTGAAAAGCTTGAGAGACGCGCTGCAACAACACAACTCCACAGGTACACACATGCACCCCCACGCACACACACCTGCACCCACCTCAGCAGGTCACTCATGTGTGTGTGTGTGTGTGTGTGCAGGCACCGGCCCTCCTGCAATGCATGATGGGAGCCGTGGCCCCCCTGCAGACCTGGCCCAGCTGCTGGAGGCCACGCTGCAGGGACAGCGGCTCAGACTGGAGGGGGCGGAGCAACAGGTCCAGGATCTGCGGCTGGAGAACCAGACCCTCCAACGGCTGACCTCGGATCAGAGCCGACGGCTGGAGGTAGACGTCTGGTCCCCGACCGGAAGAGGACGAGGAGGAGGTCTTCATCTGACCCTTTGTCTCCTGTCTCTGTCCTCTGCAGGAGTCTCAGCAGGCCTCCCTCACTCTGGAGGAGGAGGTGACACGCCTTCGCACCGAGAGCTCTGATTGGTCCATGCTGAGCAGAGGTCTGCAGGCCCAGCTGGAGAGAGAGAGGGAGAAGGAGAGGGAGAGGGGGGAGAAGGAGAGGGAGAGGGAGGAGAACCAGAGGGAGAAGGAGAGAGAGAGGGAGGAGACAACGTCAGAGATCCAGAAGATAACTGATTACTACCAGAAAGAGTCAAAGGTGAAGATACTCTTTGTCTCTGTCTCTCATGTCCTCTCTATGTCGTCCTCAGTGTAACGTCATTAAGTCCTTGGAACATTTGATTAAACAGTGTGAGGCAAAGACATTAAACCACCTCACACCGTGTGTGTGTGTGTGTGTGTGTGTGTGTGTGTGTGTGTGTGTGTGTGTGTGTGTGTGTGTGTGTGTGTGTGTGTGTGTGTGTGTGTGTGTGTGTGTGTGTGTGTGTGTGTGTGTGTGTGTGTGTGTGTGTGTGTGTGTGTGTGTGTGTGTGTGTGTGTGTGTGTGTGTGTGTGTGTGTGTGTGCGCGCGCGCGCGCGTCCCAGGCCCATCTCTCCTTCCTCCACCTCCTCTACCAGCACCTCCTGGCCGGCTGTGTCCTCCTGGATCAGCCCCATAGCATGCTGGGAGATTTCACCTGGGAGGAGCTGTGTGAGGTCGTCACGGAGCAGGTGGACCAGCTGACCTCTGACCTCCGCAGGGCCGACACCAAGGTGAGCCGTGCGGTCCGGTTCTGAGGATGGTGATGGAGAAGGAGTCAAGGTCCAAGGTGAGTGACCCCTCTCTCTCTCTCTCTCTCTCTCTCTCTCTGTGTAGATCGCCCAGCTGCAGAGCGTGTGCGACCAGAAGAGTGTGTGTGTGCGTGAGCTGCAGCGCAGTCAGGAGGGTGTGTTGTCCCGTCTGGAGGAGAGCACGAGGAGCCAGGAGGAGGCGTGGAGCCGCCGACACACACACCTGCAGGAGGAGCTGCAGGTAACACACACACACATCGTGACACACCTGGGGGTCAGTGTGATCTAACCTCAGCTAAGCCTCATGGGTAATGTAGTTTTCAAGTCACTCAGGCTAACAAACGATGGCCACGCCCTGAACCAGTGGCTCCTCCCACTTCACCACTGCTCTCCTCCTCTCTCCCAGCTGTGTCGCTCCCAGTGCGACTCCCTCCGCGGCCGCGCCTCCTCCCTGGAGCGCCGCGTCTCCTCGCTGACCTCCGACGTGTCGCGTGGCCGCGGGGAGTCGGCCTCCTTCCTAGCGGCGTGCGCCCTGCTGGGCGGCGCGCTGGCTCACGCACGCCGCCGCCTCCGGGCGCTCGGACAGCAGAAGGCGCTGCTGTGCAGGCGACTGGCGGAGAGGGAGGTGCTGGAGGAGGAGGTGAGGAGGCTGGCCCAAGCTCTTGGAGGCGAGGAGGAGCAGGATGAGGAGGAGGAGGAGGGGAGGAGGAGGAGGAGGAGGAGGGCGGCGGCGGGGCGGTGGAGGAGGGCCGTGTGCGCGGTGCTGGCGGCGGGGAGGTGCAGCGCACTGGGTCGACGCACCGCGGTGCTCTTCAGGCTCGAGGCGGGCGAGTGCGTCACCATGGCAACAGGGAAGGGTCGAGAGGCAGAACGCTCAGGTGGGACACCTCTTCCTCCTTGTTCTTCTGCTGCTGTAGAATTGTGGTAACATCACGCCTGATTTAACCGTGTGTTTCAGGTAAAGACGAGGTCGGAGGTCGTGAGGGGGCGTGTGCTCGCTGGCTGCGCTCTAAAAGCCTCTCCTCCCTCATTCTGTCCTCCATGTGCGACCTGCAGGGGGCGCTGACACACACTGGTACCACACACACACACACACACACACACTATGTGCCATTCATGCGTGTGCGTGTAGAGACAAGACGTCTCATTCTGCCTCTTTAGGCTCCGCCCCTCCGGACTTGATGACAGCCGCTCGCTCCGCGTTGTCCCGCCTCCTGGAGGGCCTTCCCGACCAACCGGATGCAGCGGCGTCCGAGGACTCGCTGATTGGTCGGCTGAGGGTCGGACTCATCGGACGGACGCCTCCTCGGCCAAATACAAAGGTTACACACACACACACAGACACACACACACGTCAGTTCACCGTCATCAGCTGACCTTTGACCTCCCATCAGGCCCTAGTGTCCACCCTCCAGCAGCACTTCCTGCTCTTCAGCCAACGGCTGCACTCAGCCGAGGTGGAGAGGCGGAGCCTGAGGTTGGAGGTGGCCAATCTGAAGAGAGGACGGCGGCAGGAGAAAGAGCTCACCTGCAGGACGGTGAGGGTCCACACACACACACACACACACACACGCACACACACCTGTACTGTCTGATGAACACATCCACATGCGTGTGCAGGTCCCGGTGAAGCGGTTCCACAGTGTGTGTGTGGAGCTCCGTCAGGCGCTGAGCAGGGAGCAGGAGGCCCAGGCTCTCATCCAGGAGCAGACGGAGAAGCTCCACGAGCTGCAGCTCCGAGTGGACGCGCACAGCGACACACAGCGCACACTGAGCCTCACCTGTCAGGTACTACCACGCCTCTAAGGCATGCTAGGCCACGCCTCTCAGGTATGATAGGCCACGCCTCTCAGGTATGCACGCCACACTCAGGTGCTACGAGCCACGTTTAATCCAGTCAAATCAAGTTATGACTGTGAGCCATGACTGAAAAGGGGTCCAGCTCACAGTGACCTCACAGTGACCTCGCAGTGACCTCACAGTGACCTCACAGTAATCGTCTTAGTGCAAACAGGAAGCACCAACAGCTGATCCTGCATCCTTTTGGCTGTAGTATAATTGCAGGTGATGTGACGACAGGTGAGCTCATTTTAATACGCCTCTCTCTAGTCTCTGACGGAGGCTCGGAAGGAGGTGAGTCGGAAGGAGCGCTCGCTGAGGATTCTGGGTAAGCACCTGTTGGGGGTTCAGAGGGAGAGGAGGCAGCTGGAGGACGAGCTGAGCAACGTCGCCAGGTAAGGCTCGCCTGTCGCACCTGTCCACCCAGGGCGTGTTCCGCGTTACCTGTCTGTTGCTCCGCCCCTCACAGACGCAGAGAGTACCTGATCGGCAGCATGGCGGCCGCAGAGACGACCTACAGCGAGGTGCGGTGCATTTACGTGTCCATATCTGCATGCAGGCGTAGAGAAGCACCACGTAACGTTTTCCGCGTGGTCTTCAGGTCAGAGACAGTCTCCTCCAATCACGTCGCTCGCCGTCGGCCCCGCCCCGCCCCCCGCCGTTACCCATGGAACACCTGGACTCCAGCGGAGCGGAGAGCATCATGGGAGCTCCCGAGGTGGCGGCGTGCCGCAGTCTGCTCTCCTCCGCCGCTCAGCTCTATCACACCTGCAGCTCCAGGATCGACTGGCTGCAGCAGGAAGTCTCCACCTACCGGGGTCACGTGACCGCGCTGCGCGGCGAGCTGCAGGACGTGTGTCTCCGTGACAACCTCGCCTACGTCCCCGTGAGGCGCCCACTCACTGTTTCACTTTGTGTGTCTTTTTTGATAAAGAACAGACGACCACAACGTATAAATGAAATAATCAAATAAATTATAAATTGTATCAAATCGTACAATTATGTATCTCATACAAAGTCTTGTAATATTATAACATAAAATAAAATGATTATTTTTTACTTTCAGGTGGCTGAATTTCCTGAAAGCTTTCCATTCGCTGACGTCGGAGTCCCTCAACGCATCCCCGTCTCTGATTTGTCGAAGGGTCTGCCTGTTGGCTTAAGCCCCGCCCCACCAGGGCAAAGCCCGGCTCCGCCCCTCTCAGAACCCAAAATGAGGGAAAGGAAAGCCACGAAGAAGAGTCAGAGGAGGCAGGAAGGAGATGTAGGAGTTCCACATGTCTGCTGATCAGTGTGTGTCTGTGTGTGTGTGTGTGTGTGTGTGTGACTCACCAGCGGCTGGTTTCACCTCCACTGAAATCTTTGTGCTGTTGTTGTGTTGTTTCAAATAAAGCGTCTTGTTCCACATACTTGCTGTCTTAATACAATAATATTGATAACAACAACGTTTAATAACGTGTGTACATTGTGTTTTACTTCACACATAACACTCACATAACTGTGTGATATCACTCACTCTTGGTTCCCGGGTGTTGCCATGGTTACCGGTGTTCAGGTGAAGTGATGAGTGAACATTATTGATCTGAGGTTCTAATAACCTGGTCATGTGAGCAGGAAGAAACTTTCAACCATAAGAAGAAGAAAAATGATTTTACTTTACTGCTGAATCGGCACAACGACGCTGTGTGTGTGTCCTCAGGCTGTGTGTGTGTCCTCAGGCTGTGTGTGTGTGCGCGTCTTTTTGCCTCCATGGGGATTTCTTTTAATGTGTCAACGGAAAAATAAAAGCGTCCTACGCTCACACACTCTCAGGGTCTGTTTGTGTGTGTGTGTGTGTGTGTTGAGAGGTCTCTTACAAAGTGACTTAATCTGCTGTCACAGACACACACACACAGACACACACAGTGCTGATTCAGCTGAGGAGGATTCTCGTCTTTTCTCTGGAGATGTTTGTCGTCAAAATGAAAGAAACTCCTCAAAACTAAGTTTTGGATTTTTTTTTACTTCAATGTGAAACACAAGTTTAACTTTTCATTGAACAACTGGTTTAACTGCATTGTGTCTGTGTATGGATATATATCTACATTCATACATGTACACAATATACACAATGTAATATGTAGCGAACAAAAACTAATTCTCATCATCGTGTTGATACCAACCATGTGTGTATGTACATATATGTGTATATTTTGATATACATGCTGTATATATTTATACGTGAATATTTTGATAAATATACACAACTGTGTATGTGGGTACTTAATGTTGTTAATAAGTAAAGTGTGTGTGTTGTGACTGACATCAGGGCCCTTAAAGCTGCTCACTCACCGCGTTTCAAAGGAGCGGCTAGCTTAGCTTAGCAACACACGCAGGCCCCTCGGCGTCTCCGTGACGACCGCATTGAGCCTGTTAGACGTCCTCAAAACGCAGATTAAACTCTTTAAATCCGCACGATGCTTCTTGTAAAACGCTGCCAGCGACAAATATCAAGTGACGAGGAGGAAACTTATAATCCTTAAATGAGCATGATAGACCCCTTAAATGAACATGATAGACCCCTTAAATGAGCATGATATAACCCTTAAATGAGCATGATATAACCCTTAAATGAGCATGATAGACCCCTTAAATGAACATGATATAACCCTTAAATGAGCATGATATAACCCTTAAATGAGCATGATATAACCCTTAAATGAGCATGATAGACCCCTTAAATGAACATGATATAACCCTTAAATGAACATGATAGACCCCTTAAATGAGCATGACAGAACCCTTAAATGAACACAAAAGAACCCTTAAATGAGCATGACAGAACCCTTAAATGAACACAATAGAACCCTTAAATGAACACAATAGAACCCTTAAATGAGCATGACAGAACCCTTAAATGAACACGATAGAACCATTAAATGAACACAATAGAACCCTTTAATGAGCATGACAGAACCCTTAAATGAACACAATAGAACCCTTAAATGAGCATGATAGAACCCTTAAATGAGCATGATATAACCCTTAAATGAACATGATAGACCCCTTAAATGAACATGATATAACCCCTAAATGAACATGATAGACCCCTTAAATGAACATGATAGACCCCTTAAATGAACACGATAGAATCCTTAAAGAGCATGATAGAACCCTTAAATGAGCATGACAGAACCCTTAAATGAACACAATAGAACCCTTAAATGAACACAATAGAATCCTAAAGAGCATGATAGAACCCTTAAATGAGCATGATAGAACCCTTAAATGAGCATGATATAACCCTTAAATGAACACAATAGAACCCTTAAATTAACACAATAGAATCCTTAAAGAGCATGATAGAACCCTTAAATGAGCATGATAGAACTCTTAAGTAAACACAATAGAACCCTTAAATAGTCCTGTCTATGTATTACTTATACATATGTGCTGCATTCCTACTTCTCATTGAAACACTGTACTACATCTTTGAGGTACATGTAGTACTTTATAGTGTACTACGATGCAGAGGTAGAGTATTTCCCAGTATGGCATTAGTACTTCCACTGTCACGGTTTGGTCTCTTTCCCTGTTTTAGTTTGAAGTTTCATGTTCCTTGTGGTCCTGGGTTAACTTCACTTCCTGCCTTGTCCTGTGATTGCCTGAGTGTTTCCACCTGTGTCCTATCACCTGCACCTCCCTCGTGTATTTAAGCCCCGTGTGCCTGTTGTCCCTTGTCACGTCATTGTCAAATGTCTCCCGTGGTTGGAGCACGTCGGTTTTGGTTTTTGGTTTTTGGTTTGTTTTTGAAATAAAGAGCACCTCTCGTGGAAGACCCTGCGTTTGAGGCCTGCTTCCGCCTGCACCTCCACGCCTACGTGACATCCACGTACATGATGAACATGTACTTTTCCAAGTTGAGACTGAAATGAATAGAAAATATTATTTTTTTAAAGTACAAAAAGAATCTGTAAAAAAATGTCAGCATCGTGTTTAGTTTTTCTGTTTCTGCCCCCCCCCCACCCCGATGAATATTCAGACCTTTCACAGGAGCGAGTCCTGTCCTAGTTGTACCTGCGACACACACACACACACACACAGACACACACACACACATTTTTTTTCCAGCAGTGACGGCTTCAGAGCCAAGTTGGACCCACTACAAAGGAGACCCCCCCATACGCAGGAGTAATGACACAGATATAAAAAGGGGGCGGGACCACACACACTAACTCCGAGGGGTGGGATAAGAGGCTGGAGGGGGGGGGGGGGCGCGCACACACACACACACTGCAGATTGGGTTTATGTGAAGGGACACACACTAAATATCCTGTTAAATGAGTGACACACAAACCCCCCCTAAAAACACACTCACACACACACACACACACAGACTTTAGATTCATGTAAAATTCACTTTCTGTGAATTCGTCGTTTGAGGCGACAAAAGATGTCAAAGTGACAAAGAGGGAAAAGAAGTCGCTTCGTTTCATGTTTCATCTCCTCATGGAGACGCAATATTTATGTGTACAAATACATGTTAAATATATATAAACAAACCAATTCACATGTGTATGTTGACAGTAATAATCAACATGAATACATGTATATAAGTATATATATTTAAAAACAAACATAGTTTTGACTGAGCATGTGTAGTAATGTTTTATGTAATGTTAATTTGAGATCTATTCAAGTACTTGAGCTGTATTACAAGACATGATGTACTTTGGGATGAAGTACTTGTGATGCAGTACTTTGGGATGAAATACTTTGGGATACCTGTGTACAGAATGTGTTTCACCTGTCGGGTCTGACTCCATGATCTCCCTGGTTCTGATTGACGCGCGGGTTGTTTGTGGCGGGGTTACCGTGGTTACCGTGACTACAGAGCAGGTTACCTCCTCCATAACTCAGGAGCTGTTGGAGTTTCCTTCTGCTGCTTTGATTGTTGTGTGACCTGCTTCCAAAAGTCTTTTACAATACAGGACTCTCTCTCACACACACACACACACACACACACACACACACACACACACACTCACACACTCACACTCAGGACAGCGAGGAGGTGGTGCTGTTGCTGCCGTTTCAAACACGACCCCTCTGAGAGGTTCTTGTTGGGAAGTGTGTCAACAAACTATTATCACACACACAGACACACACACACACAGTTATCATCTGATATTCTAATTAGTACGACATCAAAACAGGAAAGAGGTCCACCAGCTCCCAGCAGACACTCAGTCTGCCCAACAGCCCTACCTTCACCACGTGTGTGTGTGTCTGTATGTTTGTGTGTGTGTGTGTGTGTGTGTCTGTGTGTGTGTGTGTCTTCACATCGACAGCATCAGATACTTTTCAGGTCATTTCTGCTTCGGGGAGAAAAAACGTCATTTATTGCAGATTTCTGTCTCTTTGTTCTTTCTGACTGCAGTTGTTGTTTTCTTCTTCTTCTTCTTCTTCTGTGTCTCAGTTGGAGCGCTGCGGGATTCGAACCCGCGTCCTTGTGTGTCCCTGCGGGTGTCCTCCTTGTGTGTCTGCTCCTTCGTCCTTGCAGTGCGCCTGGCGGCCGGCCAGCTGCCCTACTGTCCCCTGATTGAATCTCACAGGGGGGGGGGGGGGGGGCTGCCTCCCACAGGGGGGCTGTTTCCTGGGGGACACGCAGGAGACAGACACAACAAGGACAGAAGACGTCTCCGGGTCAACATCCCTGATGGACATCGTAAAGCAAAAAGACAAAAACAGGAGGTAGAAACAGAAAAGGAGTACTCAACATACTCAATGTACTCAATGTACTCAATGTACATAATGCACTTAATGTACTCAATGTATTTGATGTACTCATTAGTTTAAAAAAAACCTGACTGTGGTGACTTTTTCTCAAGTTAAAGTTCTGAGTATTTTCTCCAGTTTAACTCCTTACCTGTGACCTCTGACCTTTCTCCTAGCAGGTCGATCGGCTCATCTGAAGCTTGTTAGCATTTAAACACACACACGCGCACACACGCGCACACACACACACACACACACACACACACCCACGCAGTAATAAATAAAGAATAAGTAAAGATGCTGAGCGTTGAATCATCGTCCAATCAGAACTCTTCAGCTCCTTCAGAGGGAGGAGTCAAAGAATGTGGAACCTTGGAAGAAGAAGAAAATCCCTGAAAATATGAGAGACAGAGAGAGACGTGAGACATTAGTGCAGCTTTTGCTGCTGATTGTACCAACGAGCCGACAGGTCAGTACGCTTTCATATTAATAGAATCGATCACATTGCATCTGTTATTAGATTTAATAAGTAGATATATAAGTGGGAAAGTGTTTGTCATTTAAATTCTGTTTCTGCATGTTTACAAAATTGTCTCTAAAGCAACATCCAAAATGAATATATTTAAAATTCAAAGTGTATGAATAATCAATATTGATTATATTATATTGATATGATGTTATTTTTTTGCTAAATCCGCTGATCTCTTATTATGTTTACAGGCTATAGATACTTTGCATATTACTGTTATTATTGTCATTGTTAAAAAAGGAGACCTAAAATGTATCCCATATGTATTTAAATAATAATATTAAATAATTAAATAATTTATATGAATTAAAAAACTACGGTGAATGATAATTATTTCCAATAATTTGCATTTGTTTTCCAGCTTAACATTATTTTCATTGATATACAAATAATGCTATTAATTAAAAATAAATATGAATTGACCAGCTCTCAGTGATCAATGAATTCATTGTATATAAATACCTTGATACACACACACACACACACACACACACACACACACACACACACACACACCCTCATGTAAAATAAAAAATATCCTGAATAATTGTAGAAGCACAAGTAAGAGAATAACATTGCTGAATTATTGTCTTTGTCTTTTGACAATAACTGAGTGCAGGACTGAGCCATGAGGACGACTCTGGACTCTGAGGAGGTACAACAATAAGAACAACAGTGTGTGTGACGGTTGTGTGTACGTCCTCTCACAAGCACACAATAATAACAGGTGTTGATCTTCAGTCCGTCAGGTGCACGGCGCCCGGCTGCAGCTGTGCGTGTTTCAGACCAGGAAGTGACCAGCTCAGGTCATGTGACCGCTGTGGACACGGCTGGGTCGCACACGGTACGACACGCGCACACACACACTTTGCAGATGTGTTACGTCGCCACGCTGACATGAAGTCAGGTGTCGCTGTCATCGCATCACCGAGAGCATCTGGAGCAAACATCTGCACACCCACAATGTTTTTCAGGTGGAGGACACACATCTGCTGGCCTCCTCTTTCACACCTTTAGTTTGTGTGTTTGTTCTTTCTCTTAAGCTCTGGCGAAGCTCCGCCTCCGGAGCTGCCCGCCCTCCAGCGGCGGCCCGGTGGAGGTCGCCCTTCCCGGCCCGGTGCTGGACCTGAGCTCCCTGGTCCTCTACGGAGCTCAGGCCGTCCCCGTTCGCCTGAAGATCCTCTTGGACCGGCTCTACAGCGTCCTGAGCCCGCAGCAGGTACGGCCTGTGGTCCCAGACCAGCTGATCCACAGGGGGCGTGTCACGTGTTACATGTTCTACGTCCTCCTCAGGTGGGCCACATACTGCACACGCTGGGCTGGAGTCTGGGCGACTACGTCAGAGGCTACATGCTGCAGGTAAGCGCTGTACGGGAGATGGATAACATAATGAGGCATGTGATCCACGGCGCTACACGGAGGTCGTAGAAGGTCGTCTTCATCGATAAAGGCCCCACAAACACGACGAAAAGGAACCGTGGACTCATGTTCACAGACTTTATGACCTACAATCCCTCTAAAGGAAGGATCCTAGTATCAAATGCATTGTGAAGAACCAGCGGGCCAATATCCTGTAAACTACTGCTAAATATTTACCTGTGTGTAGATGTTTCTAAAGCACCTTTAAACCAATCGGCCTATTTTGTAAAATCAATATTTCTAAAAGCAGACTTCGAAGCAGGGATGTAGTCACTGAGCGGAATAGAGAAAGAACACGGAATAAAGATGGAGGACGGAAGGTTAAAGCCAGTAAAAGGGGAGGAGTTTAACACGTCTCGACCAATGAGCGCTGGTAGAATCGCGCTCTGTGTGCTTGAGCTCTTTCCTCCACAATCCCTCGGGTTTGACGCGGTGCCTTGATGTTTCCCGCCCAGCATCCCGGCGGGAAGCCGCTGGACCGATGGCTGGCGGCGCCCCCCGAGGAGGAGCTGCTCATCCTCCAACAGTTCCTGCGCTTTGGCGAGACTCGGCCCATCGTGGAGCTGATGACGCTCCAGTGCCTGGCGGCCGTCGGTCACGTCTCCGACCTCCAGCCGAGCTCCGCCCCCAAGGGCCTTCGGCGGGGCGGCGGCGTTGAACGAGAGGCTGGGGCGTTCGGGTGCGCGAGGGGAGACTTGCGTCCGGTCTGTCGCTACGAGAAAATCAGTCCGGCAGACCACAAAGAGACCGTCAGCCATTTTGGAAACTTTCTGCCACTCCCCTTTCCAAACTCTGCCTGCTTGGCTCCTCCCACCAAGGTAACCAGAAGCTTTACTGATTGACAGAACGAAGCTTCTTTAAGTCTGATTAAGAGGGTTTTGTTTTGTTCACTTTTACACCAGGAGCTACTTCCTCCCAGTAAGCTGACCCAATGCCTACGGAGGCTCAGTGGGGCCAAACCGCCCCAGAGACAGGGAGGAGGACCAGAGGAGGGCGAGGGTCCAATTTCTAAAGTTGAACCGGGTTCAAAAGTCAAAGAAGACGCAGAGATGCAAAATACGACCCGCTCCGAGCAGGAGGCCGACCTCCAAATGGCCAAACAGGAGGACACCTCCTCGCTCTCTCCTTGCCTTAGCTCCCCACTGGTTCCTTCTTCTTCCTCACTCCGTCGGTCCCTTTCCTCCTCTTCCTCTTCTCCCCCGAGGATCCCCCAGAAGCTTCAGGGATCCTCCTCCTTCCCTTTCAAGTCCCTCCCATCCTTCTCTTCCTCCTTCCTCTGTCCTCTTCCCTACTCCTCCTTTCCCTCCTCCCTGCGTCCTCTCGCATCCTCGTCTTCCTCCCTCTGTCCTCTCCCCTCTTCCCTTTGCTCCCTCCCTTCTGTCTCCCCAGCAGGGGTTCGCAAGGGGCGAGTCTGCTGCGGCGTTTGTGGGAAAAGCTTCTATGACAAAGGTAAGAATGTTTCTGTTTCACATCCAGTATTTAGAGGGGAGGGGAGCTCCTCAGGGCTCAGGTTTAGATCCCCTACTTATTTACTTCTTGGTGTTCCACAGGGTTCAATATGGTCTTCAGATGAGAACAACCGAACGTTTCCTCCTTACCGCAGTGAACCGAGCTCATGAGACTGATCGGCTCTGAACTTGAGTTCCCCGTCTGCCTTCTGTCTCTGCAGGAACTCTGAAGATCCACTACAACGCGGTCCACCTGAAGATCAAGCACCGCTGCACGGTGCCGGGCTGCTCCATGGTCTTCAGTTCGCTGCGCAGCCGCAACCGGCACAGCGCCAACCCCAACCCCCGGCTGCACACGGGCGCCGGCCGGGACCCGCACGCCACTCGCAGGGGAGGAGACGTCGGCGTCCTGTGGCGACAGGACGAGGACGGGCGCCCACGGACCAACGGGTCGAGCGCCGATGCTGGTGCTCCTCCTCCCCTCCCACGCCCCCCGAGCCGAGCCTCCGAGGAGAGCCTGACCTCGCCGGGGTCGCCTCTCGTCGCGTCGGTGGACGAAAGCGAACGCCGCCGCCGCCAGCTGGACCCTCGCTCCAACCGCACAGAGCCCTGCCCCCTCACAGGCCCCGCCCCCGTCACCGGGGGGGCTCCAGGCGTACGACCAGCGTCACGTGAACGTGAAAGACAAGAAGAGGCTCACGAGTCCGGTGACTCTTTGCCAAAGAAGAAACCCAGGAAGTCGAGCATGCCGGTGAAAATAGCGAGGGACGGGAGGGACGGGGAGGAGGCGTTTGATTGGTCTAGAACTTTATAGACACATTTAAAATCAATAAATCCACACCAAGATTCTTTGACAATTCTAATAAAGTATTTTCTTCAGCTTACTGAAAGCCGACTGCGATAACAAGTTTTATTCTACCAATAATTTACCTGACATTTAAAATTCAGTTGATATGAACATATGAGCATGTTCTGCATCATAGTGACTTCAGCACCTGCATATGTGATAAGGATGATAAAAATGTCTGTATTTAATAAATCATTCCGCTCTGTTTCCCTACTGTAGTTATTTGCTGGTTATCGCAACATTTCCTGCAAACATATAATTCATCCTGAAGGGTCAAATTTCACTATAAACAAAAATGATACATTTCTTTGGTAATTTTTTTCGGTCCAGTTATTATTCTGTAACCGTGTCCACGTGTAAATATGTAACCACCATCGAAGAAGAGGCAGAAGCGGGAACCTTTGACAACTGGTCTCAGTTCCCCGTCGGACGGTGTTTCTGCTCGCAGACCGGAAACGGAGCCAATAAGCGAGTGAACAGCGTCCGACGCCTCGCTGAAGGTCTGAAGCGAAACGCGTCTCGGCTCCACGGACATGTCCACCGGGGGGGTCCTGAGGGGCGTCGTCGCGCGCAGACTCGCCGCCGCCTCGCGGGAGATCCTCGCGCTCGTGGACCGAATCGTGGCCGCATACGAGGAGGAGGCGTCGGGCTTCAGGCGGGAGATCGACCGGCAGGAGAAGCAGCTGGAGCTCCTGCGGGGAGGAGCGGGTTGGTCCTTCTGTGTTTAGACATTCATGTTGAACTGTTCGTAAATACGTCTATAATAGTAATAAATAACGATTCCCTCATTTGCATAATTAGACTTTTCGGTGAGACGATGTAGAATTGCGTTTTACACAAGTTTTATATAAGCAATCGAATCATAATCAAAGCACAACAAATCACACATTCTCTTAAAACATGCAAAATCCAGATGTGAGGAGCAGTGGGGGGCCTCCTGAGGAAGAAGAGGAGGAAGAGGAGAAGGATGAAGAGGAGGAGCAGCCAGAGAACCTTGAAGACTCTACAGACGAAGCTCCATCAAGGTTCCTTCATATTTATTTACGTCTTATCTTTCGTATTCGTTATAATCAGCTAAGAGAAATCATCCATGATCACTACCAACGCATTCATTACTTTCCCATAGTTCCAGAGGGCAGAAGCCCGGCAGACCTCAGGACCACCTGGACCTCAGGATCCGGATCCTGGAGGACTCTCGGGCCGACGTGCTCTCGACCGGCGGTGAGGGAAATGCTTTCCTCCTTTCTGACATGTGGACGTTTGAAGGTGTTCTCACGCCCCCCCCCCCCCCCCCCCCTCAGCGCTGAAGAGGTGTCCCGCGCTGAGGCTGCGGTGTCCCCGGGGCCTGCGGGAGCCGGACTTCCTGGACCTGCTCCGGTCCTCCTTCCCTCAGCAATGCGGAGGCGCCGGGCGCTTCGAGGTGCTGACGTCGGACCGGCGCCGGCGGCTGAGGCCTCTGAGGGTGACGGCGCTGACGGCCGAGGAGATCAACAGGAGCGCCGGGGGCTCGGGGGGGAAGTCCACGCTCTACATCCGCCTCAAGGTGGCGCACCGGGCCCGCTTCCCCTCTGTGGCTTTAAAGAGAACCATCAGGAGAAGGACTCTAAATCATGATGTTTATTCATATTTCACAAAAACATGTTTATTTATTAATAGTTTAGACAAATGGAGATCGTGTGGGTATATTTAATGATTCACCTCAACTCTTCACTTCCTGAAGTTCAGTTTCTCTGACTTATGGTCACATGACTGTAGATCATGACGTCACAGAGGAGCTCAGAATTGAATCTGGTTGAAGAAAACACATTGAAGTCAATGAAATCTCACATTATAAAGAACTGTCGGTAACAACGTTTTAGTTTTAAATCACTTTTCATCCCTTTTAGACAAAGACGGAGCCTCAGACCGGCGAGAAGGAGGCGGATCCTCCGCAGGCCCAAGACGCAGCCGGACTTCAGACCAGGTGAGTCGAGTTCAGCCTCTCCGTCTGAAGTCCGAATGTCGAGGGTTGCTTCATGTTTGTGTCGTTGGCTTTTTTAGTAAGTCACGACACGGAGAGATTTTAACCCAAACTGCTTCTGCAAATCTTTACTGTAAACTGAGTGGAAATTGTCAAACTGATGGAAACGATGTGTGAGCTCTTAACTTGGACCCTCGTTATTGCGGATGTTTCCAGACACAAAAAAGAAGAGAGACTTTAAGCTCCTCCCTTCTTAATGTGTCCCCCAGCAGCCTGGTTCAGGAGGTCCAGGGTAGCGAAGAGGACGCCTCCCTCAGCTCCGTGTCACATCATCCAGACGTAGAGACCGAGGAAGCTGATGTTGAGGGCGGTCCGACGGCAGAGCCAGCAGGGAGTAAAGGACGCAATGACGATGGAGAGGAAGGAGGAGGAGTTGAAGAAGAAGAAGAAGAAGCCAATCACAGCGGCGAGGACTCGAAACCAGACGGCAGCGGCCTTGCGCTCCAGCCGGAGACGACCACGAGACGAAAAGCCAGACGTTCTGGTGCAGAGAAGACGAAGAGCGCTGCGTCCTGCACAGTCTGCGGCGCTGCGGACCGATTGGAGGAGAAACAGCACGATTGCAGCGTCTGCCGCGCCGCCTTTGCGCAGGAGGCGTCCCCGGAGGACCGCCGGAGACTCAAAAAGGCGGGAAAACCGGACAAATGTCCACAAACCCGCCGCAAGGCGCTAAAGAGACAGCTGGAGGCCAGCGCCGACGAGAAGGCGCACCTGTGCGGCGTGTGCGGCAAATCCCTCAGCGACTACAGGTCGCTGGCCCGCCACAAGATGACGCACTCCGGGGAGAGACCCCACGGCTGTCAGACCTGCGGCAGGCGGTTCAAGCTGCCCGGGACGCTGAGGCAGCACGAGAAGATCCACGCGGCGCGCGAGCGCTCGCACCTCTGCGACGTCTGCTGCAAGATGTTCCTGACGGCCAAGCAGCTGCAGATCCACCTGCGCACGCACAGCGAGGAGAAGCCCTACCGCTGCGGCGAGTGCGGCCGCGGCTTCACCACCAAGGGGCCGCTGACCATCCACATGCGCGTCCACACCGGCGAGGCGCCGTACCGCTGCCCCGACTGCGGCTGGGCCTTCAAGCGCAAGATCAACCTGGACAACCACGTGACCATCCACTCGGGCCTCAAGCCCTTCGTCTGCGGCATCTGCGGGAAGGCGTGCGCCCGCAAGTCCTACCTGACGGTGCACATGAGGACGCACAACGGGGAGAGACCGTACAAGTGTTTGCTGTGCGACAAGGCCTTCACGCAGAGCCACTGCCTGAAGACGCACATGAAGAGCCACGAGGGGGCGACCTGACGCCGCCCTCGTGGAACGTCCTCCTCCTCCTGCTGCAATGTGAACTTCCTTTCAAATGTGTTGTGGTGATTTGAACCGTAGTGTGTAGCGAGCTAAAAAAATAAAGGACTTGTTATTGTTTACAGTGCAATGCGTCTTTTTAAAAGGTTTTTAGTTGTTAACAAAAGTGTGATTTTGATCAGATGGTGACATGAGAGAAGTCCAGCAATAAAGCTCTGAAGACCCACTAAAAAACTCAGTTTCAATCAGTTTGTTTTTTATTCTCTTATGAGAATGTCCCACATTTCCTTATTATTGTGGGATGTAAATCTTGAGCAGCAATAACTCTAAACTCCTAATCGATGTCATTGATCATGTTTATTAACTTGAAAACTTTTATGTGAGAACCATGAATAAAACCTTTTGGGACATAAAAGCTAAATAAAATTCATCACATACTGTATATACAGTATTATAATACAACACATCTTTTGTTTCCTCCATAGTGATTCAAATAAAAATGAATATATCTGAGAGGAAGCTGCTTTAACAAGTATTTTTTCATGCAAAACTCATTTAATGAATGTTTTTTTATTTATACTTCACATTATTGTGTCCCTGGGATCACGACTATTTGAAAACCAGCAGTTTATCATCCGAGAGATGAACAACGCAAACACAATCAAAGGCATTATGACTTCTATTCCTTTATTTAAATATATTTTGCTACTTTATAGTTGGACAAACACATTCTACTATAGTGCATACAACCTTCCGATGTTGATGATAAATCTTATTGATCAGGTCAGAAAGTGTTAGCATGCTAACACGCTAAATGGTGCTGGTATTGATGGTGTTAAATGGAGGGCACTTACCATCAGGAATGGAGCGCCATGAGGATATATTTATTATATATTTAATACACATACAAGATATTCAGTTTGTTTTTATGCTGATGACACCATTTTCTACGTCTGTGGTTCCACTCCAAACTAATTCTCTCTGCTCTTTCAGTTTGAAAAATGTAAATGATACACATCTGATTGTTGAAGAAACATAGTAACAAGATTCTAATTGAATATTTAAACTCAGCTGGTATATTATAAATCTAACATATATCCACGGAGAGTTTCCGGTCCTCATCCCGTTCCGCCGCTGCAGCACCGTATCTTTCCCTCCTGCTGCAGGAACAGCAGACACGTCATCAGGGTCCCGGGATGACTGAAGCACGAGGTCAGCCACAGGGTCACGCACCCCCCAGGGACCATGGAGGGGTTGTAGATCACAACGCTCAGCAGATTCCCCCCAAACCTCAGCAACAACCCTCCCATCACAGCCAGGATGGTGAGGAAAGCCCTGCGCTTGGATCGGTCCACCAGCTTCCTCTTCCCGCCCCCCACTGTCCCCGGCGCGGGACGCGCCAGAGCGGCGAGGACCCAGATGCTGCAGACGCAGAGGACGAGCAGGAGGACGGCGGCGGCGCAGAAGTAGAAGACGAGTTTGACCCGGTCGCTGGCCGCAGCCAGCGAGGCCGGGCAGCCGAAGCAGAGCAGCCAGACGCAGGCGATGCTGGCGTTCCTCCTCCGCACGCCGGACGCCTGCCTGAGCCCCAGGTAGGTGACGGGGTGAACCACGGCCACGTAGCGCTCCACGCATAAGAGGACCTGGAACACGCCCTGCCCGAAGGAGTTGGCGGTCCAGACGAAGGTCCCCGCCAGACGCACGTCCCGGAGGTCCATGTAGCTGCCCCAGAAAGAGATGCAGAAGCCCAGCATCTCGTTCAGCTGCATGACGATGGAGTGATACGTGAACATGGCGGAGTGACTCGTGGCCGCCATGGAAACGGAGCCCTGCTTCCTGTACTGCTGGTACCCTGTGTGGACCACACGGACCAGCAGAGGGAGGAGCAGGGCGTAGACCGAGGAGACAGCGCAGAAGACATAGACGCTCGTCCTGGACCTGAAACATTGGCTGCCGAGAAGGTCGAGGGTGGAGTTGGAGGGGAGGGCAGGAGGAAGGAGGGGCAGACCATCAAAGGAAGAGGAGTTCACCGACATGTTTGCATCAATGGAGGCCTGAAGAGGAGCAGGGAGAGAAAGGGAGGAGGTTCAGACCAAACAATGGAAGGTTTCTCCTCCACAGGACGGGGAGCCGTGTCCCTTGAGTCCATCCGGACTTAGTCTTTAAAGCTCAGTCAGGTTATATGTTACTGGTGAAGAAATGAATCAATAACACACAAAACCTTCCAATTTTAAGAATGGTCTGAAATAAAATCACGAACATCCCATAAAACATGGAGACATCCACATGTTAAGGGAATTATAAAAAAGACATTAAGAAACTTGTATAAATCATAAACAATACTTAATTGATATGTATATATATATATATACGTTAACGACGTTAATTAGTTGTTTGTTGTTAATTACGTCAATTTTTTAACACATTTCACGCATGCGCAGTGTGACAAATTATTCAGGTCAGGAAAGTGGTTTCCTTTGCAGCGCCAGTCGTTCTAATCGCCGCGCTCGACTTCAAGGTGTAACCTTTATTATTGTTCGGTCTGAAACGGCGCGCCCAGTGACGGGTGGTGCAGCAATATTGTTGTTCGGGTGGAAATCGGGAGAAATTCGGGTGGGTCTTTGAAATTCGGGAGGGTTGACATGTCTGGTCATCGCAGCCCTGAACCATCAGGAGCACAAACTCACAGCAGAGTGGGATAAACTGCAGAGGCTGGAGACCCTTCTAGAGCCATGCAGGGAAATCAGTCTGTGACTTATCAAATAACATTGATTTGATTATTTTCTGGAATGAATTAAACCAAGTCAAATGTCAATAACATGTATTTATGTTAAAAATAATAATGATGATAATAATACTGATAATTATGTATCTGTGTCCTGTTATCTATCTTTGGTATGCATTTCAGAAAGAAAAAATGGTTAGAATTAAGGTGTGATTGCAAATAGTGATTAATCATGATTAATCCACTGAAAATTCTGATTAATTTGATTAAAATTTGTAATCATTTGACAGCCCTAATATATATATAATCTACATATATTATAAGCAGTTTGAATACATGTTTATAACTACATTTTAGAAAAGGACCCACCTGAGAGTTCCTGTGTGATCTTCTCTCTGGAATCTGATCCAAATGTTTCTTGATACTGATTCAGGTGCGTTGGTGTTGTTTTTTAATGCAAATGACACATAATGATGACAACTTCCATGGTACATTAAAACAGGCAAATTTATATTTCACATTATTGTGTCACTGGAGGTGAAATCGTCAACATTTGAATACGAGCAGTTTGTCATCTGTGATTTATTCCTTTATTTAGGCCTTTTACAGAGGACCCCATCAAGCTACGTTACAGTAATAGACCTCCTGCTACACCTTCTGCTACACCTTCTGCTACACACTCTGCTACACCTCCTGCTACACACTCTACTACACACTCTACTACACCATCTACCACACCTTCTACAACACCTTCTACTGCACCTTCTACCACACCTTCTACCACACACTCTACCACACCTTCTACTACACCTTCTACCCCACACTCTACCACACCTTCTACTACACCTTCTACTACACCTTCTACCACACCTTCTACTACACACTCTACCACACCTTCTACTACACCTTCTACCACACACTCTACCACACCTTCTACTACACCTTCTACTACACCTTCTACCACACCTTCTACCACACACTCTACCACACCTTCTACTACACCTTCTACCACACACTCTACCACACCTTCTACTACACCTTCTACTACACCTTCTACCACACCTTCTACTACACACTCTGCCACACCTTCTACCACACCTTCTACTACACCTTCTACTACACCTTCTGCTACACCTTCTACTAGACCTTATTATTTTTAGGAAATATTAATAATTATATTGATGTCCATAATTCAGTGTTGCTACTTGCTAATAACCAAACACCCAAATTATGGATTTCCAAAGAAGATCAATTACCAAGAACTCCTTTAACAGACTTTGAGTAGGAAGCAGGTTTGAGAAGGTAACCAGCTCACTATGAGAGGAACATACTTTGATTTATGGGACGGAATGAGTGAGTGGTTGGACATGCAAAACCTGTGCTGCCTCCATCCGTCGCCATGACACATGGGCACCGCTAACGAGTGCTGCTCCATGTTCTTTGACCACAAAGCAGCCGGTGAGTTTGGAGGCTGGAGGACCATCTCAACCAAAGCCGTGGAGCAGGTGTGTGTTCTTTGGAGAGTAATATACAGTATATTACATATAATATCTGTTTACTGTATTTACTACTAACCACCAACTCAGAAGTTTATCAGATGTTGAGGAATCTTTATGATGCTCAACATTCGTGTTTTTGAGCTTTTACTGGATTTCAGATTTTATTTTTAGCTTCGCTGAAATTGCTGCTGGGAGGAAAATGACTGAAATATCTCAACTCAGTGAGATACACTGTAGTGAAACTGTGTAAAGACATTCATGCTCCTCAGAGGAGGAATCCTTCTGTTCTTGGTTCTTTAATGAAATGTCTGGAGACCCGTTGTATGGATTATCGTGTGGTTGAGACCTTCTTGTCTTCCTCACGAGGCTCCTAATAACTTCCAACAGTCAGAAGGACGTCGGGTCAACAGTTTGGTTTGATTGACGGTCTTTTCCTTCTCCTCCTCAGACCTCCTCGTACAGCCGACATGTCGGTCAACTCGTCCGCCTCAAACTCCTCCCTCCCTTCGGGTCTAGCTCAATGCTTCCAATACACAGAGGCTTTTCTAATCAGCGCTGCCTTCACCGCCACCAGGGTGGCCCTCCTCGTCCCCGTCTGCGTCCTGGTCCTGTATCTCGGCTGCCGGAGGTCGTCCGCTACGACCAGCGACTCCGACATCTTCGCGTTCCACATGGCGGCCGCCCAGCTGATCTGGTGCTCGGGGGCGGCCTTCGCCTACGGCGCCTTCTTCACCGACCTCCCAGAGATGTTGGCGTTGGGGGGACACCTCCAGTACATAGCGTTGCAAGTGGAGGGCCTCCTCCACGTCCTCACCTGTGTGGAGCGATACCTGGCTGTGGTCCACCCCATCACCTACCTCGGGCTGAGGAGCGGCCGGGGGGTCACGATCAGAAACATCAGCGTCTCATGTGTTTGGCTGCTGGCTTTTGCCTGGAGCTGTATTGCAAACCTGCTGATTCCTTCTTTGGTTGAAGTCTCACTTTTCTTCTTCTTGCCCGTGTCCACACTCATCGTGTGCTTCTGCAGCCTTTCTGTCCTCCATGTCCTGATCCGCTCGGGCCCGGGGGAAGTGGGCGGGCGCGAGGGCCGAGTCGACCAGTCAAAGCGCAGGGCTTTCCACACCGTCTCAGCCGTAGCGGCTGTGCTCCTCTTCTGGTTCGCCGGCTTAGGCGTCAGGATTTCTCTGAGTGCGTCGGCGCGGAGCTCCTTGGCCCTCTGCGCAATAAAAAATGTAATCATGTGGTTCAGTCTGCCCAGCAGCTTGGTGCTACCTCTGATGTTCCTTCACCGGGCGGAGAAACTACCGTGTTGCTCCTATGAAAGTGGCTAAGGTTGGAGATGAGGATTGAGGCAGGGTGGTGATAACTTACTGGTGACATCATCAGTAACAGTAACAGCACTCTCATTTAATTGGATGCATTACGACGCCTCTGAAAGGTTTCTCATTTGAATACACATTTAAATCAATCGTCATCAGAATTCTGTTAAATATGTATGAACATATTAATGTAGCATTTAGAAATGTACTATTGTAAACTGTCTTATTCAATGAATGTTGGTAATAAAGCTGACAAAAATAACTCTTCGTGCTTTGTTCTGTTGTCTCAGATTGTGCAACTTAATTAATTAGGGAGAAAACAATGTATGAATGGGAATTACTTTGTTTCATTCATCTTCATTCATTCCAGGTCACATGACCGCTTATGTCACATCGTGTAAAGTGGACTGAACTGTTTATTGATGAGCAGCTCATTGACAAAAACAAACAATACACTTGAGTTTTCGTCCTCTTTCTGTTTAATGACTTCCCATCTGATGGGTCTCCTGGTCACAGAGTGAGAGACGTTCATTTATTGTCCGTCCATTGTCTCCTGAGCGCAGAGCGGATGCAAAGCAGCGGCGAGGTGTTTCCACTAGTGAAGGCGCCCCAGCTGCAGATGGCCATGCAAAGGAGATCTTTGTGTGTAGACTCTGAAATGACCTCTGACCTCAAACACACGGCGCGATGCAGCCGATCGACGTCACAGCCAACATTGGTTTGTCACAAGGTTACAGCGAGGATCCAGAGCTTTGCATTCAGGTCAGTACACATCAAAGAGAACTAAGCTGTAAGGAAACACAATAAAACACGCTAAAGGTAGCAAACACAATAACTAAAGTATCTGAAAACAGTCCACAATTAAAGGAAGTCAGAAAAAGCTTCATTTTCCTTTTTATTTATTTGAGCTGGGACGTCTCAGTGGAAAATAATGTATGTATAATTAATGTTTGAATGACTTTTTTAGATTTTAATATTTCAGATTTGTCACAAACACACACACACACACACATCATTATCATTGACCAAACAGACTTTAACACTTACTTTAAATGTATTTGAAAGATATGTACTGTGTGTACTTTTACTGTGACACAGTATTATAGCATAGTAGCGCGGTACCCGGAGGCTTTTACTGCCGCGGGGGATCTGCTGAGCGGAAGTGCTGCGCACCGTGTTTCCGGTCGGACTGTTTTTCCGGACGGACCGGTGCACCTTGGACTCGCTCGTGACTTTTCTTTTCCTCCCGATGAATAAACTCGTGATTTAAACATGTCCAGCTTCCAGCGTGTCCTCCGCCTCGCGGACAGGTGCAACAGGTGGCGTTTTTTGAAACCCCGGTTCTTGCGCGCGAGCTCGTGTGTCAACGTCTCCTCGCGTGTAACGGACCGGCGCGCGAACGGTTCCCGGAGCTACGCGAGCTCCGCCCGCACCGAGCCGGTCCGGATCGGCTGCGCGTCCGGGTTCTGGGGGGACACAGCGGCCTCAGGTAGGCCCACAAACACCTGTCACGCGAGCTAGCAGCATTAGCCTCACGGGGCTAACGCGCACTGACCCTGGGTGAACTCTCCCAGTGTGCGATAAAGAAATAAAAAGAGAGATTTATTCTAAAGTGTCTGTCATGGGGGAATAAATAACCCTGAGGATTAATACCTCACCTCCCTGCAGTGCCGCAGCTGATCCACGGCGGGGCGCTGGACTTCCTGGTGTTCGACTACCTGAGTGAGATCACCATGTCCCTGCTGACCGCCGCCAGGAGCAAGACCCCCGTGAGTCCTCAGCCTCTGTGTCCTCCCCTCCTCCCCTCCTTTCCTAACCACGCCCCCCCAGGGGTGTGTGTGTGTGTACATGTATGTGTGTGATGATCACATGTGTCTCGTAGAATCTGGGTTACGCTCCCGACTTCGTCCACGTGGCTCTCGCTCCGTTTATTAACGACATCCACAGGAAAGGTGAGCGTGAATAGAGAGTGAGTGAGTGAATGAACGTGTGTGTACTCCATGCACACGTATGACATCGTCGCCTCCTCTCAGGTATCCGCGTGGTCAGCAACGCAGGGGGAGTCAACCCGCTGGCGTGCGCCGAGGCCATACGGGAGGTCATCAGGAAGGCCGGCCTGGACCTCAAGGTCGCCGTGGTAACCGGGGACGACCTCATGCCCCACGTAAGGTTGCTGTGGCGGCGGCGGCGTCGTCATCATCCTCACCTTTTAGCAGACGTGCAATCCTGACTTCCCCCCCCCCCCCCCCCCCCTCAGAGAAGCAGCCTCTCAGAAGTAAAGATGGCGGCTGACGGCAGCACGCGGCCTTTACCCAGAAGCCTCCACAGTATGAACGCTTACCTTGGGTACGGTTGTTTTCCCCTCACTCTTTCATACGTGTTCATATATATATATATATATATAAATAAATGCCCCCCCCCCCTTTGCCCCACAGGGCTCTGCCTGTCCGCCGCTGTCTGGACCTGGGCGCCGACATCGTGGTGACGGGTCGCTGCGTGGACAGCGCCGTGGTGACGGGCCCCCTGATGCACAGCGTGCGTGCCACATCAACATGGAGGGGTCGGGGATGGAAAAGCACTGAATGAGGTCACGCTTTGTTTGATGTGTGTTTTCAGTTTGGGTGGGGCAGCACGGACTACGACCTGCTGGCCTCCGGCAGGTAAACGCGTCCTCGCGCAGACACCCGGACCTCAAACCAAAACGCCAAACGTGTCCGAAGAGATGATGTTCTGTGTGTGTGTGTGTGTGTGTGTGTGTGTGTGTGTGTGTGTGTGTGTGTGTGTGTGTGTGTGTGTGTGTGTGTGTGTGTGTGTGTGTGTGTGTGTGTGTGTGTGTGTGTGTGTGTGTGTGTGTGTGTGTGTGTGTGTGCGTCAGCCTGGCAGGTCACCTGATCGAGTGCGGCGCTCAGAGCACCGGTGGAGTTTTCACCGATTGGCACAAAGTTCCCGACTGGTTTGAATACTTCCTCCGTGCTTTTATTGTGAAGGCCGAACCTCCACGACGGGGTCCTTCTGTCTGTTATAACGACGCATGGCACACAACGACACGACAGGGACGTCCCTGAGCAGCTCCCTCACCTTCTCAGGGACCTCATGGGCTTCCCGGTGGTGGAGGTCTCCTCCGACGGCTCCTTCCTTCTGTCCAAGCCGCCCGGCACCGGCGGCCTGGTCTCCTTCGGCACGGCGGCCGAGCAGCTGGTGTACGAGATCGGAGACCCGCGGCGCTACCTGCTGCCCGACGTCACCTGTGACTTCAGCCAGGTGCTCATCCAGGAAGTAGCAGGTACCCAGAGACGGGCTGGGGGGGGTGTGATGGGTGGGGGGGGGGGCGTCTCTCTGAGGACGCGACCGCTGGCTGAACTCAGGAATGTTTTCAGACCCCAGAAACCATCTGGAGGCGATAAACACACTCAGAATCAACTCTTTATCGGGCCGTTGTTTCCCTGGAGAAGTAAACAGCTCCTCAGCTTGAACCCGTCTGCAGCTCCTCTCGATAAGACGCTGGCGGCCCGGGCGATGGGCGGCGGGCCCGGCGAGGCGTCCAATCAGCTTCTTCTGTTCCGCTAAACATCACGGAACCAAACTCCATTCAGAAATCCAGCGATTCAGAGGAGAATTAACAAACATTGAGTTGGGCCTTTTCTCCAAATCTTCATGGTTTTTGTAGTTTTTATGCCGCTGTCACAACGACGTCATCGCCATGGAGCTAAGCTCCTCCCCCTCTGCCCCGCCCACCGGTAACACGGCGTAACGCTTTCCTTACTGCACGCGTACTCTGACAGTCACCCAAAGCATCATGGGAGATTTACTAATGGGTGAGAGACTCGTTAGCATCCCATTGGGCCAATGAGTCTAGTTTATAAAATATATAGTAATATATTTATGTGTGTGTGTGTGTGTGTGTTCAGGCGTTGACGGAGGTGCTGTCATGGTAACGGGCGCTAAAGGCTCGCCTCCATCACGTGACTACAAGGTGAACGGCATTTCATTTTCATCAACCGCTCTGCGTCTCACTCACACACACACACACACACGTGTTTGAAACGCGGCGCCCTCCTCCCTCCAGGTGTGCGCCACCTACCTGGACGGCTACAGGGCGACGGCCGTTTGTCCCGTCGGCGGCCCGAGGGCGGCGGAGAAGGCCAGAAGAACCGCCGAGAGCATCATCAGGCGGTGGGCAGAGCAACGGAAACGCCTCCACCGGCCCGGTGTGTGCCGCTGAGGATAACGTGTGTGTGTGTGTGTGTGTGTGTGTGTGCGTGCAGCACCAAGCGGATGCTGGAGCAGCTGAAGCTGGAAGACTTCTCCTCCGTCAACATCCAGATCCTCGGAGCCGAGGACACGTACGGAGCCAACGCTCGCTGCCAGGTGACCTCGGGTTTACCAAGCGAAACACGGCTAAAGGGTGACTGACCTCTGACCTCTGACCTGTTGTCTGTGGCAGCAGAGCTCCAGAGAGGCGGTGATCTGGATGGCCGCCCACCACAAGCAGAAGAAAGCTCTGGAGATCTTCGCCAGAGAAGTCGCTCCTGCAGGGACAGGAATGGGTATTTTACTTTACTTCATTACCCACAGTGCAACAGTTCTGTCACAGATGACGGCTGTGTTAAAGCAGCAGCTCATTACACACCTTTCATCATGTTTAGGGCAACTCTCTGAGTCCGTATTGAGAGTTTCACAATAAAAGCATCCAAGGACCGGCTGGAATGAACTTCTTGTAGAACCAGAAGGACGCTCAGAGTCCTGCTTCAGCCCAGACCTCGTCCTCCCCATCACACACACACACACACACACACGGTCGCACATCTTTTGGTGTTGTGTTTACGGTGACACGCTGCATGACCTCCGTGTGACTCCGGACTTTGGCTGACAGGAAGCTGAACCCAGACCAGCTGCTGGATACAAACACTGTGTCTCCTCCTCACAGCTCCCGGGCTGACCGGCATCGTGGGCGGACGACCCCGAGTGTGAGCTCACACACACACACACGCACACACACACACACACACAGCAGCTTCCATGTGTGACCCGGTCCTCTGCAGGTCTCCGGTGCTGAAGCCCTTCTTCTTCTTACACCCCAAAGCTGAGGTGAAGGTGAGTCTCCGTCTCCTCAGCTCATGGACACAATCTTCTTGTATCTTCGTCATGGAATGAAACCCTGCAGGTGGACGTCCACGTCGGGGGGGATCTGGTGGAGACTCTCGAGGAGGCGGGGCCTGACCCACTCGAGCAGGAAGCCCCTCCCACCTATGCACAGGAAGAACCCGACGCAGGTAAACCGGCCCACCGAAGGTTCCAGGGGCCTTGGCGAGACCCACAAGGTCAGTAGTCCAGCTGTCCTTAAGGGTCCCGGAGAAGATCCCGGTGGTCCAACAGAAGGTTCCAAAGGGTCCATGAAGAGAATCCCTTTCGCCGTGTTGTCTGTGAGGGGTCAAAGAGCATCCTCAAGGGGCCCCAAAGGGTCCTTGAAGGCTCCTGGGTGCTGGAAGAGCTCACGGGGGCCGTTATTCCCGGGGTCCTTGAAGAGGCTTCATTTGTTCGTAAGAAGGAGGCAGTGACCAGCTTTACCAGTCTGCATGCACACACACACACACACACACACACACATGCACCTTTTGTCCCTCATGAAGGAGTCTTTGAAGAACACAAACATTCTGTCCACATTAACGACGTCGTTCTGACGCACTGAAATTCTTTGATTTCTAAAGGGAACCGAAACGGAATTGTAGTAAAACACAGTTTCTTGTGCTGAAGTACTGATTGTTGTCAGTATTCAACATAAATAACATCCGAACATGAATGACTTTAGAATAATTGACTCTTTAGTTTTGAATCAAACTAGCGAGACGAAAACAGAGGGATTAAAACAACGAGAAGAACAAATCCAACATGAATCATGTTACTGCATTAATGGAATATATTGGTATAATTAGTACTAATTTAAATTTTGGTATATTTTGATGATAAATACGTTTTTACTACATTTAAGTACATCCTCTGATAATAAAGTACACACGCACACAAAATTTTAGAATCGAAGAAGCGCCTGCGATCAATATTTATTCACATGGTTGTACTTAAAAAAAAAAAAAAAAAAAAAGAAGTATTCGGACTTTTCTCAAATATCGTTTTAATCATTTTGCGACATTCTTCAAATTCCACGAGAGCTGAAAAACGTTTGTCTCCCCAGAGCTTCCCAGCGGACCTCACAGCTACCGGCTGGAGGATCTGGCCTTCACGCGCAGCGGAGACAAGGGAGACTCCGCCAACGTCGGTGAGACGTGTAGCAGACTTAGCTTAGCATTACGCATGTGTGGACTAACGAGACGGATGATCAGCAAGCCCCCCCCCTTCCTTTCTCCAGGAGTCATAGCGCGTCATCCCCTCTTCTTCCCCTACCTGAAGAAGCACCTGACTTCTTCTGTGGTGGAGGACTACTTCTCCCACCTCATCGAGCCGGGCACCGAGAACGCCGTCACGCGGTGAGCAGAGGGGGACGCCGGGGTTCCACTGTGGTTTTGTGTGCACTTTAACCAGAACACACACACACACACACAGGGAGCTTTGGTTTGTGTAATTACTGTCAGACCTTCAGAGTCAACACACTGCAGAGCAAGAACACAAGAGTGAAAGACACAGCTAAACATTTGTTACACAAACAGGAAATGTATTCAAACTGTGGAAAAGGTACAACTCCATGGTCTTCTTCTTCTTCTTCTTGTTTGGATACAATTAGCCTAGCTTAGCATAAAGGTTGGAAAATGAATATGCGGCTTGTTTTTGAAGTAGTTTTTTCTGGATGAAAATCAATGCCTTTTCTCAGTTTTTAAAATCTTAGTCTGAATAATGTTCACATTACACAGCTAAGTGATTGGCAGACATAGAAGAGTCAGTCATGAGAACCTGAACCATCTCTTTCCTCCTCATGGCCTAACGGTTGAGCGATGTTTGTAACATCTCGTCTCGAGTTCCATGTTCAGACATCTTATTCCTGTTAGTGGCTCCGAACCGCCGACAAATACCCTGCTGACCAACATTCAACCGAGCGATGATGTCACCGCGGCTTCAAACTGTCAATGACCTCCGACGAGTCATAACAGACATCAAAGGCTCATTGGAGCCGGAGGAAGCTTCATGAGTTAAAGCGTCATTCTGTGTAGTGACCAGCAGGGGGCGACTCCTCTGCTCCCATAGACGTCTATGAGGAAATGACTCTACTTCTGTGTGGTGACCAGCAGGGGGCGACTCCTCTGCTCCCATAGACGTCTATGAGGAAATGACTCTACTTCTGTGGGGTGACCAGCAGGGGGCGACTCCTCTGCTCCCATAGACGTCTATGAGGAAATGACTCTACTTCTGTGTAGTGACCAGCAGGGGGAGACTCCTCTGCTCCCATAGACGTCTGTGAGGAAATGACTCTACTTCTGTGTAGTGACCAGCAGGGGGCGACTCCTCTGCTCCCATAGACGTCTATGAGGAAATGACTCTACTTCTGTGTGGTGACCAGCAGGGGGCGACTCCTCTGCTCCCATAGACGTCTATGAGGAAATGACTCTACTTCTGTGGGGTGACCAGCAGGGGGCGACTCCTCTGCTCCCATAGACGTCTATGAGGAAATGACTCTACTTCTGTGTAGTGACCAGCAGGGGGAGACTCCTCTGCTCCCATAGACGTCTATGAGGAAATGACTCTACTTCTGTGTAGTGACCAGCAGGGGGCGACTCCTCTGCTCCCATAGACGTCTATGAGGAAATGACTCTACTTCTGTGTAGTGACCAGCAGGGGGCGACTCCTCTGCTCCCATAGACGTCTATGAGGAAATGACTCTACTTCTGTGTAGTGACCAGCAGGGGGCGACTCCTCTGCTCCCATAGACGTCTATGAGGAAATGACTCTACTTCTGTGTAGTGACCAGCAGGGGGCGACTCCTCTGCTCCCATAGACGTCTATGAGGAAATGATTCTACTTCTGTGTAGTGACCAGCAGGGGGCGACTCCTCTGCTCCCATAGACGTCTATGAGGAAATGACTACTTCTGTGTAGTGACCAGCAGGGGGCGACTCCTCTGCTCCCATAGACGTCTATGAGGAAATGACTCTACTTCTGTGTAGTGACCAGCAGGGGGCGACTCCTCTGCTCCCATAGACGTCTATGAGGAAATGACTCTACTTCTCTCCTGATTTATTCCCTCAGTAAACATTGTAAACAGGAGTTTATGGTCTCAGTCTCTAGTTTCAAGTCTTCTTCAATGCAGCATGATGTTCATTTAGTGGATGATGGTCCATTTAGAGTCAAACAGACCATGAAGCAGGAGGTGCTTTATGCAGGAGGTGATAGACAGGTTTCCACCAGAGACGTATACGGCGTCTTTAAGTCTTCCTCCCTCCAAATATGGTCACTTCCTGTTGCAAATCAAAAAAAAGGTTGACTGAACTCGAGGCTTCAACGTGACATCATGTGTGACTTCTTGAATACACACTTGTGTATCTTTAGGTCCATTTTCTTTCCTTCTGTTCTGACTCTGCGCCGCAGCATGTTAGCGATTAGGCGCGATGGCGAGGTGGGCGGAGCCACTCGCACCCTCAAACAGGCTCTTCATTAGTGAAACCTCACCGCTCGTTAAAGCTCACACACACACACATACTCTCACACACTTAACTACTTGCAGACACACAAGCACAAGTTTTGCATTGATCACATGCGACACCGCAACCCCCTCAACACAACGTGCACAAACACACACGCATTCATAGCACAGCCCGTCTGACCAAAAGCTGAACACACACACACACACACACCTCAACATGGGCAATAAACCACCACACCAACACGTGGTGCCAGTCGGTCTGCGTGTGAGTGTGAGTGTGGGGTGAAGGTGTGCGTTGCCGAGGTTACGGGTGTGATGTTTGTGTGTGTGTGTGTGTTTCTGCAGATACACTCTGCCAGGCATCCACGGCCTCAACTTTGTCCTGCAGAGCTCGCTGGGAGGGGGAGGGGTGGCGTCTCTACGCAGCGACCCCCAGGTAACACACACACACAGCGCTTCCTGTCTCTCATCACGTTGTCCCTCAAAGAGGTTTAACATACGAAGTATTAGCTTTGAATATTCTACAATGTACATGTTGTACTTTTCCCTGATACATTTATCATGTACATGTTGTTTTGATTAACATTTCATCACATATTATTGATTAGATCTGAAGATGTAATATTACGTGATGTTTTTGGTTCGGATGCTGACGGTCATCAGTGAACAAGATTCAATACTTTGTTTGTCAAATATCAGTTCTTCTGATTGACGGTTTGAAAACGGGGTTTCAAGCTGCCCTTTGACCTCTCTCTCCTTCGTCCTCTTCACCTTATCTTCTTCTTCCTTTTCAACCTCCTTCTTTCTCCTCTTCCTCCTCCTTTTTCTTCCTGTTCCTCTTCCTCCTCTTCCTCCCTTGTTTACTTCCTCGCTGGAATCCACTTTACACAAAAGAAACCCACTCGCTCTGTGCCCACACACACACACTCATTACGCTGGAACCACGGTGGTGGTTGTTGTTGTTGTTGTTGGGAACAGACTGAGCTGTGATGTTTGTTCTTCTCTCAGGGAAAAGCCTACGGTCAGATGCTGCTGGACGTGAAGCTGCACGGACTCCCAGACCTCAAGTCCCTGGTGGACTGAGAGACTCTGGACAACCACAGAAGAAGACTGAGTGAATAAAATCATTAATGGACATTTTCACAACCAGGAGAAACCAGATGAAACACCACAGGATCAGCTAACGTTGCTATGACCAACACACATTCACCTTAATCTGCCCCAGAAGAAGTAGAAATGATTCGACTCTACAGGTGAAATAATCCATTTCATCCTCAAAGCTCACTAGTTCACCACTGACTTCAGATAGAGGAACACAACCTGGCTTCAAGGGACCTGACCTCTGTGACCCCGGCGGTTTGGAGACATTAGGCTTCAGGTTGGTGTGCAGACCCCCCGCCCCCTCCCCCCCCCACCTCCTTCACCTCGACGCGACCCGCAGGAATGTGCGTCTGCTTCCAGAGAGACGTCCCTCCTGCTTCCCTGTAATTGCAACCAGACCGGAGCTGCAGGCGAGAGTTTGTTCTCCGCAGCTTCCGTCACCTCAGGACCCCCCCCCCCGCCCCCCCCAAGCCGCCTCCTCATCGGTGGAGAGAGATCCCCCCCCCCTTTGGACTTTCACTTCTTTGATAATTGGGGGAATGATCCGTTTTTTCAGTATTTAATCGTATTTTTCAGAGCTCTTTTCACTCAAACACGAAACCACAAAGAAAAAGGCGAAGCAGGATCCTCCTCCAGAGATTTACATCAAATACAACAACGCCAGGCCTTCCACACACACACTGCAGACAGAGTGTGTGTGGGACGCCGCGGTGGTCCCATCCTTTTTAGCCAGGTGTTAAAATCCAGGCTGTAAATTCCAGCTCAGTTTCCCGTTTTCATAAAAAAAAAACAAAAAAAAAGAGAGCTCAGATTTCATGTGGAAACTCGACGATGACGAAGTTTGAGGGCGAAGCTTTCTGACTCTGCAAAGTTAATTATTCATTGTGGAGTAACTTTTACCAGCTGATTCAGGACTGTAAGATGCCTGGAAAAGGAGGACGGATTTCTGGTATTTTGACAATTTGTGTATTGGTTTAAAGTAAACTATTCTGTCCGTATGAAGCCGAATGAAAGGAACACTAGTGAATTAATATGATGAACTTGTTAAATATACTCATATCATTATGTCTAAAAGAGGCTCCAAAATATCCCATTCAGGAGCCTTCTGGTCTACTGACCCCCCCCCCCCCTGAGTAAAATCGACGCCTTCGGGGAGAAAAGCCTCTTCTTTCCGCCGATAACGGTCCGGTTTCCTCAGAATGTGGAATCACGTCCGAATGAATCAAGGTTTCACTTGTGTGTGTGTGTGTGTGTGTGTGTGTGTGTGTGTTCTACAGTCTGAGCCTTACTCAGTTTAAACACTTGTTTCTACTCAGAACGTAAATGAAGTACTTAATGGTTTGATTTTTGTGCTTTTTTTCTTGCCTTTAAGGAGACAATTGAACAGTGTGATTCTGTAGCTTCTAAACTGAAGAGATGAATTAAACGTAGTTTCATGAGAAAGTTGTGTGTCATTAATCAGCTGCAGTTTGTCATCACATTCAGTCCTTTTGTCTTTGTCTGTCGCGCCGCATAAAGGGAGACAAACGACTTCTCATCACTCATTATTCTTTATTCTTTTTAGTGGTCACACACGCACACACACACACACGCACACACACACACACACACACACAAAGTTCAACCAGAGAAGTTGTTGGCATCTGTTGTTAAGACAAACCATTCATTATCTTTGGATTCCTTGTGACTTTTTCTTCCTTTTTCTAAACACTTCGTCATCGATGGGATTTACTGCTGATTACAAACTGACCAGAGACACACACACACACACACGCACAGACACACCTACACACACACACGCACAGACACACACACACGCACAGACACACACACACACAGACACACGCACACACACACAGACACACACAGACACACACACTGTGTCACTCAGCCTCCTTTTTCTTCCCGTGGCTTCGGTCGGAGTCACATCAACACACATCTCATCCTCCAGTCAATCGACACCAGTCAGGCTCCCTCAGCGGGGGGGGGGGCTCAGTGTGTGTGTGTGTGTGGTGAGTGGGGGGGGGGGGGCTCAGTGTGTGTGTTTGGGCGGGGGGGGCTAAGTGTGTGTGTGAGTGGGGGGGGGGGCTAAGTGTGTGTGTGAGTGGTGAGTGGGGGGGGGGGGGGGGGGCTCAGTGTGTGTGTGTTTCCATAATCTAAACCCCTTGGGGGGGACCCTAATCCCCCCAAATCCTCTTTTTCTCCTTAAAGGGAAAATAAAAAGAGCAGCAGGAGAGTGAGTGAATGAATGAGTGAGTGAAATCATTGAGTTACCCACAATGCTCGGGGGCTGGCGTGCCAGCTTTCCCACAGTTGTTTTTGGGCTGAAGGACTTTTTACACCAGCATTAAGAAATTAGGTTTTTATTTATCTTCTGATCTCATGATATCGTTACTCGATCCACGCAAGAACAAGAAGAACTTTAGGTTTAACCCAGTGTGTGTCTGTGTGCGTGTGCGTGTGTGTGTGCGTGTGTGTGTCTGTGTGAGTGTGCGTGTGTGTGTGTGTGCTTGAAGCCATTTGGTGGTATTGGGAAGATAAACCGCTGTGACCTCAGCATTGCTCCGTTTGAGTGTCAATTCCTCGCTGCAGTGTTCCCATGATCCTCCACACTGTGTGTGTGTGTGTGTGTGTGTGTGTGTGTGTGTGTGTGTGTGTGTGTGTCAGCAGCATTTTGCTGCGGTGGAAATTCTGAGTGCCTTTGGTTGGTGTGTGTGTGTGTGTGTGTGTGTGTGTGTGTGTACTGGTACTCGTGGCCTCGTGAGGACTCTCCTATCCAGGTGAAGCTCGTCTCTTCAGATGTTGAATGTTTGTGAGCACCTGAAGGAGGAAGAAGGTCTTCTAGATGAATAAAGAAGCTGCTGGTTCTCTTTGGAGATACAAGGTTCTCATGAAGCAGATTAAAGTATCCAAAAAACATGCAACACACTCATTATGCTGCAGAAACGTATCTACTTTCACTTTGAAGTATTCTCACCGTACTTGTACTGCAGTGAAGGACCTGAGTACTTTTAACCCTTTTTTTTACTATATTCCTCTTTATACTTGTTGCAGCATTAAAGTGTAAAACAATACTTATAATACTATAATGTTCCATTAGATCAATAATCCGAATGTGTGCAAACCTGAATCTTCCATCTGATCAGAGTGAGGAGATGGAGTCAGAGCATCTTCATCCAAACACGGGTGTTTGGATGAAGATGAGGAAGCGCTTCTCGAGTCCTTCCTCCGTCGTGACGTCACGCGGTCCTCCTCCTGCCTCCGTCTCCCCAAATCTCCCCGAAGGAGCAGCGCTCTGCAGAGAGGGCAGAGCGGGAGCACCGAGAGGACCTCCGTCACCATGCTGGACACGCTCACCTTCCTCCTGGAGAAGCTCTTCCTCCTCGCGCACGTCAAGCTGACCAGCCTGCTGCCTCCCCCCCCGCCGCGCGGCAGAGAGCCGCCGCCCGCCTGCCGCGACCGGGAGGAATCTCCGCCGCAGCCCGTGGGACCGGAGCACCGGTTCTCCCGGGGAGACCTGCTGGAGGTCCCGCGCACACTCTTCACGCACTTCGGCATCTACCTGGGCGACGGGCGGGTCGCGCACCTGATCCCGGACGTGCTCGCCGGCGACGGGCGGCGCGTCCAGGAGACGGTGACCAACACGCGCCTGGTGCTCGGCGTGCTCTCCAAGCGCGCCAGCGTGCGCGTGGACCTGGTGGAGGACTTCGCGTACGGCGCCGGGATCCTGCTGAACGCCACGGACCGCGCCGCGTGCCGGTGCGCGCTCCCCGGGGAGGAGGTGGCGCGCCGCGCGGAGCGGCTCGTGGGCTCCGTGTCCTACAGCCTGCTGTGGAACAACTGCGAGCACTTCGTCACGCACTGCCGCTACGGGAGCGCGCAGAGCCTGCAGACCGACAAGGTGAGAGGTCTCGCGCGCGTGCTTGGAGGTGGCGGCTTTGATGTTTTTATTTCCGCTGCACTTCACACCGGAGGCATGAGGCGCGCGCGGTGGACACGCGAGTCCATCTGCTGCGTGTGTGCGTGTTTGGAGGGGAGTGGGGGGGGGGGTTGTTTTGAACAACGTTTTACTTTGAAGGAGCGTTCCGTGACGTTCAGAGTGAAAACGTGAAAAAACGACATTTTATTCATCTTCATTCGAAGGATGCGGCACGAAGGTTGTAAAATGAAACCAATCCGTCCTTCACCAAGCGGGATGTGACTCACTTACTAAAAGTGTAAAAGCAGAGAAACAAAAGCGTTCTGTGGGACGCCGCTTTCCTAAGGAGGAAAAAGTGGGTCGATCTTTGGAAAGGTCCTGAGAACAAGGCTGCTTTGAGAGGAGGAGGGGGAGGGGGAGGCTAAGAAGGAGGTGGACGAGAAGAAGAAGGGGAGGTGGAGGAGAAGGAGGAGGAGGAAGAGGAGAAGAAGGAGGGGAGGTGGAGGAGAAGAAGGAGGAGGAAGAGGAGAAGATGAAGGGGAGGAGGAGGAGGAGAAAGAGGAGGAAGAAGAAGGGGAGGTGGAGGAGAAGGAGGAGGAGGAAGAGGAGAAGAAGGAGGGGAGGTGGAGGAGAAGAAGGAGGAGGAAGAGGAGAAGATGAAGGGGAGGAGGAGGAGGAGAAAGAGGAGGAAGAAGAAGGGGAGGTGGAGGAGAAGAAGGAGGAGGAAGAGGAGAAGAAGGAGGGGAGGTGGAGGAGAAGAAGGAGGAGGAAGAGGAGAAGATGAAGGGGAGGAGGAGGAGGAGAAAGAGGAGGAAGAAGAAGGGGAGGTGGAGGAGAAGAAGGAGGAGGAAGAGGAGAAGAAGGAGGGGAGGTGGAGGAGAAGAAGGAGGAGGAAGAGGAGAAGATGAAGGGGAGGAGGAGGAGGAGAAAGAGGAGGAAGAAGAGGAGAAGAAGAATGGGAGCGGGAGAAAGAGAAGGAAGAAGAGGAGAAGATGAAGGGGAGGTGGAGGAGAGGAGGAGGAAGAAGAAGAGGAGAAGAAGAATAGGAGGGGGAGGAAGAGTAGGAGGAGGGGAAAGAGGAGGAAGAAAAGGAGAAGGCGGAGGTGGAGGAGAGGAGGAGGAGGAGGAGGAGTGAGAGGTGAAGGTGAAGGAGGACGAGGATCATTTGTATTAAATGTATTTATTATACATATTATATTTTATTTTATTCGATTAAATCAGTGTGGTCCTTCACAATAAAAGCTCTCTTCGACGTCCATCAGATCAATAATAGAGTTATTTAAGTTATTAAAAGTTCAACATGACGGATGTTTGATTGAAGTCATGTTTATTGTGCTTTTCGGGGGGGGGTAGGGGGCGTGGCCTGTTGGGCCGTTCAGACTCCAGAGAGAATTCCTCCTGGTCGAGTTTCACTTCCTGTAATTGGTCACCTAAACATCTGCCCTGCCTGCAGTCTGGCAGTCTGCTTGCTTAATGGGGGCCAACAGGAGCTCTTAACGGGGGCTCGGGGCCCCCACAGTAAAAATAAACAACAGGTCATAGATATTCTGGGTTCTTCCAAAAGTGAATATTTAACACAAGCAGACATTTGTGAATCTTATTTTGAAAGGCACACGTCTGACCTAAAAAGAAGTTGTTTTATGATCATTACAGTTCATGCGGATGTCACGTTGGTGCTCAGACGTGGTTTCTCTTGTGATGTGATGAAAGGCTGAACGTCGCTCTCTAACTTCACGTTTTGCCTCTTCTTGCAGTTCTGTGAGTGGCTGAAGTCACTGATCCGGGACCAGCGCAGCGCGGCGCTGACGGCGCTGCTGGGCCTCCTGTCCATGGCGTGTTGGGGGGTCTCCCCCGGCACCTCCTTGCCCAGCCTCCTCGTGCCCTTCACCCTGTGGATGGTCAGCTAGGAGCCGCTGTGTTGGGGGGCGGAGGGACAGGAAGTCAACACTCGTGACCCAGGACTCGGGGCCATTTAAAGACAAAAAAAGGCTGTTTGATTGACAGGTGTGTTTTTGGGTGCTTAGCAACAACGACAACTAAAAGAACATGAAGCACGCTTCAAGTTGTGGCGTCAAGGGGACCAAAGATAATTTTAGAGTTACGTTTCACTTTGAATCATTGTGGAAATAACGTCATTTAATTTTCTCATTTTCTAATATTTAACAGCCCGAATCACTTAAAACAACTAATTAAGTTGGTTAAATTGTTTAAATCAGACGAGCTGATGCCGTCAGCCAATGAGGCGCCAGTTCAAATTCAAACCTCTCAGCTGCGTGCTGATTGGTTCCCACTGAAGTCGTAAACATCTGCCATAACATTTTTTATTTTTATTAAGTATCTTATTATATAACGTTTCTTTCTTCTGCTGAAGCGGCCATCTTGTCTGTAGTTTGCTCCAATGAGGCTGCCATCTTGTTTGTAGTTTGCTCCGATGAGGCTGCCATCTTGTCTGTAGTTTGCTCTGCTGAGGCGGCCATCTTGTCTGTAGTTTGCTCTGCTGAGGCGGCCATCTTGTC
The DNA here is from genome assembly GCF_949316345.1 of Pungitius pungitius. Classification (NCBI taxonomy): domain Eukaryota; kingdom Metazoa; phylum Chordata; class Actinopteri; order Perciformes; family Gasterosteidae; genus Pungitius; species Pungitius pungitius. The sequence goes on along the minus strand of NC_084900.1, from coordinate 1,401,089 downwards.
TGTAGTTTCCTCTGCTGAAGCTCTTAATGTAAATATCTGTAGATATCCTTCACATCCCGACTGTTCTCCAGCCGTCGAAACGTGTGAACAGAATTTATTTTTCAAGATGCTGTAACACTTTATGTATGTACTTTGTAATATGTAAATAAAGTTTTGAATATAAATTCTGTTTAGGAATTTCTACATTTGTTTGCAGACTTTCAAGTATTCTCTGTAAATCCAAATATTAATTCTTCAAAAGTTTTCAGAAAGTTATGAGCTATAGTTTGTGTTTAAAAGTGAATTTATATTTTAATTTAAATGTGATGGAAACCGCTGGTGATCTTTGACCTTTACCTCCCCCTGCTGGCCAACCGGAAGAACTACACCAACATGTGGTGGAAGATCTGCTTACACCTCCACCTCCATCCCCCTCCTTCCAACACCACACTGCCAGCCCTGTCTTGCTTTGTGAATCAGTAATTACGATCGACTTAAGGAGGTGCTCTATGAGGAGGGGAGGCCCTGTTCACACGCTTTGGGATTTATTTGGGGGGGAGACAGGTGAGAGGATTCCCCGTCTCCATTAGATTCCTCTGTCACTTTCCTCTTTCCTATTGTCACGTTCTTTCATTACTTTTTCACATTTATGTCTCTTTCTTGTTCTTTTTAATTATTTCCCTTCCTCCTTCCTTTATCACTTCTTTCCTTCACTTTAAATCAACCGGGCCGAGATCGTCCTTCTGGCGGACACACCTTTTTTTACTACCCCCCCTCCTCCTTGTTTTGGTGTCAGAGCAGATTCTGATTGGACGACAGCTTAAAAGCGTGAGAGTCCGATTAGAGGCAGAAGAAGAAAAGGAGAAAACCAAGCTAGAAATCAGACAGAATTAAAAATAAAAAAATAAATAAAAATAAAAATAAATACATTTATCGTAAATCTCTAAATCTTCCGCTTTTTTGTTAATATGCAGCTTTTTGTCCATACATAACGTTAAAGGGAATTTATATTTGTTATATTTTTGTATGGAATTTTTATCAAATTTATTTTATTAAATTTATTTAGCCCCCCACCCTCTGAATTGTATGTCCTTCAATGAATGAAACGTCATCAAGCCCTGACGTCACACCCTCCCGCCGGCAGGGGGCCGCAGGGAGCCGTTGGTCTGTGCGCCGCCAAACAGTCAAAGAAGAAGAAGACGCGAGACCAACACACCCAAGATGGCGGCCGAGGCGCCCTGCGGCCTCCTGAGGGGCGTCGTGGCGGACAGACTGACCTGTACTACTCTATTTACAGTAACAACATCCGGGTTCTTCCTCCATTAAAACTGGCTCCTGTTATAAATTAATCTTAAGTACAGATTAGTGAATTCCATCTCCAAGGGCATCATCGTTGTTGTCTTTACTGTAACAATAATGTCTTCCTATAATCAATAATCCTGTACACGTACTGTTTAAACTGTAAGTACTCTGAGTGATCTCATTTTAACAAGCAATAACTATAGTGGTTCATCTATTATATTTCCATTATGTGTTGTCTTCACTGATCCAGAAATTCAGTTTCCTGTCTGCCAGCTGGGAGGAGGAGGAGGAGGAGGAAGAGGAGGATGAAAAGTCAAAGAGATGAGTACGTCTTTCTGACACAACTATTTGAAATAGCCACAACGAGGTCTGAACCTTTATTTTTGAATTATTAGGATTATAATTTCTATTATTAACAAACTCTTTGTAAAACAATAAATTTTAAACCTTTTCTGTTTCTATGACAGAATGTGAATTTGCAGTCGCACTCATTTAAATGACTTGCATACTCTCATCGAAGTAAAACTTAGCTGTGTTTTATTTTCCAGTGTAGTATTAGTACTTCTACTTCAGTAAAGCCTCTAAAACACAGTTAAAGATGTTTAGTTGTTTGTTTATACGTTTGATTTAGATGTGGAATTCTGGAAGCCTCTTCATCGGCCACGCTGAGGAGGACGAAGAGCAGGAGCCAACGCAGCACACCGGTCTGGATCAGGAGGACCATCAGATACCAGAGAAGAAGAGGACGAGCAGCGAGACCGGTGAGATGAATGTGAGACTCGTACTGGAGTTGATGAGTCGAAGGGACGTTTGCTTTTGGATGATTGCGTGAAGAAAGGAAAAGAGGTTGACGTCTTAGTTTGTACTCTTGAACAATTATTTGAATTTTATTGCCCAAACATTTTTTTTTTAAATTATTGTTGACATTAGGACATCTTTGGTTATCAATCAATCTCACTGACTGTCTTTGTGTTTCTCTCTGTTGCCATAGAAATGGAAAGCAGGGGCAGAACGACTAAAACGACAAGTCCTTCACCACCGTGAGATATTTAAAGATTCATCAGAGGGGTCACCTCGAGGAGAAACCACATAGCTGGGACCAGTGTGGGAAAGACATCACTCCTTTTGAAGTGAAAAGACAGCAGCGTATTCACACTCTAGAGAAACTACACTGCTGTGACCAATGTGAGACAATCTTGATGGCAAAGCCCACCAGCTCGCTCATACTGAAGAGAAACCGTACATGTGTGAATATTGCGTTCACTCAATTAAGGCAACTGAAAATCCACAGACGCAGCCACACCAGAGAGAAACCTTTCAGCTGTGACCAGTGTGAGAAAGTTTTTTCCTCTCATGGTGTTTTGAAAGTCCACAAGCGTGTCCACTCTGGAGAGATCAGCTGTGATCAGTGTGGAAAGGCGTGCACCACGGCGAAGGACCTCATAATCCACCAACGCATTCACACTGGCGAGAAACCCTACGGCTGCGATCAGTGCGCGAAAACGTTCACTACGCCAGGTAGCCTGAAGATCCACCGACGCACTCACACAGGTGAGAAACCATACGGCTGTGATCATTGCGGAAAGGCGCCTCGACCGCTGACACAGAGACAAAGGCCGCTGGGGGGAGTCGAGCCCAGGACCTTCTACGTATATTCAATTACATTTTCTCCCATTCAAGAAACTTGTAAAATCAAATACGGCAACATAACCATTTCTGTTTTATTATATGTTTGAACTTGTCATTTTTACATTTGCAGTATTTCATTTGATCTTCTCGATTTGTTTTAGAATATTGTATTTTAGATTCATCTAATTTGGCTTGATTTGAATTTTAAACTATTTTAGATTTGAGTAAAATCAATAGTGTAAAGCTCGGGACATGAACTGCACACACGAACACTCTAATAGTTCATTAATCAGCACTCTGAACATTTCTAATGTGAAACGCTGCTGTCACTTCTCTCTGAGACCAATATTCTTGTGACCAAATATGGAGCAATTTATTCAGCCAAATGTTTGGACATGTTTCCATATCTGAGTAAAGTAAATATAAAGCACTTTAGTCCGTTTTCTCAAATTTGCCCTCCCCTTCAGCTTTAAATATTCAGCGTTTTAAAGTCAACTGTCTTTGCTTCTCATCGACTGCCTCGCAGCTCTAAATGTCCTTGTTGCTGATTCAGTGAAGTCATTATCAAGATCAAACATCCTAAAAAAATTCTGCCGGAGGCGTCGAAACATTTAAATCATTTGAGATGAAACGTGTGACAGATCAAAGAGTGGATTATTGACTCATGGAGGAGGAAGGAGAATATTAACGGTCTACAGATAGAAACCATCCACTCACACCGATATCTAACTCCACATTAGATCAAAACCATCAACGGCTCCCACCACCAGGTCAATTCATCACGATCGACACGTTAACAGCACAAGTCTTCACCTCGTTGTCTTTACTCGGTGTCCTGTTCTCCAGAACTAACAAATCAACTTCCTGTTGGCACCACCATCGCCTGCTCAGCTGCCTTGTCATGTTAGCATGAGACGTAGCATGCAACGTAGCATTAGATGTCAAATCGGTTGTAGCATTAAGTACATTTAGCAAAATATAAAGCACTAGACTCAGTTGTAGCATGAGATGCAGCACTGTGTCCCAAAGGTTGAGGCTACTTGGTGGCAAATCAAACTTTTATAAGGGACAATCTAAATATAATAAGGGTTCAACTTCTTGACAGCGGATATTTGTCTTTGTTCTTTTCTCACACACCTCAAGCCAAAGTGTGTTTGTCTTTTGGGTGGAAACCCGTCCTTTCTGTGTTTGCTCTGATTATCAAACATATGGAAATAATGTCGACACTTGAGCCCCGCAGACACGTCGACGCTCTGCCAATGTCCCCAAAAAGTATAAAAGGAAGAGCCACTTGAGAGTCAGACTGAAGAGCAAAGAGGAACCAGAACTATCTGTGGTGAGCTGCTATTGCCAAACAATTAAGACATTATGTTCCGTTTGTTTAATCTGTTGAAAGACTGGATCTCTCCCCCCAAAAAGGTCCAGATCCAGAAGGTCTGAGAGAGGCGTGAGTCATGCGTCTATCCGTGTTAACTACTTCCCTGCTGCTGGTGGACATCCTGAGCTCTGTCACAGGCCGGCCTAAAGGTCAGTACACACATCATGCAAAGCGACACAAGTACTCTGTGTGATTAAAGCCCTTGTTCCTCCCACAGACAGTGTTGCTCAGCTCATATGTCGTGACGTGGTGAAGCCCTGCGGTGACGGATGGAGCCGCATCGATGAAAAGCGCTGCGCCAAATACTTTACGACTCCAAAGGCCTTCAAAGACGCAGACGTAAGGACCGTCTGACAATCCCCGCGGACCTCTCTCCCCGGGCGGGGACCAACCCTCCCTTTTTCCGTTGATTTCAGGCACATTGCAAAGCCTCAGGAAGTGAACTGGTGTCGGCCCACAACGATGACCAGTTGAGGAGAGTGGTCTGCATCACCATTCTCGCCGACTCGGAGAGGAAGCCCTTCTGGATCGGAGCCAAGCGATCCGGGGTGAGCGAAGGTCTCGGCGTGATCGGAGGGAGGAGAGGCGCATGATACATGGAGGACCACGCTGTCTCACGTCCTGGCCCGATCCTCACTCTTGTGTCCTTTCAGGAGGGGTTCGTGTACACCGATGGATCTAAGGTCGACTATTCTCAATGGTTCCCCGGTCAGCCGGACAACTTTTCCGGTCAAGAGGACTGCGTCGAGGTCAACCACAAAAGTAATGAGAAGAATGGGACTTTTATTTTGAAGGGATGGGAGTGGGCGGGGCAGCGAAGGGGCGGGGAGACCTGAATCAGAATGTCGGGCCACACTCACACAGGTCATTCAACGAAATGTGACGTAGCCGCATTGTTCACTGAACGTTTTTAACGTGTTTTCTTCTCTTTGGTTTCTCCAGAGTGGGGACTCTGGAATGATGACGACTGCTCGGATGAGATTAATTTCATGTGTGCCAAGAACATGTGATCCTTCCGCAGCTGATGTTCAGTGAGGCTCATGAAGACCACTGAGAACACAAGTTCTTAACTTTGCTGCAATAAACGCTTCAGCATCCACGTCCAGCCTCTGGCTTCATTTCTTCACGTTTACCCAACCAGTGGAGACATTTAGAAATAGAAACTTAGAAACTTAGAGACCTGATGAAAGTACCTTTTATGTGCATCATCTGCTCCTCCTGGTGGCCCTCTTTAAGATTACTGGAGAGAGCTTTAAGCTCCCCTTTCCGTCTTGGAGGGTTTTCCTGATCAGCAGGTCCTGGGACCTCGTTGTCTCTGCTAGCAGCTCCATTTTAAAGGGACACTTTATACATTATGGGATCCACTTCTCAGGGGAAAGACCCGAGCTGAACCTCGTCTTGTGTATTTTCTCTCACTCAACCCGAGTAAGTGAGTTTGTCTTTGGGGAGGAAACTCTTTGCTCTGAAAACGGTCCGTTTGGAGGGCGAGGGTTTAGGAGCAGGAGGAAGAACCCAGAACACCTCTTTTAAGGGTTAATAACTGAACTACTATATACTAATATATCCCTCTATGGTAGGATGTTGCCTCTAGGCAACACACCCATTTTTGGCCTTCTACATTCTCACAATACATCCCCAATTATGATGCAATACTTTAAATAAGAGCCAGGACCATAAGGAACCAATAGCAGCGTTTGAATGTGTCATATGACTCTCTGGAGGCCTTTTTGAAAACCTTTTTTACTGAGTGCCCCAAAAGGATCGGCTCAATTTCTAATAGTTTAATGTACTTTAATGTAAACTTGTTGAAATTCAAATGTTTCCTTGAGGCAACACCGTACCATTCACCATGACACCATGGCATTGTGGCATATATGGATGGCAGGCCAGATATTGGGGCAAGTGGCACCATCATTCTGCAACTTGAGATATATTTATTATATATGTATTATATATATATATATAAAATTATATGTTTTTCTACATTCTTTTCTCTTAAATTTAATTTAGATCTAATACATATATATATCCTTTTTCAGTTTTCATTTGATTAAATATTTTACCGACCTAGATAAGTATCTACATTCGATCCCGCCTTCCCTCCATCACATACACGCGCTGATTGGCTCGGCCTCCGTGTCAATCAAAACCTCCGCCAACAGACGTTCTTTGCAAGTAACGTTGGTTTCTGTTTAAATGATCGAAGTCACGTCAGTGACGTCACGTTGACTTTCAACTGCTGCCCGTTTATATTTTAATCCTCTAAAGAACCGTGGACAGAAATGGCGGCAGAAAAAAACGGTAGGAGTTTTATTTAATCGCTTAAGCAAAGTTAATTAGCTTAGTTATCATTCAAATATACAAGCTAACTGATAGCTATAAAAATCGGTTGAACAGTTCTGAGACGCTAACAATGCTAGCTAATGAATTAGCTCATCAAAGAGTAGTTTCACTTGGAAAAGTCTTATTTAAGTCGGCACCGAGTAAACAACATGGCTGTTATTCTTAATCTTATGTCTACTGTAGCTGTTAGCGCCGGTTACAACCATAAATGAACAAGAGACTTTAAGCTACGTTAGCGAGCTAAGCTAGCTAAGCTAGCTAAGGAGGCGGTCAGTGGAATGAACGCGGAGGCCCTGAGCGCGTGTCTGCGAGGCAGGGGGCGGGACATAAAATAGAATAAAACATTACAAAATATAAACATAAAAAAGTATTACATCTAACTCCTTTTTAAATTCATTCAATAAAGCGATAGAAGGTGTTAAAGCAGCGTGTGTTTCCCGTTGGACAGACTGGGGCCAGGACTCTGACTCCGACATGGACAGAGACTCGGGGAAGGTCAGCCCGCTGGCGGGCGAGGAGGAGTTCAAGGCCTCCTGCGCCAAAGGGATGGCTCTGCTCGCTCTGATGGAGAAGACGGGATACAACATGGTGCAGGAGAACGGACAGAGGAAGTACGGAGGACCGCCCCCAGGTGTGTGTGTAGGGGGGAGGGGGGGGGGGGGCAGGACCATGACATGATTAGAAATCCAGAAGCACGCACCTGTAAATGAGCCGGTCCTGCCACTACCTACTGTTTACCTTGTTGTGACGCTGTGTGTTTGCAGGCTGGAAAGGCCCGGCCCCCCCACGGGGCTGCGAGGTCTTTGTGGGGAAGATCCCTAGAGACCTGTACGAAGACGAGCTGGTGCCGCTCTTTGAGAGAGCCGGCCGGATCTACGAGTTCAGACTGATGATGGAGTTCAGCGGAGAGAACCGCGGCTACGCCTTCGTCATGTACACCAACAGGTAACAGGAAATCCTAACATGTATGTGTGCACGGGGGGGGGCACAAACGCACACGTGAGGAAGCGGACAGAGAGCGTGTGCGTACGGCGTAAAATGACCCCCACGCGCACCCATACAAAAGCAAAGTGAATGACGCTCTGCAGAGAGGCGGCGCAGAGAGCCATCCAGATGTTGGACAACTACGAGATCCACCCGGGGAAGTTCATCGGCGTGTGCGTGAGTCTGGACAACTGCCGCCTCTTCATCGGCTCCATCCCCAAGGACAAGAGGAAGGAGGAGATCATGGAGGAGATGACCAAGGTACGCTGCAACACAGAAGAAGATTCATTCGTTTAATTCTAACTTTATGAATTAAGTTCTCATTTCCTTTATTTAGTATATTGTTTACTTTCTCTCTTATGAGTCCATCTCATTGATGTATTTCCTATATTTTAGTTGGTACATTTGATACGGTTTGTATGTATACACACATATCTCTCTCTGCGTCTCCAGGTGACGGACGGGGTGGTGGACGTGATCGTTTACCCGAGCTCCACCGACAAGAGCCGCAATCGAGGCTTTGCCTTCGTGGAGTACGAGTCCCACAAAGGGGCGGCCATGGCCCGCAGGAAGCTCATACCAGGTAACGCAAGCCCCGCCCTCTCAGCCCACTGGGTCACTTCCTGTGTTCGTTCAGCAGAGGGCGGCGGAACACAGATCACTGCAGCATAGAGTCTGAGGGGGGGGGGGGGGGGTTCTCAATGTCTTCTGTTATTATTTACACTCATTGAGGAAACTACAGAAATCCATCTACAGAAAGTGAACCCTCCTGCATCGCTGCAGAGGACTGAGATCCTCTCCTCCTCTTTAACGTTAACCATCTGAGTGTAAATCAAGTTTTCTCCTCCATTATTCATGTTCTTCCTGTTTCTGGGTGAACGGGCTGCTGTGTGGTTCATGTGCTCCGTGTCCTTTTTGGAGTAAACACACACGTCCTTTCCTAACCAAAAGTTTATCGGTTACTTATTACACGTTACTAATTTCCTTTATTTATTATTTTACCTTTTTAATAAATTTTTCTCTGAATCTGAATGACTTGATTAATTGAATTAAATGTCTTTTAATATTTTCTTTTGTTTCATATATGTAGTCCATATATTTGTATCATTTGAAAATGACACCCTGTATCTTTTGGGGCCGACCAATAATCACAACACAATTTTATAACCATTTTCTCTAAATAGGAACCTTCCAACTGTGGGGTCACTCCATCCAGGTGGACTGGGCGGAGCCGGAGAAGGACGTGGATGAGGAGGTGATGCAGCGCGTCAGAGTCCTTTACGTGAGTAAGAAGCAACAATCGTTTCTTCTTTTAACTCCTTTTAACTATAAAAAAAGAAATAAAAGAAAAAGAAAAGGATGCCTCCTTTTGGAAGAGGCCTCTGAAATATTCAGGGGGTTGTTGAGATCAAAGTTGAGGGAGGACTCAGTGGGGGGGGGGGTTCTCAAACGGATCTGCTCGGCCTCTGGGGGATCAATTAGTGCAGAGGGCTTTTACTCTGAAAGGCCGAGACACTGATAGAAAGCCCAGAAGCACTTTACAGAGGAGGGATGGTATTCCTCTCCTGGGAGGGGGGGGTCAGAGGATAGTGTGTGTGTGGGAGACAGATATTGGAAGGAGAAGTTTCTTGTGTGGAGTTTAAAGTCAGTTTGAGGTACGGTTTTAACGAACATCTCAGTTCTGAGTCACGGTTGGAATCAGCAAAGAAAAGGGGAGGAGTCAAATATAACTACAAGTTCAAAACACTTAAACAGAAAACAACCCTTTTGAAGGCATCCAGCTGTCAATTGTTGCTGCGTTGTCACTGATGGACCAGGGGACGCTCCAGGTTATTCAATGGCTCCGCCCCCCACTCTGTCTTTCAGGTGCGTAACTTGATGCTGAGCACCAGCGAGGAGAAGCTCCGCCAGGAGTTCTCCCGCTTCAAGCCGGGCTCCGTGGAGCGCGTGAAGAAGCTGACGGACTACGCTTTCGTCCACTACCGTTGCCGCGACGACGCCGTCACGGCGCTCAGCCTCATGAACGGCGCCCAGATCGACGGGGCCACCGTGGAGGTGACGCTGGCCAAGCCGGCGGGGGTCAAGGAGGGGGGCGCGGCCGGGGGGAGGAGGTACAACACCAACCGAGGGTACCTGGGGGGCAGCGCAGGAGGAGCAGCAGCAGGAGGAGGAGGAGCAGGAGGAGGAGGAGGAACATTGGTTCTGCACAGGAGCGACGCCGGCATGATGGGAGGCAGAACGCTGCCCCTGGCGTCTCGGCAGGGAAGCCCCTTTTACAGCGAGGCAGGTGAGGAGGTGTAACGATGCTCGTTAGTGATCAATCATCTCAGTGTAGATGTTCTTCAGAACACGAACCAAACGCACGAAGCACCGAATTCACTTCAGACTGAAACGGTTTTTCGGAGGGTTTCCATGGCAATAAAGTATCGTCACTTCTCCCATTTAAAAGCGTGAAAGTAGGATTATCTTCCTCATCTTCAGGATGAGGAAGATAATGTTAGATCTGTGGCGCCTGAAGCCTCATGAATACTCAACGCTTCATGGAGTCGAGCTGCTGGTCCTTTCCTCTGTAAACGTAGATTCTACTTGTGGTTCCAGATGGCGTCGGTTTTTCTGACAAAAAAACATGTTAAAACATGAGTTGGCGCTTTCCAGTGTCAACAAGGAGAGCTGGTAACCATAGCAACCAGGAGGTCCCATTTAATTGCATGTGATGAATTATGAGCTGGTACATGACAATACATCACAATGTCTTATTGTAGGTTTCCAATTTACAATTTGTAATCTTTTCGATGAATGAACTTGTTCATCCTCTTCGTCTGAATGAATACGAACACACAGGAAGTGTTCATTGTTACGCAGCTAAGCCCACGACTGTGTGTGTGTGTGTGTCCTCAGAGGAGCCCGACCAGTGCGTGTTCCCCCTGTTTCCCGGCACCCCCCTGACCCCCACCAGCCTGCTGGCCCTGAAGCAGGGTCAGATCTACTCGGCCGTCAGCCTGCTCGACTTCTACTGCCACAGGAACTACTGGTCGCTCCCCGAGTACCAGCTGTACTCCACGCCCGGCCAGGAGGGGGCGCTGCTGCTGCTCTACAAGGTACCTGTGAGCCACACGCAACAGAGCTCAAAGCCTACCTGTGTGTAAGTGTGTGTGTGTGTGTGTGTGTGTGTGTGTGCAGGTGGTGATCCCCTCCACTCAGAGCACCTTCATCCCTGACAAGCTGTGTGTGATGCTGGACGACGCCAAAGAGCTGGCAGCTCAGACCACGCTGTGGAACCTGGGTACTGACACACACACACACACACACACACACACACACACACACACACCAGGGATGCAAACTTTTTCTGTCAGTTTGGGTGCCTTTGGGTTCAGTGATCCATTAAACTACGAAGCCTCCAACGCATTTGTTTACAAAAACCATTTTAAATTCATCTCATAGCGGAGTTTAAACCTGCATCTGTTTTTAAATCTTTTCTCCCCCCTCAGACTCCTCCTTCCTGAGCGCTCCCTCCTGCGACTCACCCAGCAGCCCCTCCTCTCCCCTCGTCACCCCCCCCTCCTCCACCAGTCCCGGGCTGCTGTCCTGCTTCGCCTCCTGCCTCCCCCCCCAGGCCCCCCCCTTCTCCCTCCCCCCCCTGTCCACGCTGCCACCCCCCCCCTCCCAAACACAGAGGCTCTACATCAGCTCCCAGTCTCCTTTCTACTGACGGTGAGACGCTGTGTTTTATGCCTTAAAGGGACGCTGTGACACGCCCCTTTCATGGCATCACAGCATCTCAAACCGATCAATAGAATGAATGATAACCGCTGTTTGGTTGTGTTGTTGCAGGAGGAACTTTGTCGCCTTGACAACGAGGCGGCGAGCGCTCGGCTCCTTCTCTCCTATCGCCTCTGCCTCCTCAAATTACCCATGATGCCACAGCAGCAGCTCACCTCTCAGGTTTTAGGTTAAACAAACTGAAACGTTGCTTTAAAGATAAAAAACAACCACATGGAGGAAGAGGAGGAAGACCTCTGATGAAACAACGAATGAATGAGTGAAACATATATTACTTCTATTTGTTGAATGCAGGAGATCAAATCTTTTCCTGAAGAGGAGGAACAGAGTCAGTCGTCATCTTCCTCTGTTATTTTACAGCCTTTTTATGGATTTATTGTGTTCACGTCCTTTTTGTTCAGCTACGACGTTCGGCTTCTTTTCACTTTCCATCTTTCAGAGTTTCTGAGAGTTTTTATGCCGATTGTTTGATTACAAGGTTTTGAAGTTTAAAGTCGTCGAGGTTCCAACATCTGTCCCAAAAAACAGATCTTTTTTGTCTTTAAATGCGGATTATAATCATTTAACAAATTAACCCTTAAAAAGATGGATATCTTTTTAGTTCATTAATAAACGAGACCAGAAATAAGAATCAGGAAGCATCCCTAAAAGAACAATCTGTAAATGTGAGCCAAGTATTTATTTGAATGATCAAATCCTTAAATGCATCAAATTGAGAAAGAAGTGAAGAGAAATGAAGCTTGATTCCAAAGTGAGGACTCTGATTAACTGCTGTTGTTGTTGTTGTTGTTGATTAATGAAATGTCTGCTATAAAATCACCTTTTTTATCGTTTAAATCTGTTTGTTGTAATAGATTTTCTACTTGTGTGTTAAGTTTAAAAAAATACACGTTAAAGTTTGTGTTCCAAAAGTTCTGTTTACTTTGTTCTGCTTCTTCACAACAACAATGTTCCTCTGTGAGGAAGAGGAGGAGGACATTCAGGGTGCAGGAGGTCTCTCCATCTCCATGTTTTCCTCTCGTGTTTCTCCTCCATCTTTCACCTCCTTATTCTTCCCTTCTCGCTTTGTTGTTTTGGTGGAAGTTGGCCATTAGAGGAAGAGGAGGACAGATGGAGAGGAAGGGCTCAAGAAAAGCAAAGCAATATGAAGGAGGAGAGAGCTGGGGGAGGAGGAGGAGGAAGAGGAGGAGTCTTAATATCTTTGTTTCCACATAAAAACCAAATCAATCGTCCTGGTTCTCCCTCTGTCTTCTTCTGTGGTGTTTATAGCTTCTCTGCGCTGGGAGTTCATCTTGCAGTCAGACGACTCCCCCGACGCCGTGCCCCCCCCTCCCCCTCCTCCCTCCTCCTCCTCCTCCTCAGTAGAAGCCTGAGGAAGTCCCCTTAAGACACAAACGATCACGTGTGTCTCATTAAAATCCGTTTCAGCAACCCCCCAAAGTGAATTTAAGCTTTAGTTTTCCTCTTATTTAACAAATGTCTTCATGACTCCTTCACTCTTCTTCTTTAGAATAATAAAACACCTCATAATTCATCTCTTCGTTGTGTGATGTTAGAAAAACAAACCTGGAGGCAAAACGGCTTCCACACAAGCAGGAAAGCGTTTATTCTCTTTAGTATTTCTGTCATATTTCTATATTTTTTCTTCTTTCTTGCAGTTTTCAGAACGCTGTGTTTCTTGAAGAAGAGCATCTAACTCACGCTAACTGTTAGCATAGCCGCGGGTTGGTTGATGGACTCAAGCACCAGTGCACTAAACATGAACATTAGCGTCCTTCTGCCCAACGAAGGTGGAGACTCAAAAACCAATAAATGAAAATGGGAATCAGCGCATGAATGCACAAAATATTTATAATTACAGGAAAGCAGATTGAGTTCTTTCCTGTGGCCTTTGGGAACGACGATGGAGGAATCTCAAATTAGGATTCAAAAGAGGACTTTTCCACCCTGAATGCTGACATGTTATTGCCTTTTTATTCAAATGTTTACTCTGTTAGTTCTACTCCCGAAGTCCTTTCTTTTAAACTTCAAACGTGATTTTCTTCAGCCTGAAGCAGCAGAGGGAGAACACGCACGCACACACACACACACACACACACACACACACTGGGAGAGTATTTAATTAGACTGCAGGGAGGAAGTTCTTTAATTAACCAAACGCCATCCAGAGCAGACGTTTAAACGCCTTCATAGACGAGGTAAAATATCACCCGAAGACCACAGAAGAAGAGTGTGGAGGGGGGGGGGGCCTAAGGACATACTGTATGAACCCTATGGCCGGTTGCCACGGAAACCCCAAGCCCGCTCCGACACCCTGACAGGACCCCTTCAGAGACCCACTGACGCAATTCTTAGTTTTATCTTTGCTTTGCACCCGTAAAAACGACGCCTCAAGCTTTAAAAAAAACCCCCTAAAAACAGCAGTAGCTTCAATTGTGTGACTTGATTAAATCTTTTTTTAAAAGAATGTCACCAAAATGTAATTGGCTTTGTTGAATAGAATACTAATGAGTATTCAGACCCACGTAATTCTCTTTGTGCTCTAAACTCGATACAAACCGTCCTAATCACCTGAACACTGATTGGGTTTCTCTTTCTGTCTCATTAGATTCCACCAAGCGTCTCCACACGATGTCAAAGCACACAGACGGTTAGGAATCTCCCTGATTGTTATTGTGCACTTTACACAAAGAGGAACTACACACACACACACGCCCACACGCCTCCAAGGTTCCAAGGTGCATGCTGGGAAACGTGGCTCTGAACCTTCCACAACGTCTGCTGATTCCTGCCGTGACGGCCTGTGAGCGAGTGAAAGTGCTGCTGGAGTCAAACAGCAGATCTACTTAAAGTATTAACGTGGCTGTTTATGAAGGGATTACTGATGCAGACACATTTAAGAAAACTGTTTAACCTGCAGAAGCCTCCAGACGATATGAAGACACGTCTTTATTGGAGTCCTTCAAGCCTCTCAAGTCTCCAACTGCTTCTTGTGGAAACACGGAAAGCCACGAAGAAGGTTTGAAGATCTAAAGGAGTCTCCGGCTCCGAGGTGCGTCTGAGGAACAAACCGGATGGTCTCCGCTGCTATGGACTAAGAATCTGAAGAATCAAAGACATTTCAGTCAAACAAATAAATCCTTTTATTATGTCATGATCAGGGTATGAAACCAGTGAAGAGTCCTTTGAGCTGATGAACCTTCTCTCCTCTCTGCTCCTCCTGCTTCTGTTTCCACCTACATGAGAACTCTTCAAACCTCTGGTACCTTAAGCTGTTTGAAAGTCTCCTTCTGACCCCCCCAACATCAATAAACACCGGCTCCAGCTCAGCTGAGCGGAAGAGAGCTTCTTTATGGCGGGGGGGGGGGAATCCTTTCTTTGACCTGGTACCTCACACGGTGTTTAGAGAATCCCTATCAGACGTTTAGCTTCCACATCAAACTGTGTTTTCATGGCGTTCCGCTGGTATCTGAGCTGCTACAACAGAGCCGGCTGTGTGCTCTGTAATCGGATGCAGATACGAGTGACACTTCAATACATTTACAGGACATTCAGAAGTTCACAGATTAGTAAATACCTGGACCCCAAGGAACCGTTAAATCGCTCGTTCAAATCTGACAAGTTTGTAAATACTTCATGGATTGGACACACTTGAGATCAGCCTCCCTCGTGTGTTCCACGTCTGAAACAAGCTCACAGACCATTGAAGGCGCGTCTGGTCTCATCGGTCCACGTGAGTCTTTACATCCCACAGGGACAGCTGTTTAGGACAAAGGGGGGTCGGACCTTCGCCATCAGGTCGGAGGGGTTTTTATCGATGGCTCGAGATGTTGTTAGTCGGTTTTCTGAAATCCTTGACTGATCCTGGTGGTCTCTACATGCCCTCCCACAGCGACGCCTCCTACACTGTGACCATGACAAACTGTACACGGACCACCGAGGTTTACTTAAAGCCCTGAAACAACAACACTTTGACAGATTCAACAAGTGAACCTGAACATCTCACAAACGAGCCATTTAATCGACACCCCTCGGCATCAGAGATGGCTTTTCATGCGGATCAGCATCACGCTGTCCATGAGCCTGAAGCTCCTATCGCATAGATAAAACGTGTGAGCCCACTTCTTCCAGAAGCTCCCATGAATTCTTCTGACTGTACAGAGTGTGGATCTTCTCACTGCCTGAACCTCATCCACAGCATCCGATACAGCCAATTCCAAACGCTGGTAGGGGTACCTTACCTTGCCTCACATGACACTGACAAATGAGACCCAGTTCTTCCTTTCAGTGGAACTGTATCGTGGGTGGAGGCGAGTGGCCATGTCAACACCATTTTAATAATTCTAATCATTAGCAGCATCATACAAATGTTGTATCTATTAGCATTGTGTTTACGTTTCGTATCTCCTTTTGAACCGGTACTCCTCCCAGTGATGGACAACTGGACTCTACCTCGTTACGAGGAAAGACCGCCAAACAACTTGTTGTTGCTTGGTAACGACGACGCGTCAGAGCAGGAGCCCCAAAGTGTCACGGCGGCGTTGTGTCATCGTGCTTTTGTTAGTGGGCGCACGGCGTATAGCGGCGTATCACGTAGACTACAGCGCTGCTCCAGAGGAGGAACCAAACAGAACGTGCTGTTATCCCAGGATAAAAGCCTGTTTTTTCATCCTAAAGGTTTATCTGCCGTGTTTCGGTTCTCCTCCCTCACACAGCTGTGGGGGAAGGTGACCTTCGGGTCCCAGGAGCAGACCGGTCCGACGGGTTTTCCTCCACAAACAAACCTCAACTGTGATGGAGTTTATCTGCACTGCAGCCGATAAACCTCCACCCTCTGTGAGAAGGCTCCTGCTCCACCCAATCTGCAATGAGGCCTCAGCAGAACGTCTCCACGAGACAGCTCATCAGTGACGGATATCTCTCAATTAGTGCTCGCGCACACACACACACACACACACACACACACAGCAGACACACAACGTCTCAGACTCCCCCGCATGCGACAAATCAGCTTCCGGTTCTCCATGGAGGGATTTAAGCTTCTTATCTGCATCATTTTCATGGACACAAACAAACCAGTCCAATGCACACGTACACGCACACACACACACACACACACACACACACACACACACACACACGCGCGGCCTCAGATGAACCAATGGTGACGCCATCGTCTCTCTAAGAGTTTTATGTTTCTTACAGTTTGTTTGAAGGAAACTTTGATGGAGAATGCTTTGAATAAAATGTCACAATTTGAAGGTTGGTTTTGCTGCTTTTTTCTCATGATTTTTAAGGACCGTCCAAAATAATCGGAGGGGTTAAACGTATAGAAATGAATTCCAACTCTTAGTTGCAGGGAAGAAATCTCCCAGAATGCACTGCAGCTCCTCACTCGATTAGTGTCACAGTGTTTGACTCTTAAAGCTGTTTCAAACATGCAACATTAATTATTAACAATTCCCTCGGGGGGCGAGGGGGAGAAGGGGGGGGGGGTTTCTCTTCTGATTAACGTTGCGTCTCGCATTCTGCTCGCTTTGTTTCTTCTTCATCTGACGCTTTGACAAACGTCCTCTTCTTTCCCCTCGTTAACGTTAGCCGGGTTCCGAGGGGCTCGAGGGGGGGGAGGGGGGGGGGGGGGCTTCAGACACTTCCCTGAATGACTGTCACAAGTTATGTACTTTATGTACTCAGGAACGCAATGTATTGCCCCCAAATACTTATAAACTTGTAAAACTTTCAGTGCTGGAAGAAGTACTGAAGTAAAAATACATCATTAATTGCATTAAAATCTACTAAAAGTACACCAGAAATGGCTCATTATGCAGTATTTCAGAATAATATATTATATTTAACCCCGCCTCCGAGCCGAGGAGAAAACCTTGAGGACGTAAATATGTTATTAAGAGCCTTTCAAGTGTTCTAGCTGTTGAGTTAATAAACCTAAGAAACAGCACGTAGCTGGGAGAGGAGGAGCTTAGAGAGGAGGAGCTTAGAGGGGAGGAGCTTGAAGGGGAGGGCTTAGAGACGATGATCTTCGGGAAGGGGCTTGGAGGGGAGGGGCTAAGAGGGGAGGAGCTTATACAGTAAATGCTTAGAGGGGAGGGGCTTAGAAAGAGGAGCTTAGAGAGGAGGAGCTTAGAGAAGAGGTGCAGAGAGAGGAGGGGCTAAGAGGGGAGGAGCTTGGAGGGGAGGGGCTTAGAGATGGTATAAGCATGTCATTATCATGTCAGTGATTTGAGTTGTGATTCGAGGAGCATGTTGGACACATTTCTTATTTTTCCCCAGCGTCACTTCTCGTCTGGATGATTTGATTCTAATTTAAGAACCATGAAGAGAAAAAACTCCCAGCCTTTTTTTTAATCCATCTGATAATGACTATTTTCATCTTTTTCATGTTTGTTCTTTGATGTGATTTATTGGTTTGTTTGACTGATTTTGTATTTGAAGCGATTTATGACTGTGAAGCAGAATGATTGACACATGAGGGGATTCTTGTCCCGCCTTCCTTCTTCTTTCTTTCTACAGAGATAAAGAGATTGTAAATCATAACATAAAAAACAACACAATTGGAATACAAAATTCTACTTTAAACTAAACTAAATAATTATTGTGTATTGTGTACGTGAGACAAATGAGACGTCCTGGCGATAAAGAAGCAAACAAGCCTGAACGTGAACTTCTCCTCTTGTACTTTTTCACTTTCTGTCTCTGATGGCCGCCCTCACACAGCGGCGCTCCGTCTCGTTGCCGGGGGTTACGCTCAGTCTGACATGTGCTGGTTGTTTTGTCCCCTCCAGCTGTTCAACATCAACAAATGCGATTTTAGTCGAGAGGAAACGGCAGATAGTTGAGTTTGACAGATGTTTCCAAAGAAAAGTATAAAAAAGGTTTATTTTAAGGTTTCAGCGTCTCCATCATTAAAATGTGACGATGTATTGAGACAATAAAACTTTTAGTAGTGAGGACTTGCTGCAGATGAAAGCTCAGGAACAAGAGGGCGGAGAAGACCTCGATATCAGAGAGTCAACATTCATTAAAGTTCTTCAGTCTCTGTCGGGACAACAAGCCGGTTGATTTTTGCTTTCAGGTGTTTCTCATCTTCTTTGAATCTTTATTCTCTTTCATTGCTGCTTTTCCGTGTCTCAGACGCTCCGTTTGTAGATGAATACATTCAGCAGTGAAATCTGCTGAAACCTTCACGGGGAAATGAACTTTGACGGCGTCTCTTTGTCCTTTTATTCAGCGGTTCATGGACGTTTTAGTGCTTAATTTATCAATATTATTGAGTCGTTGAATATCTGCAGCTTTGCTGCTGTTGGTAGATGAAACCTGATTTTGAATTTAACATGAAAAAAAACAACACATTCAGGTCATAAATGGGAAGCTGCTGGAAACACACATACACACTCTGCAGTGTTATTCATGCTTTTTGTATTTAAGCTCACAACATGTTTATTACATTTTATAACCTTCTCTTACGACTTCTATCACATTGATCTGCTGGATGCAAACACACACTCACACACACACACACACACACACACACACACACACACACACACACACACACCCCGTGTCATCATTAGTGACGCTAAGAGTGCTTCTGTTTACCGCGTAGACGTCCGACCAGCTGCTCCTTCAATTTTCAATAAGTGATCAGCGCTGGGTAACGCACACACACACACACACACACACACACACACACACACACACACACACACACACACACACTCAGTATGCTGGGGACTCTCTCTGTTGCCACATTTGATTCATTTCTTGTCTCTACCATTGAAGCATCCAGACTGTGAAATAACAATCTTGCTGAGTTGAAATAGCAAAGTGACATTTGTAATTAGGTGTGATGACTGAGGGGAAACCAGACGGATGGTACGCTCTCCTTTAACTCTTCCCTCTTCTGTTAGGCAGATGATTCATTGGAGGGAACCTTAGAGGTAACCTTTTCCAAATGTTGGAGATAAGGAGCATGTCCTCGTCTTTGTGACATAATATGCTTCTGTTTATCTCAAATAAAAATATGTTTTGTTAATTACATTTGTAAATGAACGCTGATTGTATTTAAATACACTTGTGTTTCTGTTTCAGTGAAGCTCTCATAAATCATCGCTGTGCGTGAGCTCGATGTTTCAAAGTCATCTCTCTTCTTCTTCAACTTTTAATAACTCCACATTGTTTGTGTGTGTGACTTTAAAAAGCTTTTAGCTGATGATTATTGACTGATTGGCTGGAAGAGGTTCTCATCTCCGTCAGGCATCCCGTTACCCAGACTGCACCTTGCTCTTCTTCTTCTCTCCCCCCGGACCACCTTCTGTCCTCCACCGAGGAGATGTTCTTCATTCCTCTCAAAGGACTCAAAGGTAGGACCCAAACACCTGTGATGGTTTGAGGGCGAAGTGACAGACCGTCAGCTCTCTGGCATCCACTTTGGAAAGTTGTTGTTACCACGGCAACCCACGCAGGCTGCTGATGTCGGGACACTCACAACCAACCGTGGGGACACTGTGTCTTAAACGTCCCACTGGAGGAACCCACCAGATTAAACTCAACTTTTTATCCTTTTGGCATCCAAAGCATGTGTAGAAGTGGACTTTCTGTCACATGCAAATCATCGACAGAACCAATCTGTATATCAGCTGGATCAGTGAAAGGAAATGAATAATTCATGTGTCGGCCTGTCTGTCCTCTCTCTGCCCTCGTGTCATCTTGGGGAAATGAACAAACCTCATTTTCTCTCCATAATTGAAATCCGCTCCCTTTTCCTCCCTTTGTGCCCTTCTGGCTCTTGACCCTCTTGAACCTCTTCTTATCCTCCTTCCCCTACTTGGTAATTACCTATCTGTGCATCTCTTCTCCTCCCGTTGGACCGCTGTCCCTCCCTACCTGTCCCCGCTCGTCCTTGCCCTACTCCATTCACTCTGATTCCCTCCTCACTCAAGCTGCATTCCGCCGTGTCCTGATTTCTACATACTCCCCTCGTTTTGTTCTCGTGAGGAATACTCACATTAAATCCATGGCTGAACACACTAATGGAGCTGAGTTGGTTTGTTTGAGGGAACTCTGTGTGCAATGATTGAACCCCCTTTTAAAACAAGTAAGGGTTCAGTCTGGTGTAATGAATGAGAGGCAACAAATGCAGTAAAAGGTTCCTGTTGTCACGGTTTGGGTCTGCTTGTCTTATTTTGTAGCTTTCTTGTGTCTCGTGTCTCTGGGTAACTTCACTTCCTGTCCTGTGATTGCCTGATTGCTTCCACCTGTGTCCAATCACCTGCACCTCCCTTGTGTATTTAAGCCCCGTGTGCCTGTTGTCCTTTGTCGCGTCATTGTCTAATGTCTCCCGTGGTTGGAGCACGTCGGTTTTGGCTTGTTTTTGGAATAAAGAGCACCTCTCGTGGAAGACCCTGCGTTTGAGTCCTGCTTCCGCCTGCACCTCCACGCCTACGTGACACCTGTTGGCGATGCCTGAGCTTCCACTGAAGCCGTGTAGAAACAGGGGATCTGCTCTGGAGGCTTGTAGGAGACGCATTGATTTAGAAGAGCTCACTAGACCATGTTGATCTCACACAATGACACGGGGCCCCCCCCGTCGCTCACAGAAAGCCTGCATTGGTGTTAAGCTCCACCCACGGGAGTCACGGGTGACCCCGGCGTTGTCACTCCAGTGCAGATGCCTCTGTTAGTGAGAGGCTTCGGACGGCAGAGGTGGTCTTCTGAGTGCTTTCGTAGGGTTTCTCGATGAATTAATTACACACACACAAATGTGGCAAACAAACATTCTGTCAGGTTGGACATTGCAGCACTCGAGTGCCTGAGTGTGTGGTCATGGCACTTAGCTGCTAATGGGGGACCGGATTATGGGGCTGTGGATGCTTCGCTTCGTCATGTCGGGGCTTAAAGAGATGACGCACTGCGGCTGCTTGATTTTTCTTTCTTTCCGCATTCACCTCCATTCCCTTATTTTCTATTTGTTCTCTTTACCTTTGACGATGTCACTCATTCTCATCTTTTACATTTGAAAGTGTTACGATCCCTCCCCTCTCTGGGTATCGTTATGTCTCCCATTGATGTTCTGCCAAACTCTCTCTCCTGATTTGTCTCTTTAATTAACCTCCGTTTATCCCGTCGCTTTACCTTCACCCACCAATTTATTCCTCCTCACTGACATCTACAGACCCAGGTACCGCTTTACCTTCGCTCTACCTACCTACGGACCTATCCATCCCTCTAGGTATCTGTCCGTCAGTCTCATCCGTCACACTGAATTTCTCAAATCAATAGAAAAATGATTCCATGATCGAGTGGCATCACAGAGTCCAAAGGGGCCTTGGTTCCTCTTCAGTGACCCTGTTCCCAGCGGCTCAGTGAACCAAACAAAGTGACCTCAGTTAACATCAGCATTTGCATCTAATTGGCGAGTTCACAGATTCAAAGCAACACTCTGTGAGGATGCTGTGTGGATTTTAATCTCAATTGGTGTGATTAGGTCAGAGGTGACGGTGGTGCATGGAGCAGAGAGGGTCTGCTGGGAACTAAAAGGTTGGTGGTTTGAACCGTGGCTTCCCCATGTGACATGTGGATGTGTCCCTGAGCCAGACACCCAACCTCTAACTGCTCCCTTGGCAAAAATGTAAAATCCATGGGTTATAAATGTAAGCAGCTAAATGATATGTAATTGAGATTCAACGTTGAGTTGTAATGAGCTTTTTGGTTGGACAGTCTTCTACATCTAAGGTACGTTTGCTGCGTTTTGTTCTGTGTTCCTGCCATGTTTGCTGTAAGCCCCCTTTGGTTTGGTCTGGTCACAGAAATGGCTGTAAACAGGTAAACAGGATAAATAACAACGCTTAGATGCATCAAACACGCAGCTTGGCCTTCTTATTAGAAAGGACAATAAATGTTGCTGTTTACATGTAAAATGACGTCCTCATCAGCGGCGACTCCCACGTAGACGCTGTTCTCTTCTGTGTTTGACAGGTCGATGCTTCAACACGTCTAAATATAGTGTGTATTTATATATATATTTTATGGTAATTTGTGCATCCAAGTCCAACACATATGTATTTCCAGTTAATGATGTTAGAGCCTGGACTATATTTTTACCCTCAACCTCATCCATCCTTTCAGAACAGTAACTACTAAACAATAATTTAAAAAATAAGGTTGTTGACAAATGCTGTCTCTTTCAATTTAGGGGCAACAGCCCAAGCAGCCATAAAGGGGGGGGGGGGGGGGGGTGAGAGGGGGGGACCGGGACCGGACCAGCAGCCCCGATCACGTCTCTCAGCCTGAGTCCTGCTGGCCCGAGGAGGTGCTGGAACGTGGAGGAAGAGGAGCGTGAACGAGATTGGGGGGGCGTGGGTGGGGGGGGGCTGACATGTCGTGGTAGAATATGGAGCCCATAGGGGCCTTTAATCCGCAGCTCAGAGACGATTCATGGAGGCAACGAGGATGAAACAGAAGCAAACATGACAGCTGTATTCTGTTGTTCTTCTGAAGGGAGACAGCTACCAAATGCCAATGCACACACACACACACACACAGACACACACACACACACAGGCACACACACACACACACACACACACACACACACACACACACACACACACACACACACACACACACACACAGGCACACACGCACTGTGGTGGTGTGTCACCAGGCTTCGCTCCGTAGGATGAAGTGAGATTCTCTCTGTTGTCAAACCTTTATTTTCTATTTCCTGTCGCCATGTGGAGCCAACGTGGAGCAGGTTGTTTCAATATGGCTCTCAGCTGCTGGTGTGGATTTTGACTGACGCCACGGCAACGTGCAGCGCGCCGAATGTTCCTCTGAAGCCTTCTGTGTGGCGTTTTGGTGTAAGAACTCGTGATGTTGTTGGAAACAGTGCCGTTGTTATCAGGTGGCGACAGGTGGATGAACCATCTGTCAATCAAAACTCCAAATGAACACCGTTGCGAGAAGAGGGAAAACATGGCATTGCTTTTTTTTTACATGTGCAGTGTCCTTTCAGAATAAACTCCCGTGTTGCCATGAAGCAAATGGAGACTCCACCGTGGTTGACGTGCCTCGACTAGTGAGGAAATCGATGATGTTCATTCACACGCTCACGCAAACACAAAGTGCCCTCATCCCCGAAACAGCTCCTCTATGTACACACTCGGAGGACACACACATTACACAGAGAGATGAGTGAGGCAGAGCATGATGGGAGGGGGGGGGGGGGGGGGCTCATCATCACAACTCTGGACGCTGAGCGCAGAGAAGAGGCGAGGAAACGCACACTCCAGAACATGAAATGACATCTTGAACAGTTTGACACATTTTCTCCAAATGACCACACTGTTACATTCATGGTCTTTTCAGAATAAACGTCTTCGTACAAATAAAACACCTTTTTGGTTTCTGTCTTACAAAAACTTACATGAACTGAATAAACACTTTTCAGTTAATTTTCAAAATAAAATAAAATAAAACTTAAACCTCCTACTTGCTAAACTCAAAGCAGGATGTTATTTTTCATCCTTTAATTTGACTTAAACAGACCAACAAAATACCAAAATAGTTCAACAACATAAAGCTGTTGGAGTCCTTGCCCCTCAGCTCCGACTGACCCCCCCCCCCCCCCCCGGCTGTAAATAGCAGCAGCAGATCGACTCGGCCCGGTTAAGATAAGGCTCTGAACACAAGACAATCTGCTCAGCAACCAGATGTGTCCAGTGGTTGATGGGCGGCAGCGGACCCCCCTCCAGAGGGTTCACTGTCCCTCCTCCTCTCGCTCCACGCGGCTCGCCCGCCATGAAGCCCCGCCCCTTCCTGCGCTCACCTGGAGGCCGCTGTGCTGATGAGCTTCTTGTAGTTTGAACCGAACCAAGGGGACATCTCTCCTTTACCATCCTGGTTCAAATCATCGCTTTCTGACCGTCGTGAAACCATCGCCGCCGTTAGTGGACGCTCAGCTGACGACGCGTAAAAGGCTCAGATTCCACGTCTTATAATCTGATTACTCTCATGGGTGAAGGAAATCTCTTTCTCTTAAAACAGTGTGAGTTGCTTCCAAGCAGAGTCCAGGGCCTTAAAGACATTTTGGGAAATGCTGTTATAAAGAAGCTAGTTAGCTTAGCTTAGCATATCGACTGGAGACAGCTAACGTAGCTTTGTCCAGAGGTAGAAGATATTTATTTGGTTTGTATCAGTTCTTCGTGGATTCTTGTCTGGGATAAAGTGCAGTGAGTCAACCTGTCACTCAGAGCCTGTAAATGTCGAGCTGTTCCTTCATGCACAATGTCAGCAGTGGTTTCATGGCCACATCGATCAGGTTCTTCTGGTATTTCTCATTGGTCTGCGTACAGACGACCCCCCCGCCCCCCCCCGTGTGTGTGTCCACGTGTGTGAAATGTCCACTCTCTGATCCGCGTGTCCTCCATCCAGGACGCCTCTCTGGTGTTTGGACGGAGATCGAGAGCTTGTGTGTGCATTAGTGATGGATTGGCATTATGTGTGTGTGTGTGCTCTCCTTTCTCTGTCTTTGTGAGGACCAGTCGAGGTTTGGACCTTGACAGAGAGAGGACATGTCTAAATGTGTGTCCATTGGTTAGAAGGCAGTACCATGTGCAGAATGAGGCCGATTTGCACCCTTTGCGTCATGTTGGTTCTACAAAGGGAGGCTTATCCACACCCCTTTTGATAAGTGTAGGACAACATGGAAAATGTTTTGTTCAGTTTCAGAAACCAAAGACACTTTTGCAGAGTGAGGACATTTTCTGCTGTTTCTGTAAAATAAGGACATTCTGTAAAATGAATATCTGGCTTGTTGAAGCTAGGAGAGTTTTACAAAGTGAGGACATTTCTAAGAGGCGAGGACAGTAAAAACATTTTAGTGAGAGGGGGACATTTCCATCCTTTTTGTGAGGTTAGGACATCGAGCGAAGGGAAGACATTTTAAGACATTTAAGAAACTAGGGAGACTTTCTACATTTTGACAGTAAATGTGTTGGACATTATTTCCAATCAGTATGAGCCATGTTTTTTTCTCCTCTTTGAGTCCATCCAGTCCTACCAAACACCATTAGAGGCTGTGTGTGTGTGTGTGTGTGTGTGTTTGCTTCCCTTATCTCTGCATACATGAAGCTCCGATAACAGGCTGATCGAGAAGAGATAGTGAAGGGTGACATGTCTGGATACAGGTACAGATAACAGTGAGGGGGGGCTTTTCTTTCCACAACGTAGCAAACAGGAAAACAATGGAAAGGGGCAACATTTTTCACGCCTGTTACATTTGAGGCAGATTTAAATTGAAATGTAAAGTTGAATAAAAGACAAACTAGAGGGAAGACTTTGTTGTGCACTGTGATGTACACTGTACTATACGTTACTATACACTGTACTATATACGTTACTATACACTGTACTATATACGTTACTATACACTGTACTATGCAGTATACTATATAAGTTACTATAAAGTGTACAATACAGTGTACTATATACGTTACTATACACTGTACTATACACGTTACTATACAGTGTACTATATACGTTACTATACACTGTACTATATACGTTACTATACAGTGAGTGTACTATATACGTTACTATACACTGTACTATACACGTTACTATACAGTGTACTATATACGTTACTATACAGTGTACTATATACGTTACTATACAGTGAGTGTACTATATACGTTACTATACACTGTACTATATACGTTACTATACACTGTACTATATACGTTACTATACAGTGAGTGTACTATATACGTTACTATACACTGTACTATATACGTTACTATACATTGTACTATATACGTTACTATACACTGTACTATGCAGTATACTATATAAGTTACTATAAAGTGTACAATACAGTGTACTATACCGTTTATTCCATCAGATTGAAACACGTCCATCAGTGACCTGAGTATGAACTGAATCGAAAGCCTTCGATGGATCTGAAGAAATATCAGTCCTCCAGACTTACAGAATGTACTCCAGAGCGATGGGGGATGTAGAATACCACAACACAACATCACACATCAATGTGTGGGGGCCGGGAGGGGGGCTCTTTAGGAGCAGTACACGACATCAACGTGTAGCCCTGCCCCAAAGCATCTCCTGCTTAATGGTCTACAAGAGACCTGTCAATCAGCATGTTGCCCCGCCCCAAAGCATCTCCTGCTTAATGGTGTGTTTGACTCTAAATTTAGCGTTCTGTCACAGATCCTGATTCCTACAGTCTGAGCCCTTTAAGAACCTTTTCTATAAGTCAGCAGTACATAGTGAATTGCCCAAGGCGATTACCCACAAGTCATTGCAAAGTGACATTAAAATGGGATAACCAGTGAGTGGAGACGTGAAAGGTAAACAAAGAAGATGCACACGCGTGTTCAGACTGTCTTATTACAGTTATACAATCCTTAAGGATTAAAGATGGAACATCCACCACCATCTGAATGCTAGCCGTTAGCGCTCTGCTGCTAATCCAAGCCAAAGGGGGGCGGGGTCACAGTTTGACATTAAAAAACAAGGTAAATGTTTTTTTTAAATGTTCCCTCCCTGCAAGACTGGGCTCAATTTTAAATGAAGTCTTTGGCATTTACCTAATTAAATATTCTTCAAACACAGGGAAGAGTCTGCTAGCAGCTAATTAATTAGCCAGCCAGTTTTCCAATATAATTAGCAGATAAGCCGGGAGTTTGGCTCCTATAATGACACCAAAGGGTCCCATGTGACTATCCGAAGGTCCAGAGACTAAAGTAGGCCCCCTTTGATGTGCACAGGAAGTCCTTTCAGCTACCTGGCTAACACAAGCGTGCTTATCCACACACAGTGAGGATAAGAGAGCGCATGGGGGGGGGGGGGGTGGAGGCTTCCAACTCCGACCCCAGGGAATAAACACAGAGACACATTACAGCCAGGCAAGAGACAGCAATAATCAGGTTATGGTACATTTAGTGAAGAAAAATCCCACAGTAGATTTGAAAATAAAAACCGAGATCTGCCTTGAGCGTAGTCCCACTGGGTGGAAGTTACTCCCCAGGAATGGGCCGATGGTGGCGCATGGAGTTGTGTGATGTAGTGTTCAAATCCCGGCCATGCCATGTGCCATGTCGCAGTGTCCTTGAGCAAGACACCTAACCCCTAATTTCTCCCCAAGCAAACATGTAACGCGTGGGTTATAATGCAATGTAAGTCGTTTTGGATAAAAGCGTCAGCTAAATGAAATGTAGTAGTAGTAGTTTGTTCATGTTTGGCGGCTTTAATTCGTTCAGATCTTCTTCGCAGTGATGAACTTGGATGGGGATGATAACATCTCCACATCTAGAAAGCAAAACCGTTTTTACTGCCTTAGACATAGTTTCCTCTCGCTTTGGTTTTCGCTGGTTGTTTTGAGGTTAATCAAACCCAGAATGAGCATTTACACACACACACACACACACACGCACACACGCACGCATGCACACACACACACACACACACACACACACACACACACACACACACACACACACACGCACACACACACACACACACACACACACACACACACGCACGCACGCACAGACGCATGCACACACGCACACACGCACGCATGCACACACGCACACACGCACGCACACACGCATGCAGACACACACACAGTGTTTTCAGGAATAATCCGCGTGGTGCAGATCAGTAAATGTGGGTCAGGAAACGTTCTGGAGGCGCGTTGGATTTCTGCTCCCTTCTTCCTCTTCTTCCTCTTCTTCCTCTTCCTCCTCCTCCTCTTAAGGACATCACTCCTCCTTCTCCAACGCACTCAGATCAAATGGATGCTGTACCTGGTGTGCTCCTGACTGCTGCACGGACCTACAGGATTCTTCTCATCTCCTTCACTGTTACACTGTAGATTGTACAGAAGTCTATGAGAACTTCTCTGTGGATCTATTCCCTCAGTAAACATTGTACACATGAAGTTGCTTCATTTCTTCTCAATATGAACATTAGTGCTGTGCACGAGCCAGCAGCGTGAATGATGAATGAATCATCTAACCGTATCAGTACAGCACATATGGATGTGGTCTTTACACTCACTGCTTTTCTCTTCTCTCCTTCTCTGATCAGTTCCAGCATTCATTAAGCAGAAGACATATGCTTTACTCTTTTCTCAAGTCAGTATGCAGAGGACGGCCTATGATCTCTCATGGATGCAACGTCCACCAATCAGAGATCAGTCCTCAAAGGCAAGTGGCAGAAACTCAAATGAATGTCTACCTCAACAAAAGAGAGCAACTGGGGAACACGTGGTGATAATATTGATTATCAGCTCCACACACTGACTTCTTATCTCTGTGGGCTCCTCCTTACGTAAGAGCAGCCGCTGTGCCAGCGTGAACAAGTAGGACGCACAAGCAGCTTCACAGTGGAAATGTGAGAGGGAGGAAACTGTTGCGTGAACAGGTGCTGTTGTGTAGTGCGAAAGCCTCCTCTCCTCCTCCTTCTCCTCCTCTTCTTCCTCCTCCTCCTCCTCCTCTTCCTCATCCTCTTCCTCCTCCTCTTCCTCCTCCTCCTCTTCCTCCTCCCTTTGTTGAGCTAAATGTTGAACGTCTCTGTACAGCCATCTAGATCTTCAGTTTGAGCCCAAAATGCATCATTTCTGCCTCCTCACGGCCCCTCTGGGGACTTCCTCTCTGCTCATTGTCCTTGTGGCGCTCAGGGGAAAGACAGATAGTGGTGAGGGATGCAAACGTAGTGGTAAACAGCAAGAAACCAATAAAAAAGACCACATCTCCCTGATAGCTGTGATCAATAAATGCAAAAGCATATGATAGTTTACATTTAAGCATCGCAGCTTAGTGCCATGAAAACGGAGATCATGTCCCAATTTTGCCATCCTTCCTTTTCAGGTGTTTTCATGTGTTCATGTTCATGTCGTAGGTGTTCATTGATCCGTCGTCTCACTCTTCATTTTAATCCAGTAAAGCACAGTCTGCTCGGCAGGTGTCCTTTAGCAAGAAAATCAGCAGAAAATACTTTGATGCCTCTGGTCTGATCAGCATGGAGACAGAAAGGCAAAAGAAACACAGACATTGTGAGGGGAATTAAACCAGCGTGGTCTGATGCGTTTTGAGGGATTTTCTACTTTTCACACCAAGCCGTGGCTCTGGATTACAAACACAACAGACTTTCAGTTTGCTTCATTTGAAAAGCAGGAGATTAACCGTGACGACGTGGACGAGAGAACAGAAAGTTATTCTGATTCGAATCCAGCATGAAAACCAACAAGGGTTCTGCCTCCAAGCAACTGTGGACACTTCCTCCGAGGTAAAGCCAGGTGAGGAAGTGTGAGGTGTGTTTATGCGTGTGTTCACATGTGTGTTTACGTGTGTGTTTACATGTGTGTTTACACGTGTGTTTACGCGTGTGTTTAAGTGTGTGTTTACGCATGTGTTTACATGTGTGTTCACATGTGTGTTTACGTGTGTGTTTACATGTGTGTTTACACGTGTGTTTACGCGTGTGTTTAAGTGTGTGTTTACGCATGTGTTTACATGTGTGTTAACGTCCATGTTTATGCGTGTGTTTACACCTGTGTTAACGTGTGTGTTTACACCTGTGTTAACGTGTGTGGTTACACCTGTGTTTACATGTGCGTTTACATGCGTGTTTACACTTGTGTTTACATGTGGGTTTACGTGTGTGTTTACGTGTGTGTTAGCGTGTGGGTTTACACGTGTGTTTACATGTGTGTTTACGTGTGTGTTAGCGTGTGTGTTCCTGATAATCCCTGAGAATGCTGTTTGTTTATGGCACACAGCTGATCGTCTCCATTAGAAGGTGACGTGTGAATCACTGATGGAGGTCTTCACATGCGAAGTGCGGATAGATTTCAGTTTCCTGCGAAGGAAGTGATCACTAATGAAATGAAATGCATCCACGGGGAAAATCAAAAGAATGTTTGTAAAACTGGGTCACAGGTTTGTGCCGAGCCGCTCACGCCTGAGACGTGTAAATATTTCTGCTTTTATGTGACACACCAGCTGGAGTCATTTCTCCACCATGAGGTATTCTATTTGAGACGCACAGAGAAATACATATATTTACATACAATATTTGTATATTAAGGCACCTGTTGTGATAGCTTGGGGCTTATGTGCTTGTCATTTCACAGGGAACAGCCCTGATAGGACGACAGATGGATAAATGGACAGAGTGACAGTTAGTTTCAGCATTATTATGGAGGGAGATGAATAGAAATAGGAGTTGTGATGATGGACGATGGGATTGACAGAATTATCTCCGAAATGACAGGAATAAGGGAGGAGACGGGCAAAAAGACAAAAAACGATAGGAATCAGAAATGCTGTGAAGATTGAAGGGAGGAGAGAGAGGCGTCCGAGGGAGGGAGGGGGGGGGGGGTGTTGTACTGTGTGGGTGGGAGCAGCCTTTATTCCTCAGGCGACACACTGACAGTTTGAAACAGATATCGGCAGCAAACCCCCCGTGTTAACTTCTGTTAGACACTGATACACTGCATTTCCCAGAATGCCTCTTAATGACAATTGATTTGATGCTCCCATTTCCTCACCTGTGGTTCTCTTTGATGTATTTACTCAATTGTTCATCGAGTTGGACACAAGGAGGACGTTTATTGGTGTGCGGGGTGCAAATATTTGGACGTTTGCAAAGTCATTAGCACTCAAATCTCCCCCCTCGGATGCAAAAAGAAAACCTGCGAAGCTCTAGATGGAATCTAGAGACATACTGTATGCCGTCAAACCATGAAACCCGTTGAGTGGCAGCGGCTCAGTGATCAGTGTCCGACACATTGATCCCCGCGTTGCTCTCTAAGCGGATGTGTGATGAGCCTGTGAAAGGCGTGATGGGCGTTCTAGTATCAGCGATGTGTCCTCATGTCCTCCTGTGTCCTTAGAACACCGGTTATTTGCAGGGTAGTAAAGGCAGAGTGTGAGGAAAGTACATCCTGTGCCACATGTGTTTATTTCATCAGAGTTTTAGCATCCAGCTGTGGCGTTGGAATCGTTAGCACGTTGCTAAAGTGCGCTGTATCATATTTGACCTTGAGGGAAGGTTGCACAAGTTGGTATTTGTTTGTTTTCGAGATGCACTTTATCTCACAGCCTCTCATCTGGAGGCAGCGCATCGTCTTCCAGCAGCTTTTATTTTCTCTCTCAGGATACAGGATGATGAACATTAGAGCAAAGCCTCTGAGCCCAATTTGGCAGAGTATATGAATAAAACTGACTCGGCTTTTCTTGTATGATTAGATGTGATATCAACAAAAATGTATATTTTGTTTTACTGCAACATGAGAGAATACAATCATTTCTAAAAGGTCAGCGTTATTATGTTATTATTATTATTAATAGGCAGCGATGCTACGGATGGCCTTAATAAGTCTGTTTTAGTTAAATATTAGTCACAGAGCTGCTGGGATCTGACAAACCAAGTGAAATACTGTTATTTGATCTCCTTACATCACGAGTCTAAAGGTGATTGTGGGCTGAGTTCATTGGTCACCTGAGTAAAACGTCCCCCCCCCCCATGTCCTCTGGGCTCCACGTCCAGTCCAATCATCCTCAAGCATTCCCTCCCCTCCAAGTGTCAGATGCGACGCCCCCCCCCCCTGACGCAGCCTCGCCCTCCCCGCTCTGATGGAAACCATAAAACACATCATTGTACCTTTGTACCGACAGAGTCTACATTTTTATTGCTTCTCTGCGGCTCGTTGTACCTTGAATGTTGTCCAAATGGTTCACTCATCCTGTCGGCCATGATGTGGAATATATATATATATATATATATTTTAAATATGTGATGGATGTGATTCAGCTTGTTAGTGGTCTAAAAAATTGTTATTTGAAGTGTTAATATGAAGTCAATCTAAAATATGCCTTTTTATTAAATGATATTTTATTTGTTGTGTGTGTCATCTTTAAGAGTTGTAATATCTACAAACTGAAAATAAAACCCTGGTGATGTTGAGTATCACTGGAGGAAAGGCCATTGGTCTTCCGTTAGAATCTGCTTTCCTTAAACATGATGAGCTTACACATTTAGTTTGAAACTTATGCAACTTCCATCTTATTTTCTCCAAGGTTTCTTTCCAAAGATGATGACCCAGTTCCTGAAGAAGATGCACAGCACTCGTTTAGAGCGCTTTCATGTTCCCACAGGAATCTAGCTTAAAAAATAACAATACAGATGCGTAATGTGTATTTTGGATATCCTGTGAGGTGAATGTGTGTGTGTGTGTTTGTTGGGGTACCCCACCTGGTGGGGACCCTTGGGTCCCGGAATGGGAGTCGGGTCCCCACAAAGGCAGTGTGTGTGAATTCCATGCGACTCAACGTTGGCTCTGCTGGTTTGCTGCTCCCAATGAGGCTCTTCTCTAAGGAGTGTGAGTCTTTGTCACCGAACATGACGCACACACATTGTGAAACACGCAGAAAGCTTCCCGACATCAAACTAATCCGCAGCGTTTGTCAAGTGAAAAGAAACAAGAGACGCAGCTTCTGTATCCTAAATTTAGCTGGCGTTCAGACAACAGACAATATCCGTTTCATCTCTTCTATTGTGTGTGTGTGTGTGTTTGTGATTGTGTGATTCACCCGGAAACAAACTCCTTCATCCGATCAAAAGCAGGCAGCTGCTGATTTCAGACGAAATCAAATGTTTTGCGGTCATTTAACTGCGTGCAGTTATTTGATTATTTCAATTCTTACTTTCAAATCTATTTTTAAAGACTGTGAACGATTCCGATGCACAAGGCGCATTCTTGGAAATTAACTTTAACTGTAAGTGTTAAATGTCACATTACGACCTGCAGCTTCATGAAGGAGACTGGATGCTGAGTCGAGGCCATTTAAGTCAAAAGATGGAAACTTGTCATTTGACTTCACGTTGTTGATGATGAATGAGATCTTTGCTCGGATGGCGTTGATGAGGGTTGGATACATGATGATACAACTTGAGAATTAGGAGACCCTCCGGCTGCTTTGTCAGCAGTTTCCAGCCGCGTGTTTTTTTTGTTTGTGTTTGCAGTAAACAAACTGCTCTCCTTCTGTGTTGGGCTTTATTGAAATGAAACCAGCCTGCAGGCCATCTGTTTCACATGCATCATTTAAATGGAAAATGTGTGAATCCATCCTGCTGCTCCTCCCTGAGAGGGAAACCTCCTGGATGAATGGCACCTCAGCTCATTGAAAACGTGGCCATTTCCTTCCCAGAAATTCATACGTTTTGTTCACAATAATCAGACGCAGCATGAAGACAGCTGCCAGAATCGATATCTACGGCGCAGGAAACAACAGAAGCAAGTGGGTGACGTCTCCAGGGGAATTCAGCACGTTCGCATTTGTAATTTGGTTTATTTTACTGTTGAGACCGCTGTGAAACTGGGTTGTTTTTCTCGGCAGTCCAAACACATTTAATTATCTCTCATGTGGCTGATAAAACACCAAATCCATTTTTCAGTTAACATTTACACATTTTCATTTCGTGTGCATTTGTTTGTTGCTATTAAGGGGCCCATAGAATCGCGTCGTTCTTTTTTTTTTTTTTTTAATTAGGATGCGTTTTAAAGTCGCACCAGACATAAAATCAAAGGTGTCAGACTTCACCACAGCAGCCAATCAAATCAAGCCTGGGGCGGGCTTTACGACTTTACCGCTCCACTTCTTGTTTTGATGCCATTAAAAGGAGTCAGAAGGGACAGTAGCAGCGTCTCCTGTGCTTCCTGTTCACATCTTGAAGTTCAGTCAAAGTTTCTCTAATTCATGGTCCAAAAAGTTCAGAATTGAATTCTGATAACAATGAAAATAAATGGTGTGTTTGGGGCAAGATTTTAATTGAGATTAGAGTAGAATAAAATGTTGTTGATGAAATATCTCAATATTAGGACTAGTTCAGGTTCTTTTTTATGATTAATGGTTAAGTCAGAAGCGATATATTAGCATGTTAGCACGTAGTCCCGCTGTGATAAAAGCTCACTCAAGTCTTCCAGCCCGACGAGGCTCTCAGGAGACAAATGTCACACTTAAACTGTGAGACGGGAAGTTATTTCACATCCTACTTCTCATTCTCTGCTGAGTGGGAGGAACGAGTCGGCCAAGCAGCGCGCGGCCTGCAGTCTGGAAGTCGCATATCGTGGCTGTTAAAAAGAAAGAGTTTCCGTCGTCATCATCCTGTGTCCTTAATCCCAGACTGTGAGTGGCAGCCTCATTACGGAGAGGCTTCACCGGGAGAACGAAACGGACCATTACAGCGTCTCACAGTGTGTGTGTGTGTGTGTGTGTGTGTTTGTGTGAGGAGAGTTATGACAACCGTGGGAAATGAAATCCGCCCCCAGACGGACTGATGTGTACTGAAGCAACATGAAGAAAGTCAGTTGGAGAGTCAGACTGTGTACAGCCTACGTTATGTAAGAGAGACCTAACTGAGACCTTTTCAAAAGCAGCCTAGCTTGCTAAAGTTGTGCTAGTGTGTGCATTGCGCACATTGACGATCGAATGGGGGCTTTGGTCCTTTGGGGGGAGGGGGTGGGGGGGGGGGTAAGCACAGAGAGATGGGCCTCCTAACGAGCTGTTGGATAATCCATCGCAGAACAAGATGAGATCTTCTTGCTCCACGTTTCTTCAGGGCTCCTCCTGGAGTGCTTCTGTCCTCATGCTTTCATTTCATTGGTCCGTACCCGGATCTTTCTGTGGGATCACATGGTTTCAGATGGTCGTCAGACGGACCCCCTTAAGCTCCTCCCACATCACTAAAGTACAACCCGTGTCACTCCCCCAACTTGTTGAAATGATTAAAGATCTAATCTGCTTTATTTGAGAGAAGATGATTACGTGACAAATGAACCACGCTGTCTGTCGGTTTCCTAAACGGCAAGACCAGCGACCTCGTTCCACTTAGCAACCGACTCTGTTTGAGGACATCTTGTTTTTGTTTGGTTCTTGTTATTTTATGATCATTTTTCTAACCTTTTGGCTTTATCTGGGCCGTGTACTAAAGAAATACTTTAGGGCTCAAAGTACGTATGGCTGACATAACTGAGTCATCACTTTATTGCTGCTAAAGCTGGAGCTCATTTCAATGACTTTAAATACAGTCGTAGTAATGTTTTATAATGTCTCATCCTTCATTAGTGGATTCAATCTCATACAAGTAACTTAAGTTGTTTAGTATTTAACTACAATATTGACCTCTCGTATGTACTCACACTTTCACACCACGCTTCATGCTCCAGCAAACATCTGATCTCACACACACACACACGCACGCACGCTTACTGATGACATCACACATGGACACACACTTTGTACAATATTTGTACAAAGTATTTATACAAATTGTACAAATTATGCATTAACACAGTTTTCATACTGAACCTCGTCTATTTTATCCAATGTGGTGTTTTATCTGATTTATTTGATCTCCTGCAGTTCCTTCCCCATTTGTATTATTCATATACTTTTAATGTAAAGTCATGATTCAGGTTAATGTTCAAAGGACTCGAACAATGCAGGTGAAACTAAATCAATGTTGACTTACCTGAAATATTTAAAGTCTCATTTCAACCCTCGGACCAATGAACCCGAGCACTTTGTATTTGTTGTGCTCTCTCTTTCTCTCTCTCTCACACACACGCACGCACACACGCACGCACACACACACACACACACACACACACACACACACACACACACACACACACACACACACACACACACACACACACACACACACACACTTCTTTCTTCCTTCATCCCTCCACTTTCCTCCTTTTCACCTTCTCTTCTGCTTCCGTAGAATAACAAACGCCCACCCACACCCAAACCCCACCTTTTTTCTCCTCTCCCCCCACTGCACCCCCCCCCCCCGCCTCCCACATGAATGAAACCCACCCCCTCCTCCCCTGATCATCCACCGGGCTCTTAACGCGCCGTGCGTAACGGCTTCTGTCGCGTGTCCGTGTCCAGAGACCCGAGAGGAGCTCCATCAGGCTTCAGATCCTCCTCCGTTCTCCTCCTCCTTTCTCCTGCTCGCCCGGTGATTCGTTTCCTTCGGTAGGGGAAACTTTCCGGTGCTGGTGGGGCTTCAGACATAAACCAGAGAGAAGGGCGCGTGGAGGAGGCTGTGGTGTGGCGGACGCGCGAGGCTCGTGCGTGAACTGTTTATTTCTCTTTCTTTTTCCTTTAACGGGAACCGCGTGACCGCCTCCGGGACCGAGAGGATCCGGGACCCGAGCTCCGCAGAGACTGAAAGGTCAGTGTGTCAGTCACCCGCACGTCCCGCGCACGCGCTCACTACGGAATGGCCGTTTTTTGCGAGGTGTGAGACGGTTAACGCGCACCCGCAAATGCGCGTCGGGAAGAGCGCGCGCATCATTGTCCTCCCTCGCGCACACCCATGCATCTGCGTGCGTGGACGCACGCGCACAGAGAGAGCTGCGTCCAATGAGACCTCGTCTCATAATTATTTCCTGTCGGTAAATATTCTTTTTCAGTTACCCTTTAAAATGGAAATAATGATTCTGCAAAAAAATGAACATTGGAACAAACATTGGGACATTGAAGAAAACGAGACCTCAAAGAGAAACTAAATGAAAACAATAAACTCATGTAATACTGCGTAAATACATGCAATAATACTGCATAAATACATGCAATAATACTGCATACATACATGCAATAAAACTGCATACATACATGCAATAAAACTGCATACATACATGCAATAAAACTGCATGAATACATCCAATAATACTGCATGAATAATTGCAATAATATGGTATTAATACATCCAATAATACTGTAATAATACATCCAATAATACTGCATGAATACTTCCAATAATACTGCATGCTAGTATTGGATAAACATTCTGTTTCTCATTCCTCCTCACTGAAACATTTGGAGATGAGTGGTGTTCTAATGAGTGAGAGCTAACAGGGCACACACACACACACGAACACGCACACACACACACACACACAGACACACACACACACAAACACGCACACACACACACAGACACACACACGAACACGCACACACACACGCACACGCACGCACACGGACGCAGAACAGAGGATAACCGGTCAAATATGAATTTCCGGTGGCGATGACTACTCAGAAGATGATTTTCTCCATAAGTAATTGTCATCTGTGTGTGTGCGTGTGTGTGCGTGCACGTGTGTGTATGTGTGTGTGTAGCCTCACGCATTGTAATATTGCCCACAGAAACAACAACTTTTTCTAGAAGTAGAGCACTGTCAATAATGAAGAGTAAAGATCAGGCAGATGAAATAATTTCAATTTTTTTATGTTGTTTCTTTCTAACACCCCCCCCCCCCCCTCTTCCAAAAGAGCTGGCAGCTGGTGGCCCAATTCTAATGATTTATCAATTTGACTAACATTTGCAACATCTCTGCCCGACAAAGGCTTTAACACAACCCCATGATGAGGGATTATTGCTTTATTGGACTTTTAGAATTGTCTTTTTTTTGGTTTGGCTCTGAAACTCATCTGAAACGTCTCCTCTTATCATCAGCACAAACATGGAGTCACTTTGGATGTGCTTTAGGGTGGTTACCATAGTAATCAGGCTAACCGTGGTGACATAACAATGGTCGTATACATAGACTTATATCTATCTATATGTAGAAAGATAGATATCTCAAATATCTCTTATCTGATATACAATCACTCAATCGTGAGAGAGGGAGGACCAATCACGTTCCAGCTCAGTGAGAGAGGGAGGACCAATCAGAATCCACCTCAGTGAGAGAGGGAGGACCAATCAGAATCCACCTCAGTGAGAGAGGGAGGACCAATCACGATCCAGCTCAGTGAGAGAGGGAGGACCAATCAGAATCCAGCTCAGTGAGAGAGGGAGGACCAATCAGAATCCACCTCAGTGAGAGAGGGAGGACCAATCAGAATCCACCTCAGTGAGAGAGGGAGGACCAATCACGATCCAGCTCAGTGAGAGAGGGAGGACCAATCAGAATCCAGCTCAGTGAGAGAGAGAGGACCAATCAGAATCCAGCTCAGTGAGAGAGGGAGGACCAATCAGAATCCAGCTCAGTGAGAGAGGGAGGACCAATCAGAAGCAACAGGTGTTTCACAAAAGGCTTTTAGCCCCCCACTGTGCCGAGGCCTGGGTGTTTAGTGGCCCCCCACTGTGAGTGTGAGTGTGCGTGGGTTTATTGAATAAATATCGGCTCACACACACACACACACACACAGACACAGACATTGGTTTTGACGGAGGCCCGTTAATAACGTTTTTTCTCTGTGTGTGTGTTTTTGTCTTACTTCTAATGAGATGAGCATGGTTTCACACACACACACACACACACGCACTCACTCTTCTTGTGTGATAGCTGAGTGGTGCTTCGGGTACACAAGAAGATGAGTTAATGACTCTTATTTTGTTCCCTCTGGTCCAGGACTGTTTCCACTTGCTCCCTCGGCTCCTTTGTCGGTGTAAAAAAGGTTATTCAAAGCCTGCCATGATAATAATATGTCAGCGAGACGATTGGAATGAGAGCAGAGAGCGAAGGCCTTCCTCGATACTCAGAGGTTAATGGAGAAGGAAGAAGCACCTCCACTGGACACACTTCATAGTTATTATGATGAGAGGCCACACAAATGGACCATTCAGTCATGACACACACTCACACAGACACACACTATTAGCCTGGTTCCACCATACCGGCTCACCATGGTGCTCACTGGGAGAGAGCTGAGCACACACACACACACACACACACTGTGCACAAACAGTGGAGCTGTTATAGGCGTGGGACAAAGGTGATGGACTTGTCCTCACAGATGAGCTGATGGACGTGACGGGCAGGACGTTTGTTGCTTACTCTCTCGTCCATCTTTTCCCCTCCTTCCTTTCTCATCCGGGCTTGACTTCTTCCAGTCCGACCTTTGGTCGACTCCCCTACTAGTCCGACCTTGGGTTTGACTTCTTCCAGTCCGACCTTTGGTCGACTCCCCTATTAGTCTGACCTTGGGTTTGACATTTACCAGTTCGACCTTTGGTCGACTCCCCTACGCGTCCTATCTTTGGTCTGGCTCTTCTACTGGTGTGACTCTGCTGTTAATCCTTCTCTGCCGCTGAGTTGGTTGATTTCATAAACGTATGACCAGATTTCCTCTTTTCCTCTCCAATGGCTATCGGAGGAGACATTTTACTGAGTTTTGTTGTAAAAATGATGCCTCCAAAGTAGAACCCTGCCCCTGACAATGGGCCCTAAAATGGTGCATCATTGGCTAAACAGTATGTCACACATTTATATCTTCAATCAGCAGTTGGCCAAATTGCTTCATAGACCCGCCTCCTTTGGGCCATGGTGGCCCCGTCATAGTTGATAAAATGTAGACAAACACAGATTTTGGTAGAGCGGATGAGTCATTGTGTAAATCCCTGAATGTCAGACATGCTGTTCTATTTACTGGCACTCACTTGTACACAGTCACTCTCTCTGAAGCTCACTCTCCTCTCTACTGCATCTTCTCTCTGTCTCCCATTTAGCTACACATCACCATGCACTCATTTATTCATCACTCCATTTTCTCACTTCCCTGTCTCTGGCAGCACCTCTATTTCTGTCCTCGTCCCGGGAAGCGCCGGCAGAGAAGAGGCCGAGCTGAAGCGTGATTCAATGAGCGCCCTCAGGTCCGGAGGCAGCGAGCGTCACGGTTCAGCTGTTCTCTGAAACTCTTCAAGGTCTCAACAAGAAGCCCCCGTCCTCCTCAAATCACTGGCGTCCCCCTGGTATTAATACGTGCTTAAGCTGCCGGCCTCACACAGGTTCTTTTGAATACTAAATGTTGTCGGGCTGAGATGCACTTCAACACCATTATCGCCATCATCAGAAGCTTCGCTGGAAGTCCTTTGGCATGAGGAGCTAAGCCAGAGGTCTGGGTGGTTGAGTGAGACAAACACCTTCACCCAGAAGACAGCTGTCCCTGTCCCATGCAAAACGAAAAGACAACGTTGTGCTCTATAATCCCTTTCTTTGTATGCGACTCACACACAATGTGTGCTACTTTGCTACATAGCATGATTGTCCATGCTACCTTTTTGATAAAACACTGTATGTTGCTCCTGGAGGATTAATGCCTCCATGAAAGAATGAACGCTGCTGAATGGAAGTCAGTGTTCAGTCGGTGTAAGCGCTCCTCCTGCATGGTGTTACACACATACGTCATTTGATGTTATTTTAATAATGTCAAATACCTTTCCTAACTTATAAAGTGAAATATTAAGGGCCCAACACTAACCCCTGTGGGACGCCACATTTAATCTTAATAACTATTCCCCCACTTGTTTACTTTACTTTTGATACTTGGGTCTTTAGTTTGTTGAATATAATCCTTGGTTTCTGGTTTCTTTCAATGAATATTTACCGTTTTGCACTTTGTTGGGTTTTTTTAAACACGTTTCTCTAACGACAGACGGTAAATGTTTACAAATTAGAAAATTAAGCTTTTTTCATTATTACAGAAATGTCAAATATAATGAATTTCCTTTCTCCTGAATCTGTTATTGTTTCCTTTCGTCCACACGGAACCGTGTTCTGACATTCACAAAGTTGGCATTTGAAATGACCGATAGGGAGAAGAAGGTTCTCAGCCTACCAGGGAGCCAGATCCAGTAATTAGTCTTCAGTGCGTCTCGCATTTGCCTTTTGTTCATGACACATAGCTTCTAGTGAGGCGCGTGCATCGCTGCTGACAGATCAACGGGCGGTGTGACATTACGATCAATTCTTAATCAGCACAGTAGTGTCACCTTTTAAAGTTTGATGAACTGGATCAGTTGGAGAGCCGAGGGCTGCTCTCTCCGCCTCGGTTCCTCCTTTCTTCCAGCCCACTTCCTCTCTGTTTGAGGTTCTACAGTGAATCAATGAACCAGATGTTTGAGTTGTGGCTCTCCTTTAGTCTCCACCACCTTCTGAGGGTGATCACGTTCGTCAGCTTGTCTCTGTGTGTGTATGTCTGCTGCGTACTGGACTAAACCACTCTGATCTGCACCACCTTTAACTAGCAACCCGTGTAGTCACCATGGGAAACCATCCTATCCTCGGTTTTAATAAGAACACCACGCGGGCCGCGTTGTTATCTGCTCCCAGAGGATGAACTCCCACGGGGCAGTACATATTTTATCTCCATCTCTCCCTCTACTGTCAGATTTGTGTTAACAATGAATCAAGTGAGGGTGGGGGGAGGTGAAGAAGGTAAACGCTCCACCTGTCGGCTCGTGTTTGGCTCCACCAGACCATGGAGACGTCCGTCACAGGGTCTGAAGTCTGATTTGTCTTCATTTGTTATTCCAGCAGAAATGGATTTCAGGAAGCGATGGCGGGCTGCCTTCATGGTCCCCTGCTCTCCTCACTGATTAAATTTACAGCACCTCTGCACTGAGCCCCTCCCTCGGCCGTCTCCCTGATGTACTTCCCTCCTCAGATGGTCATCAAACATCAGCATCGAGGGAAATTAACGGTTAGCCCTGGAAGTAGCCATGGGTCGTGTTGCTCTAACACGGATTCCCTGAGCGGGACGCTAACAGGTCAGAGGTCAACGTGTCCTCCTTGAGGCGAGGCCCCTCCCCTTCACACATCAGAGTTCACGTGGTCACCATTTGAACCATTCGTTTTAAACAGAGAAGTCGCTCTCCTCTCTCCCTCTCCTTCCATCCATGAGGCCTTCTTTGAGGTTGGCTAGTGTTCAACGTTGACCACAGAAACAGCTGATGGGTCATGTGACTTAAAGGTTTGCTACGTCACAATTCATGCTCCGATGGATTTCCATTAATACATACTGTATGCATATATGTATGAGGTGGAGGGCGTGGTTTGGCTCGGGTGCACAGGGAGAGGGGAGAGAGGGGAGAAAGGGGGAAGAGAGGGGAGAGAGGGGGGGCGAGAGGAGGGGGGGGTGGGTGCCTCAGGGAATGCTGCCAGGTCAATGTAAGGAATATATAGA
Organism: Pungitius pungitius; assembly: GCF_949316345.1. Classification (NCBI taxonomy): domain Eukaryota; kingdom Metazoa; phylum Chordata; class Actinopteri; order Perciformes; family Gasterosteidae; genus Pungitius; species Pungitius pungitius. The sequence continues at coordinate 1,358,660 of NC_084900.1, read as the reverse complement.
CACAGCATTATTCTTTCTTTTAATGCGGACTCGTAGGACACCGGGGGACAGAGGAGACTGAGGACAGATGTGGAAATGGACCGGCTGCTTTGCTCTGATTGTCCAGACCTCAAGGTTCTACAGGTTTCCATGTATACGTGCCATTTGTAAAGCTGACCTTAAATTGTGCGCTGGCCTGGATTTCTGATTCGATTCGCAGCATTTCATCTCCTGGTCCACAGTAGAAGTAATGCCCCCCCTTACCCCCTCAGCAGGAGGTCTTCTCCTCCATCCAACTCCTTTCTCCATGCTCCACTTCCTGCTCCATCACGCATGGTGGCTCTGAACAGCACAGGTGGACGTCCATTATCCTTTAAAGAAACCCACCCAGACATTCTCTGGGGAAGAGTAATCAAACAATCTTCTATTTCTGAGGAACTATTGGCTGTAGATCCAAAAGTCTGAAAGCAGCAAAACCAAGGGCCAGAAATCTCAAATCTAAAGTGATGTTGTGTTTAGCAGCTCTTTAGCACTCTGCACTTTACTCTGGTGGGTCTTATTCAACAGAGTCTTATCACCCATCAAACACAAACAAAGTGGCATTAACTAAACACAACTTTCACCCGAATCTGGAACAAATGAATGTGTGAAAAACGTCCATTTAAATAGGTGATGGAGAGAAGATGGAGGTGTGATTCCAGTGGTTCACAGAGGAAAGCTTCTTCTCTCATTCAGTGCTCCAATCGAGACATCTGAAGACAACTCGTCCCTTCCGACTGAATGTCTGTCTCCATGACAACGTTTCCCCTCCTGTAACAACAGCCTGAGTTATTAGTAACACCGTGACACAGTGACTTTCCGGACTCTTCTCTCTTCTCTTTGCTTTCCTCTGTTGCCGCAGTAACATGACGGATGCCCCTGTTTGATAATTGGATCTACTTCTTTCCCTCTTCCTCTTCCCCTCTTCCATCAGATCTATTTCCTCTTCCATTGGATCTACTTCCTTCTCCCCTCTTCCATTGGATCTACTTTCTCATCCCCTCTTCTATTGGATCTACTTCCTTCTCCCCTCTTCCATTGGATCTACTTTCTCATCCCCTCTTCTATTGGATCTACTTCCCCGCCCCTCTTCCATTGGATCTATTTCTTCATAAAAGTGTGAACAAGCTCACACAGCTGCTGTGACATTCTCCCAGAGCTTTGGTGTTAGTCTCTGAAGGACAGCAGGATGTTTAAACTCTAAATCAGTGGTTCTCAACTGGTCTGGCTCCGGGACCCAGCATCCCCCCTTAATGACAAGCCGCGACCCAAATCGAGGAACATTCTCCACTTCTCAAATATATTCAGAATCAAGTTCATAAGCTGAATTTTATATTTTATATTCAGGATGTTTAATTATCCTAAAAACCCAATGTCTCCCATCATGGAATTTTTATTTCAGCTACAGTTTGTTCAGTGCCATCTTTCCTGTTTTTTCCTGCTCTTTGTCTTGGTTTCCATGGCAATGAGTCACTACATCGCTATATTCACTTTTGGCCATTTTGGACTTAGTTGATAGTGGTTGCCATCTTATGCATCAATCATTTGGTCTTTCACCCAAGTCTTTTATTTTGAAGGGTACATGTGATTTTCTTCATATCTAAGATACACTGATTCCAACTATGTGTATTATATTCTTGTAGATACCAGATACGTTTGTGATTGACTTTTCTGATCTACTTTGGACGTAATCCACTCTCAATTCTTGATACAATCCGTTTAGGAATAACAATAAGCCGGTTCTGGGCTGTGACCTGATTAGGACGTCTACAGGGTCAAATCATGTGACATCACTTCCTGCTGTGTCCATGAGGACGAATCAGAGAGGCGTTTACTTTCTGCCAACATGATTCCCTGCAGAGACCAGACACGTGCTCACCCAACGGGAGACTGTTCACCCCGGTGCCTCTGAAGGACAAAGGCGTCTTAAAGGGACACAGACTCATCTTAATGTCCCCTTAGTGCTTCTTAAAGGGACACAGACTCATCTTAATGTCCCCTTTGTGCTTCTCAAAGGGATACAGACTCATATTAATGTCCCCTTAGTGCCTCTTAAAGAGACACAGACTCTTGTTAGATGTCCTCTCTCTGTCCTCTCATCTGTCAACCTGTTTCTTCGTCCCCACAGGCTTGTGAGGGACTCTGGGACATGGCTTTGCCGGCTGAACCCTTGTGATCGGACATGGAGGCCTTCAGCTCAGCCAACGCCACGCCGGACGTCTTCCTCGGCCCTGCCCCCCCCGTGCTGCCCACGCCGCAGTTTGAGGGAGTGGACTTCCAGGAGGACCCCATCAAGCTGCTGAGTGTGCAGGTGGGAGGTGGACAACTACGTGGTAGTATGTTTGATAGTGGAGACCACGTGACCCAATATACTGCAGTAAAAAGCACAGTATGTACATCATAGAAGCTTCAGTGTTAGAACCATAATACACACAGTACCATAGTATCATAAGATCATAGTATCATCATTCATAGTATTACTATTGCATAGATCAAGCACTGATCAGTACAAACATACTCTGGATGAAATGAAGATGAGCGTCCCGTAGTTACAGCTGTTGTTGTTGTTGTTGGCAGGTGGTGTTGATCTTGGCCTACAGCACCATCATCGTGCTGGGGGTTCTGGGTAATTCTCTGGTCATCTACGTCATCTACCGCTTCAAGACACTCCGCACCGTCACCAACTTTTTCATCGCCAACCTGGCTGTTGGTATGTAGAGACACACACACACACACACACACACAGACACACACACACACAGACAGACATGCACACACTTACACACAGACACACACACATGCTCCGATTTGAAGTTGTCGAGAAATCCTCCAGTCATGATGGCTTGTGTATTTGTCTGTGTTTGTGTGCATAAGTGTGTGTATCAGTTTGTGTATGTGTGTATCGGTTTGTGTGTGTGTTGACCTCTGGAGGTTGTGTGTCTCTGCAGTTCTAATCCTCCCTGTGATGTCTGCTCATTGTTCATGCGTCTGAAATTCAGTGATCTCCCCACATGTAAAGTAAGTGTGTACACGCTGTGTGTAGTCTGTGAGTACACAATCCCTCGTCTTTCATCAGCTAGATAACGAGCATCGGACGTCTTATTTTGTAAGAGTCTAAAGGGATTTAAATCGGAGACAAAGATAAAGAGCTCTGACTTTGAAATGCAAATGATCTTCAATTCATAAAAATAAATAAAACATCCAGTTGAACACTACGTGTGTGTGTGTGTGTGTGTGTTTATGTGGATATATATATATTTACACTGTGCCATGTGGGGGAGGAGCTGATACATGACCTTGATGACCTATAATCTTTCCGTCCCCTCTGACCTTTGGGGCTCAAGGCTGAAAACTTTCACTCTTTTTCAAACATGAAACCAGAGACAGACTCAGAAAGAGACTTCAGGACCAGGGACAGCTTCCAAAAGAGACCTTTAGGACGGGGACAGCCTCATGGAGGGGCATCAGGACCATGGACAGCGGTGGAGGTTTGCTTAATTAAACCACAGTGAAACAAACTCATGGAGCACTGACAGGAAGTCCCAAAGAGCCGGGCTAACGTGATCTGGACTGTGGACTTTCTGCAGGATTTGTGTCAACACACCAGCTTCATTATATAATTACACTTCTGATCCCATTGAAACCTCACTGATAAACAACCTTGTTTAGAGCGGTTTGCGACTTGTTGTGGCTTTTGTTGGGTAGAATGTTGTTGTTGTTGTCTTTGTTGTTGTGAGTCTTCTGATTGCGTGGTGGTTTGAAGGATCTTTTTAATCCAGGGCGCACCCGAACCCTCCAGGAGGAGTTCTGCTTCAAATCCCCCTCCTGGATTAGTTCTCCCGTCGCCTCTCCAAGCAACACACACACAAGTCTGTGGAGTCCCCGAGGTGGGACGTTGTGTGTGTGTGTGTGTGTGTGTGTGCGCGTGTATGTGTGTCTAGTATAGTTGCTTTTTCCTTAACATGTCAATATTTAGCCTCCAGCGTCAGTTCTGCTAAAAAGTGTAAAGAAAATTGGATGCTAACTAAAACTTAACGGCAGGCAACTATTAGCACACACGCACACACACAGACACACACACACCCACATTGCCCTGAATCCCTTTTTTTCCGGCTTTGGTTCCTCTGCTGATGAGTCTTTTTACTTTAAAGACATTGCAGCTTTGAGTGTCACCAGTTCTTCATTCTTAACTAGATCGGTAAAATGCTTTTTCAAATTCACTTCACGCTTTTGTCTCTTCGTGGTTTAATGAAAACCGACTGAACATGAAGCCACAAACAGGAAATGGCAGCTGGCCGTTTTCTCCCGTTTCAGCATCAAAACAAAAGAGCTCCTTGGGAGCAACAAAGATGTAACATGAAAGAGATGAAGAGGACCTCCAGAGTGAGGAGAGATCAGATGGAATTCCTCTGAAACCTTCTGATCTAACAGTTCAATAGTTCAAGAAGAGCTTGTAGATCCGAAAAAAGCTGGAGGACATTCAAAAATAATGTTCTGTTCAAACGTTTATGTTCAAAAATAACATGTTGAAAGCGCTGGTTGCATCTGCCCTTTTATTGTGAAGCCTTGTGGATGTGAGAAGCTCCTGTCCTTTGCAACAGGACATTTATTTTGAAAGGTCGGTTGTGGTTCTGGTGTCAGTTTGGTGCGTTTGCTGAGACGCGTTCACGTGTGTACATCCACACTGATTTATCATGAGAACATAACGTGTGCTCCTCATCTGGTTCTCAAGGCTCCAACTGGAAGCAGAAATGTGTACGAACGTAGCTACCTTTAATAAGCAGGTGTCTTTGATGTTTAACGCTCGGTGGATACGAAGACGGAGCAGAAAAGAGACAGAGGAGGAGGAGGGAGGGGAGGAAGAGGCAGTGGAGCAGAAGCAGTGTGACGGACGTGATGTGAAATGTGCAGCCAGAAGGTTTTCGGTTAAATTCCCCTCCAACAGAAACAGGAGCTGGGTCCTCTGTCTCCGTAGGTCTCTTTGTGTCTTTGTCTTGTTGTGGACGCTCAGAAAGCAGAGCAGAAGACATTCCGCTGACACATGAGGAACGAGAGAAGAAACAAAAGAAAGTTTGTTGTGTAGCAAATGTCTTCCAGCCTGGAGGCAGGTTTTATTTTGAAAGGGCTGAACGTGGAAAGGGACACAGCAGCTCTCCCTCCGGCTCTAACTCGACTTGGCACCGTGCCCTTATCGCCGCCGAAACGCCCCAACCGATGGAGGCTCGGGTGCCAGGCCTCGCCCCCCCCGCTGCCCCCCCCCGGTACCGGGTCACTTCCTGTCAGGGCCACGTCTGCAGGTCAGAGGTCAGACTGAGACCCACTTGAGTTGAGGAGATTCACGATCAGCTGCATGGTCTACAGAGAGCGTTTGGGAAGATGTGTGCTGCGTAACCTGAGCTAACAATGTAGCATCATCAGGGACACACGCGATGCACACGCAGTGCACACGCATGATGCATCACGTCAGTGGTGAACCACCGAGGACTGGTGGTGATGTTGTGACATCAGATTGGAGCCAGTACTTTTCGGCTGATAAAATGCCGGCGACCTCTTAATCGTAATCTAAGTGAGGACCTTTCAACAGAAAGTTGTTCTGTAAAAAGCTTTGTAGCTTATGATAGCGTGGCGCGACCTTTAGCTCCAGATGTTGTCGCGCTGGCGACAGCAGCAGATGCTAACGCCACCGGACCGGTCATGTGACCAGCAGATGAAAGAAGATCCCCGGCTCAGCAGCTGAGGTCACATGACTCACAGCTGCTTCCCCAGCGAGTGCAAAGGAGCATCGGAGGACTTATGTAAGGACGTCGTTCTTGTGGCTCCGATGTGGAGGTGGCGGCACATCTCTAATGCTCTCATCCTCCTCACAGAGATGTCATGCTTCTAAGCGTTCCTTTGTCTTTCAAAAACAGAAAGCTGGAATGCCGATGGTGTAGGGGCAGAAGATCAAAGGAGGGTTTAGGACGTATTCATCAAGTCACACCTCCAACACCCTGAACAAATGAGGAACACAGATAGCAGCCCATGTTTCATTCAAAGCATCCGTCTTCTTTCTGAGATGAATAGAACCCTCCTCACTGTGGAACCTCTTTTGGATCTAAACTCAAAGTGCAAATGCTCTGAAATGATTGTATGTCCAGCTGTAAAGACTCGTTGTTTCCAGATGCTTTATAACGCTCCAGGAACAGGAAGTCATAATGTAATGTTCTATTGTTATTGACGCCTCGTGTCCCGCCTGCAGCCGACCTGCTGGTCAACACGCTGTGCCTCCCCTTCACGCTGGTCTACACGCTGCAGGGCGAGTGGAAGTTCGGCAGCACGCTCTGCTTCCTGCTGCCCTACGCCCAGGGCCTCGCCGTGCACGTCTCCACGGTGACGCTCAACGTCATCGCCCTGGACCGCCACAGGTGGGTGGAGCATAGAGCACGATTTGTACCATTCTCACAAATCCGTCAAAAATTAAGAGCCTGCTTCATCCGATCCTAAAGTAGCCTCCACATGGTCCCCATGTCTGTAGCTGGAGATGAAGGTCCCGACCGACACATACTGACACACACCGACAGACACCAACACACACAGACACACGCTTGTTCTTTGAGCATTCAGGCCTCGTAGCTACTCAAGAGAAAAGCATCAATACTTGCTTTTTATTCTCATGGTTTTCTCCAAATGCAGCTGCCTCGTTTGAGTGTTCCTCTCATCTCACGGTGAGGCTCCCTCAGGACAACAGAGATGTGAAAAGTAATTACGCAAAGCGATAAGTGAAGGCTCTCTGAGATGATGGAAGCATTTCCATTAGTTCACTCTGTTTGACCCTGTGAGGCAGAACAAAACTTTCTGCATAAACTAAACCGACAGGTGCACTAAAAGTTATCTCAAAGATTAAGGAGAAGGATTATTTCCTGAAGTCGGTGGGCTTTAATCCCTGCTCCTGGTACACCTGTCCAGGGACCTCAGACACGGAGCATTTGCACTCGTTATCGTTCTGACACAATTTAATGTTGTGATTTGTGTTTCTGTTCCTTGTCGGAGTCTAATAGCAGAAGAAATCCAACTAGCGGATATTAAACATAATCGTCACCTCTCCGGTCTGTCAGGCCGACTCCTCTGCTCCCATAAACGTCTATGAGGAAATGACTCTACTTCTGTGTAGTGACCAGCAGGGGGCGACTCCTCTGCTCCCATAGACGTCTATGAGGAAATGACTCTACTTCTGTGTAGTGACCAGCAGGGGGCGACTCCTCTGCTCCCATAGACGTCTATGAAGAAATGACTCTACTTCTGTGTAGTGACCAGCAGGGGGCGACTCCTCTGCTCCCATAGACGTCTATGAGGAAATTACTCTACTTCTCTCTGGATTTATTCCCTAAGGTTTCTTCCCTTTTTTCCCCATTGAAGGGTTTTTTTCATATTTTGGGGAGTATTTCCTGTGCCGATGTGAGGGTTTCGGGACAGAGGATGTTGCATGTGTACAGACTGTAAAGCCCTCTGAGGCAAATTTGTAATTTGCGATTTTGGGCTATACAAAATAAAAGGAATTGAATTGAATTAAACATTGTAATCATGACTTTATGGTATCAGTCTCTAGTTTCAAGTCATTTAGTGAATCATGGTCCATTTAGGGCGGGGCTACGCATTGATTGACAGGCTCTACCAGAGACAGAGCAGCTCTCAGTCTCGTGAAGTCTTTCCAGGGAGGCGAGAGCAGAACCAGACGTACAAATACCGCTGTGTTCCCCTTTTCACTATCAATCCCATCTGTTCCAGACCGCTGACAAAAGATGTGTGTGTCTGTGTGTGTGTGCATGTGTTTTCCAGGTGCATCGTGTACCACCTGGAGACCAGGATGCGTAAGGACGTGTGCTTCGGGGTTATTGCGCTGACCTGGGTGCTGAGCGCCGTGCTGGCCAGTCCTCTGGCCATCTTCAGGGAGTACGGCTCCTTCAGCCTGGAGCCCGGACACGCCATCCAGGTACACACAAAGGCACACACACACATGCTCACACACACACACACACACACACACACACACACACACACACACACACACACACACACACACACACACACACACACACACACACACACACACATGCACACACACACACACATGCAGCGCAGCCCTCCTCCGTCTCTTTGATCTCCTCCCTGCCTCTCCATGTCTTTCATCTCTTCCTACCCCCCCCCCCCATCGACACAATCTTTCTCCTCGTGCTTTGAACTCTTTCAATTTAAATACGTCGTCACATTCCCCCCCCCCTCCCCCACGACCCCTCCCTGCCCCGTCAGCACATGGCTTGTGTAGTTATGTTGCCTGAGTCCAGAAAGTAGAGCATCATGTGACGGCTCTTCATCGGGCTCCTCCTCGTCTGTACGTGATGAAGTTCCACTGAAGATGATGATGCACGTGAACTATTCCTACAGTAATGTCCTGATCCTGATGTGGATCAGATCTAATGTGGATCAGAACCTGATGTGGATCAGAACTTGATGTGTCCGTCTTGTTCTCGTCCCTCAGGTGTGCACGGAGAAGTGGCCCGGTAAGAGCACTGACGGCACCGTCTACAGCATCTCCATGCTGATCCTCCAGTACTTCCTGCCGCTGTCCATCATCTCCTTCGCCTACTGCCGCATCTGGTCCAAGCTGCGCGGCCACGTCGGCCCGGCGGAGACGGGCGGCGCCGGCGCCAACTCCGAGCGCCACCGCCGCCGCCGCAAGACCACCAAGATGCTGGTGACCATGGTGGTGGTGTTCGCCGTCAGCTGGCTGCCCTTCCACGCTTTCCAGCTGGCCACCGACATCGACAGCTCGGTGCCCGACATGCGCGACTTCCGCCTCCTCTACACCGTCTTCCACGTGGGCGCCATGTGCTCCACCTTCGCCAACCCGCTGCTGTACGGCTGGATGAACCGCAACTACCGCGCCGCCTTCCTCGCCGTCTTCAAGTGCCGCAGGGGCGGGGGGGAGAGGGGGAGGGGCGGCCGGCTGCACAGCATCCTCCCCGTCGGCGGGGGAGGGGGGGAAGGAGGAGGGGGTGGAGGAGGAGGAGGTGACGGTGGGAGGGCGAAGAAGATCGTGCTGGAAAGCCAGGACGTGGTGTCCACTCAGCTGAACACCACCGACGTGTGAGGGTGGATGGTGAACCTCCATGTCCCCCAGAGAGACAACAGAGACATGGATGCGGGAGGAGGACAAGGACCTTTGCTTTTCTTTGGGGGGGGGATGAGTGAGTGCAGGTTCTTGGAGGTGAGGAGGAGGACGTGTTCCGATGTGACTGAGAGGATTGAAGGTGGATGCTCGTCTGGGTGGAGTAATAAGGAGAGATGTAGCCCTCCTTGTCCCTCGTCTCAGACAGAGCCTCCATTACCCACAATGCAGTTCAGAGCAAGCCGTGCTGTCGCGTTATTCCCACTGTTCTCTTTAGTGATCCCATCAGGAAGGCCGCCATACAACAAAGTTCTCACACATACTCTGTAAATACTCTATGTAAACTATATAGAGTATGTATATGCTCCCGTCTATAGAGGAGGAGGAGGAGGAGGAGGAGGAGGAGGAGGCATGGCTTGGTCTCTCTCACCATATCAGGAGATTATTCTCTGTGGGAACATTTGATGCATGTAAACGGGGTCGAGGTCAGATAACTTTATTTACTCCTACAGGCTCCATCTCTCTGCATCCACCTCCACCCTCCCTCCTCCACGCTATCTGCCCGTCTCTCACCCCCCCGCAGCTTTCCCATCATGCTCCGGGGCTGAGCGCGTCCTTCATAACGATGTTATCAGAAGTGTTTGAACTGTAAGAAGGAACACATTCATCTACATGAATAATTATAAGGGAGTGAAGGAGCACCCCCCCCCCCATTCAGCTGTTTATCTCCACTTGGGCTCCAGTGTGTGGACGTGTGGAAGACAAAAGCCTCCAGGTCCATTTTGTTCACCTTAAACATTCGCCATGAACCATAATGTGCTTTAGAGGACAAAGCAGCGTCCTGGGCCGTAACCCATGGAGTTAAACTGGATGTTTGTACAATTGACCTTTGACCTTTCTCCTCTGGAGGCTGAAACAGAATAGTTTTCTCCTATTTGGGGTTTTTAAAGGCTGATGGACATGAACTTGTCCTGGATGAAGAACTACAACTCCCATGGTGCATTCACAGTAAATAAGTCAGGTATGGCTTCCTTCAACTCACTTTACTTTCTTCTTGTGAAAAATGTAGTTTATAAAAAAGACATAAAAGTTATTTATTCTCCGTTCAGCTTGCTACGCTGGATGACAACTCCCAGGATGCATTGCTGCTTATCCACTGAGTGAGAGGAGGGTACCTGACGTGGATCCTGTGGAAACGCGTGTAGCCCAAATGCACCATGGGACCCGTAGTTGACTTGTGAGGGGAGGGGGGAAAGGGGGGGGGGGTCAAACATGAATGTAAACTTCTCTGTAACTCGGCTGTTGTATTTTTGTGTCATTCTGTGTGACAGACTGTAACCGAGCAACAACAGACTTTCTAAAGCACAAACACTCTGGGCTCTTTCTCACTGCGTGCGTGAGTGTGTGTGCACGTGTGTGTGCCCGTGTGAGTGTGTGCACGTGTGTGTGTGTGTGTGTGTGTGGGGGTTTCAGGGTTCACTTGACATGTAGCTGCTGTTCCATTTTAAATCAAATTAGTTAGTTGCCAACGGACAAGAATCAGCTGAGAGTGAGCGTGCGATGGTCTCCACGGTAACCGGGGGCCCGGAGAACTTCCCGTCTGGACGTGGTGATGGAAAAAGGACTTGAGTTCCTCCGGCTGGGTGCATTTATATATATATGTAAATATATATAGCTATATATATATATATAGATGTGGAGGAGATTGAATTGCTCTTCACTTGAGGACATTTAATTAAAACTAAGCACTAAATGATCCACTAATTGTTACTCAAGTCATGACGGAACAATCGTGAAGTCTCCAAACAGGAGCTTCATCAGATCTCATTATGGAACTCATATTTTTTTATTTTTATACAGTTTTGTTGTGAGAGTTGAATTGCTTTAGTGAGCGGTGTTGTTGTGTCCCTGTAACCAGTAGAAATATAATAAAATCATTGAAAGAGAGATAGAAATTCATTTGAAATTCATATCATGATAAAAACAACAGAGAGGATGGAAGGTTGCCACGGTAACCACCGATTGCTGGTCATTCCTTTTAACCCCGGGGGAGTAGACTGACTGCATGAAGGAAGCGGCGATCAGTGGGACGTCCACCCGTGTGGGACCAGGAGGACCAGGAGGAAGAGGAGGGAGATGAGGAAGAGGAGCATCCTGTAAACACACTGTCCAGCGACCTCCATCCTCTGACCCATTCACTCTAAGAGGAGACCCTGACACTGCTTCGTCCTACTGAGAACCAGCCAGAAACAGAAAGTGACGGACAAGTGATGGACTGATGGAAGACCACAGGGAGCCGAGTGAGAGAGACGGAGGGGGGGGGGGGTGTAATGGGTTCTTTCTCTCCCTTTAATCCCCCTGGTCCTGAGCTGATGGCTTCGACCCTTTAAAGAGGAAACGAGGGCCGCTCCGTGTGGAAAATGTGAAGAACGAAGCGTTCCATCGCTTCAGAGCGCTCGTGTCATTGAGTCTTTCATCGTGGGAGGAAGGACGGCTCAGTGGATTCACGCTGCCCGGAGGCTTTTGAGCAATCCCAGAGGTGATTATCAGATCCATACCCTTCTTATTTGTTCTGGAGGACAAATGCTACGTGTTTGGACTGTTTTACCCACAGAGGCTTAAAACTAAAGAGGCTTTCGTTGGCATGAATGTCTGCTGGGTCACCGGGGCTGAGTGGGGTCACGCGATGGGGGCGGAGCCTGACGCCCGCCGGCTCGGTCAGCGACACGCCCTCCTCCCCCAGGATCCACTGGTGTCCTGTATTCCCTAAAAGTTCACATTCCTTTAATATTTATAATTTAGAGTTCTAAACATTCCTTTTCAAAAATGCCTTCATTTCTAATGAAGGAGACAGAGGAGCTGAGGAGCCGATGATGACTCGAACATCTGGATCAGATGTAGTGAGGATCTCTGCAGCTGGTAAGTGAAATACTGAAGTTGACACTCATTCATTATGTTCGCCAACACAAAAACACTAAAACTCTAAATACAATTCCACAACATTCATAACATTCATTTCCTCCTGGAGGTGTGTGGCGGTGATGATGTCGCAGCCTGAACGTCAGATAGCCCCACCCCCTCCTGACTTAAAACAGCTAAATATTTAAGTGTTATAGAAGAGATTAGTGAGGGGAGGGGCCTCCACCCTTATATGTGCAGGTGATTGGACAAACATCTGTCTATCAGACTGAAGTCGGGAGATCAGAAACCACAAAAAGCTTCTTGTTACTCTACCTGTTTTTCTGAAGGTATTCATTTATTTTGTTATATTTATGATCATATTTCATAATATTAGGATCATATTTCGTCATATTTTGGGTCATATTTCATTGGAAGAAACTGTTATTCAAGGGAATGTCTGACTAAACGGACGTATTCCAAACTGATCCATTGAGGCTGTGAGCGAATAGATTTGTTTAATGGAGCATCGGGATTCAGGTCAACCCCCCGTCCCCCTCCCCCCCCCACCCCCCAGTCTTCATGTCAAAAGAACAAATGACTTTCAGTGTGAACAAAAGGAGGATCTCACAAAGCAGGGCTGCCATTACCTCAGTAGTCGTTTCACTAGCATGGTGCGTTAGCATGCTAGCACAGCGTCAACTAGCAGGTCCATGCTAAGCTAGCTAGCTGCTGAAGGCGCTCCACATGCAATCTGGTCAGTATTCTCTCATCGTCTCCTGTCTGCTCTCCAACTTGCAAACGTTATACTTTCAACTTACTTTTACTTACTTTTCATCTTGTTTTCACTCACCCTCCTGTATCCATGGTAACGTAGCAGTGGGGGGGGGGAAATTATGTCGACCAGGAAAACCTCTCCAGTTGAGGTGGAGTGGTGTCCTCAGTGATGTAAAATATAAAGGTTTATGTTGTTGTTTAAACGTGCACTTGTGGAAGTCATGTGATCGGTAAATCCACTTTGTCTGGTTATTACTCACCGGCAGGCGCCAGCGTGCTCTCCCAGGTCACAGGTGCCCCCCACCCCCCCTCGGGGGGGGTTTCTGTTGTGACTACGTGGGCGACCTATGAAGGGACTCCGAGTCGATATCTGGGATTAACGGCTCTCACTCTGCCGGGGTGAGATGTGAGGCCGAGCAGCTGTCCCCTCGGGCTGGACTGTGTGTGGGACCCGTCAGTCAGACGCACACAGCCACACACACACACACACACACACACACACTCACACACACTCACTGCATCCAAATTATTTTAACTCACTCCTGCTGTCTGCAAGCGCCGATCAATACCCACTGATCTGTGTCCTTGATCCGTTTAGTACTCGACTATCAGAGTGTGTGTGTCTGTGTGTCTGTGTGTCTGTGTGTGTGTGTGTGTGTGTGTGTCTCTCTGAACGCCGGTGGGGGTTGAAGACAACATGATTGCTGCTCTCAACATTTCAAAACCAATGAAGTGTAGAGAATGTTTCATTGTACGAGCAGCTTATTAGTTGCTGGGAAGAGGAGGCCATGGGAGAGAAATGAGATGAAGTGTCTCTCATAAGATGTCCCCAGTCTCCTGGCTGTAGGGTCACTACAGGTTTCTGTTGATACCACCTGAAGCGTAAGAACGGCCCTGTTGTGTCCTTCTCCTGAGATGTTGTGTCCGGGTGAAGTAGATGGCGCTGAGGAGGCGGTTGGTGGAATGAATCGTGTCACTTTCTTCGTGAGAGGGAAACCAATCGAATGCAAACCTTCGTTCATTCTTCTCATGTGTGAGTGTGTGAGGCCTCAGCAGTGCTCCTGTTCTTTAAGGGCTAGATGTAGTGGGAATATCATTGTAGGTGGTACTTGAGCAGTATCTTAAACTGCTATATTTTCATCCCTTCACCTCCCTGTCCATCCTTTTCTTCAAAGATTCCCGTCACGTCCCCCCTGGTCGGTCCGGTGGTTTGTGTCACTGGTCTTAAAGTCAAAGTGAAAAGGGACGGATGGTTTCACATCAGAGGGCTTCTTTCCTGGGAGGTGGGAGGCGACAACTAGTCCGACTGCTCCGTCGCTTTGAAGCGCTTTGGAGGTGTTTTGTCCTTGGTCCTCGGCTGATTGCTGGATGAGATCCTCCTTGCAGCCTCCATCTCCGCTTTCTACAGATCGTATCTGCCCCGACAAACTGATTGAGCTCAAAAGCCTTTCTTTAGGATCAGCAGCCTTAATAATAGTGTGTGTGTGTGTGTGTGTGTGTGAGGGGAGGAGGTGAGAGTCCTCAGCAGGCCTCTCAGGAGGGAAACATGCCCACTGGGGTCCTTCTTTGGGAGATAACAGGCTGCTCATCCTTTAATCGTCGTAATAACTGTACTTGTGTCCTCAACAAACTCTTTATCATGAAACACGACAACGGATGTCACCCCTTTCTTTCCTGAAACAATAGATCCAGGGAGACAGACACAGCCTCTGATTGGCTGGCAGGTGTCATGACATCAGACAAAAGAGCTTCTCCTCATTCGTATTCAGACCCAAAAACGCTGCTTCCCCTGTTCAGCATGTCAAGGGAAGACAGAATTATCCCAGTGTTTGTGTCTCCTTCTGGCTCATGGGAGAAGAATCACACACACACACACACTCACACACACAGACACTTTTCTTTGAATCTTTGCCGTACACAAAGGTTGTGTTCTCATTCTTCCTGCAGCCTAATTAACTTTATTCCTTATTCTACGGCTTTACTCGTCTTTCATCCAAAGACAGAAGAACGTCGACCTGAGCTAACATGCTAAAAGAATGCTAACATTTAGCTTTCAGCTGAAGACCCTTATTTACTTGTTTCCGAGATGCTTTTTGTTGAAGCAGGTTGACCCCCCCGGGTTGTCCCAGGTCCCGGAGGCAGCCGGGTGGGACCGTCTACACGAAGCAGCCGACGACACCTCGCAAAAAAAGCTGCCACGACCTCCGTGCTGTGAAGGTCGCGTCAGCGGGCCGCCGGCTCTTCTAAAAGCAGGAGCGGACGGATGGATTTTCCCCTTCGTGGATCAGTTGACCTGAACTCAGGGGGCGCTGATTTCTATTTGTGTTCTCGTGTGACTGCATGTGGTCATCGAGCTGAAAGCTGGAAGCAGTTGTGATGACAGAAGATCTTGTCCTCCACGTGGATGGAGACCTTTGGCCACCAGGGAGGGCAGAAGCACAGCATGCGTAGTTTGCCTTTCCCTGGAAGATCATTTGAATCATTCGCATCAAAGATGGTCCATTTCATGACATCATCACTCACGTCATGATGAGACCATCGGGCCAAAGACAGATGGATGTGGAGCCATTGTTTAGTGACGGATGGATGGATGGTTAATTTTAGTCACATTACTATTAGTAATATAATTAACTAATTCACTAGTATGACTAATATCACTGTTATATGACATAAAGCAGCTCCAATGCCTCAGAGGGCTTTACAGTCTGAACACATGTGACATCCTCTGAAGCTCTCACATCGGCACAGGATCAACTCCCCGAAACATGAAAACCCTTCAATGGGGAAAAAAGGGGAGAAACCTCAGTGAGACACGGAGGAGGGACACGTCTCCCGGGACGGACAGACTGCAATGGATGTCATATTACCATCGCACTTCTACTACTACCAAGCTGCTAATGAGTGGATTATTAAAACAGAAAGATGGGATGTACAGAAGGACTTTGTCTCTGTACGAGCTGAAGTGTTCATTCATGTTTCAGCACCTTTCCATAATCCTCATGAATCCTCTTTATTCACCGTTTAATAATTCAAATAATCCAGATTATTCACACCCCTGTGATGTGTTCTTTTCCACCACATGACCCTGTTCTCCCAATGGGTGGTTTTCTTTTCATTCAATGTCACATGACCATTCAGCATCTCGTGTGGAATCCTTTTTTGGACGGTGAGAATATTTGTGAGAATTAAAGACTTTTTCTAGAATGAGGATCATTTTTAAATCCCCCAAGTTGTGCAAATGAGGGAAGTCTGGAGGATCGGGCCGTGTGTGCAGTCCTCGATGTCGGCTCGTAGCTCACAGTGTCCTCCTCCTCTTCTTTTGTTGGATTCGTTGGTGCACTCACAAACTTCTGGCCAGAGAAGGCCTCGGCTCGTCTTTTGACCTACATGGGCTCTTCTTTAAAACATATTATCAACTGTGTTATTGGCAGAAACTTCCTGCGGTCCCTGCTGGTTGCCTGGCAACTGCACAGAGCCCAGGCACAGTTTGGCACATCACCGAACTCACACACATTCTAAAGGCATCCATTTCGTTCTCCTTCTTTTTGATTTGAAGGGAATGGGGATATTTTATTCATAATGCTTTTGTTGTCTTTGTAGATTACTGTAATGCAGGAAATGCCACGACAACGTGAAGCGACAGCCACGAGGACAACATGCCACTTCCTGTTTGGGGCTTCCACAGGAAGCCAAAGTCCCCCCGTGAGCGGGAGGGAGGCGAGATTCACTCTTCATGAGTTCCTTCGACTCTTCTTACTGCGTCCAGGGAGGCGGGCCAGATGTGGCGCGGCACCGGACTCCAACATCTGTGTGCAGAGGGCCCAAAAGAACAATCACTTAGCCCCCTTCTCCACCTCTTTCCATGGCGGCCCCGGGGCCCCTCAGAGGAGATGTGGTCCGGGACTCCAAACATTCTCATCAGCTGGAACAAACGGAGGTTCCTGTGTCTACGTGTTGGGGAGCTGTGAGCCCGGGCGAAAGCGCAGCGTCATCTCCTCCATGATGTCATTAATGCCGTACGACAGGACTCGGCCCGGCTGCTCGGCCCCCTGCTGCTCGGCCCCCGGCTGCTCGGCCCCCTGCTGCTCGCCATCTTCTCTGAAGTCGAAACCCACAAAGGCTGCTCCAAGCAGAGGGTCATCAGCTCTTCAACGGCCTTCATTTCACCAGCTTTTCTTCTTAATGAATTTATGCTGTTTCACTGCTCTGAATACCAATGTCATCACAGCAGCTCGTGGTACTTTCTTCATCTTCTTCTGGGAACTTCCTCCACTCTCTGAAGCAGAGTACTCGAAGGACACCACACGATAAGTGACTGCAAGTCAACGGTGACGTTAATCCACAGTAACTCAGTGACGAAGACTTAACCCACGGGAAAGATGTTTTTTTACTTTTCTACTTCCATACTCTCTGCTCTGAGTCCAGACATTTAAGAGTCGATTTAGATTCGGCGGGTCAAACCGAGCTCTGATTGGACGAATGCTCGACCAGCTGGAGACGAGGACTGAGATGTTTCCACTCCTATATCTTGTTAAATCTTAGAGAAGAGTTTCATTTATTGTTTAATCCACCTGGGGTTCCCTTCAGGGATGCTGTGACTCGTTAAAATTCACCTTTCCTCCCGCCTTTATTTCCCAGCAGCCACTGCTGTTTGTTCCTGTAAATTACCTTGCGATGCGTGCGTTGCTTTGATCTCAGATTAACGGGTACCTAGAGCTCCTTCAGGTGGGCGATTGACTTCCTGTTCAAATATGATCTGTCAACTGGTCGTATGACGATGGCTCAAGAGTTTAGATCAGGACGAAGCGTAGTCGGAGACGAGCAGAGTGCAAACGGCCTGCTGAGGTGTGACTCGTGTGTGGAAGCTTATGAAGGAACACAGAGGTTTATCTTTGGCTCTGAATGAACCATAGCGGGGGGGGGGGGGTTTCAAAACTCACTGCGTACAAGAAGGTTGGTCTAGATGTTTGAACCCAACTTGTCCTTGGAGTCCCACGGCGGTGCCTGGCCACAGAGGGAAGCCAAGCGGCGTGAGGCCGTGGTTCACCCTCTGGGATAACGCATTGTGACAGGATGCGTTGATTCCTGCTGAGACAAACGCACATCAGACCCCCCCCCCCCCCCCGAATGGGAACACGCATGTTGGTAGTCCCGTCTCCTGGGCAGATTCGGTACAAAATATCAATGTTCTCTGGATTTCCCAATCATGTCGTCAATGGAAGCATCTGACAACTGTGGGACGGATTCATTTGAGTAAATGTGAATAAGGATCATGTTGATTGTGCCAGCGTTACTCAACAGACCGTCAACAAGGGAGATCTAAGGTGTTTCAAATATTTATATTGTGAAACATCCGTTTTACCAAATGGACGACATTTGGTACTCTCTCTCTCTCTCTCTCTCTCTCCCTCTCTCTCACCCATTAAGGTGTCCGTTGGGAGTGTGAATCGAAGCGAGAGGAGTACAAATTGACTTCCTGTCATTTGATTAGCATCGGATGCACATTCACAGACCACATTTACTTCAAACAGCAGAACAAGTACGACAACACGACCGCATGAACATGATGGCATCTTCTATCACACACACACACACACACACACACACACACACACACACACACACACAGTTCGGGTGACTGAACATTAAAAATGCATCCAAATGCAATTAGCACCCGTCTGACTCGGCGAGGACAGGATGGGGGGGGGGGGAGGGGGGTTATAATGTTTGACATTTAGACGTTACAGTCAGCTCAGAGAACATCTGTTCTTAGTTTCAGCTCAGACCAGAGGTCCGTGCCCCCCACCAAACATTAGATCCATGGTCAGAAAGTTCACTGCCTTGAACAAAGGCCTCCAGGTGCACCTTTTTTTGTATATTTATAAACCCAGGATGAGCTCTATTTGACATTGTGGACACACATGTGACGAAATCATTTTCATACCAAGGGCAGAAATCGTCGCAGCGCCACTAAAAAGAAGAACGTACCGAGCTGTGTTTGTTGCGTTATTGTGATGATGTCCCTCCACAGTGAGACGAAGAGGAGGAGGAGGAGGGGGGGGGGGGGCTTTGAGTGTGATCGTCACATGACCTAACCTCTACCGAGGCGTCCTGCTGGGACTCAAAACAAAGGACTCGTGGACCGGAATCCTCCTGGTTCCACTTGTGACCGGTTTAATGTTGTCACAGACTCATTTTAAATAGACACTTGTGTATTTTTAAATGCACAGAAAATAGGACACAAGCACAGATTTCATGTTACCAATGACCAAAGATACGGGTTTGAGGTTATTTTGTTATTAATGTGAGGATCGCACAACTACAAACTTCAGTGACTTGAGCTTCAAAGGGACTGAAAAGTGTGTGTCTTCAAAGGAGTGAACAATCCCAGCTTTGGGTGTCTGATTCTAAAGGCGGGCATCGATTGTCTCCATCAGCCTGACGACCCGCAGGGTTTCTCTTTTGTGCAGGGCTCAGCATCTTTTCATCTCCACAAATCAGGACGAGCGCTTCCACCAGAATTCGACACCAGATGTTGTTCCACACATTTGCTCCAACTAGATTCTTACATTCTGAGCTCCTATGACATCAGGCTCATGAACAGAGAGGTGCGTCACATATTTGATACATTTATACAAATGTATTAAATATGTGACGCCATTGATTTTTCTAACATTGATAGATGTATGGATTCCATTATTCATGGTAACTGTTATTCTGCAGCACAGACAGTCTGAGTGAACTCTACTTCTAGTTATGATGCTTCTGTTTCCACAGAGGAGCAGGACTTTGAGAACTGCATTGGGACACAGTTGTTATGATCGAGAGAGACACACTGATCATGTGGCTCCATCTAGTGAGAAGAAATTATATATTTTGGGGGGAATATATATTAATAATTAATATATTGAATAATTATTATTCCATCGAAAGAAAATAATATGTTGAGAAAAAATATATTATTTGGAAAGAAATATTCTGTGAGAAATAATATTTTTAAAGGGCACGAAGGAGGGAATGTAAATCCTCCACTACAGCCATGAACCTGAAGAAGCGCAGGTGAGAAACCGCATGGCTGAAAAGAACGCGGTAAGCAGTTCAACGACAACCGGCAACCTCACCAAGCACACGCGCCTCCAGGAGGGAGAGAAACCCTTCGAGTGCCGACACGTTCTGAAGAGCTTCGGGCTGCTGCAGCACCTGAAACACAAGAAGCATTAGTCCCCCGGAGCTGGGGGTTGGTCCTCTTTTTATTGTTGCTGTTGGATCCTCCTGTCCGCGTACCCTCGGGCCAGACATCAAACCGCTTTTGCGCATGCGCGTGATTGTGAGTGTGTCAGTGTGTGCGTGAGCGGGAGGGTGTATGTGAATGGACTTGAAATAAAAATGGAAATGCTAATCAATCAAGCTTTGTAACTCAAACGTGTGGAATGAAACCATCTGGATGAAGTTGTCATTTGCATATTGAGATGTGTGCTTATTGGTCCTCCATGAGGGTTTCAAAGAATAAACGATAAATGACTAAAAGTTGGACTTTAGTTCCCGTGATGTCGTAAGTCCCTGTTTGCTTTGAGCTAACATGCCTTTTGCCAGTAAACGCTGCAGCGGGGTGGGGTGGGGGCGGGGGGGCTGTGTTTGTGAACACGGAGTACAAACCGCAGCCTTCCCATCAATCCGTGGAGGCTCACCTTTGACCTCTGAGTCACAGTCTGGGAGACTTGATATGAGCGGACGGCGGCGCCGGAGAAGCATTCAGCGACAGCAGCGAAGATGGAGAGACTCAACTTCCTCGTCTGGCTCGGTGCGATTTGTGCGGCTTCCACTCTGGTGAATCTATTTCAATAGATTTTTTAACTTTAATTTTATCACCCGCTTTGTGTAGTGTGCAGTTTTAAAATCACAGCTTGGATGTTTAAAATAACTTTGTTTGCTTCTGTAGTTTAATTTATTAGTGTCACAACTGGTTCTTACTATATTATTGGAATTCAATTATCTTTGTTGTAACTATATTATTAGATAACTTTTCCTTCATCAACTCAGACTTTAAAAAATTCAGGAACTCAAAAACTTGAGTGAATTTATTCAAATACATCTTATATTTAACACTTTTATTTAAACATGTTTATTATATTAATACACTCATATAAAATGTCCAAGTGCTAAAATCCAGATAATCAAACTGTCCATAGACGTATAAATAATATATATATATATATATATAATGTGTTAATGTGTTTAACTAGTACAGAACCAGAAGGTTTTCATGTGCTGTTTTTTAAAACTTTAAATGTCCCCATTGTCCCCAGGCCGCCGTGTTGGACCCCCGGGGAGCCCGACCGGTGGAGCAAGGCACCAGATCCGATAAGTGTGCCACAGAGAAGGAGTGGCCTTTCTGCACCGACGACCAATGGGTGACCCTCGTTGTTTAAATATATATATATATATATATATCAGTCAAGGCAGATTCAAACCTAACTTTAACTGGAAATCCCCCCCCCCCTCCCCCTGCCCACCAGGGCCCCAAGTGCCCGTCGGGCTGCAGGATCCAGGGTCTGATGGACCGATACGAACACAGCGCCCTGAAGAGGGTCGAGAAGATCCGCAGCCTCCTGGACCGCCACAGGGCCAAGCACCGCTCCACGGACCTGGTGACCAAGCAGACGTACGACTACCTGAAGGAGAAACTCACCTCCGACGCCGGTCAGTCCGCTGACTCGTCTCCTCTCGCTCACTCCTGCATCTTTTTCCCTCTTTTTCTGCGCTGGGTTTGAAACCCATCTTTCCAACAGTCACTGAACACATCGCGTGTGACACGTTAACAATGATAACATTCTATTCTGAAATGAGTGTGTGTGTGTACACATGAATATTAAAATATATATATGAATGTATTCATATATTTAGATTCCTTTTTTACCACTTTTTGTAAAAAAGAATTATCAAAGAAAATTTGCTCTAAGCATTCTTTTCTTTGGTGATTTATTGCCCTCTAACTGACATCCTTCTAGTTCTACTCATGATGATAATATTTAGAGAGAAACATGTGATACTATTTACATGTGAAGTGCCTTCGTCCAACAGGCAACGACAACAGCTACTACGACCTGGCCCAAAGCCTCCGTCAGAGGATCTCCGACATGAAGATCAAGATCGACCGGCAGCTGAGCATCCTGCGCGCCCTGAAGCAGCGCGTCGGAGACCAGGTGGTGGAGATGCAGAGGCTGGAGGTACGGGGCCACAGAAGGGACAAAAATAAATGTCTTTGTGCGCTAAAATGTTGTTCTTAGCTTCAGCTGAAGTTTTAAACCCGATAACTAAACAGGAAGCATTAACTCTGCCAGGTGGACATCGACATTAAGCTCCGATCCTGCAAAGGTTCCTGCCAAAGCTACACTACCTTCGAGGTGGACCACGAGAGCTACGTGGGGCTGGAGAAACAGGTAAGAGCACACACACACACACAAATAAAACATAATCAGATTATTTAAAGGGCTAGAATTTGTATATAGAAAGTAATTTATAGGCTGCTAAAAAGTCAGATTCTATACTTTTATCTGCCTACATTCTTAGTAAGTGTGTTTTGAAAGCCTCGAAAGCGGTTCATCATGTTTTGCATATTCCGTTTTGGTAAGAAGCCCCCCCTTCCCGTCTCCAGGTCAACCAGCTGGACTCCCAGTCGGCTCAGAACATCGAGTCCGTGGGGACGCTGTACGTGATGAAGAGCAGGCCGCTGAAGGACTCGGTTGTCGACAGCCCCTTTAAGTCCAAGGACGTGGAGGGCGGAACGCAGAGACAGAACATGTTCCCCGATGTGAGGCTCCCTGCGTAGTGGTTCCGCCTCACGCAATGTCAGGAGAATCTCGTCTTTCCCTTTACCTCATGTGGAATTATGGGTGATGGCTTTCCCTGAGACGGTGTGAGAGGGTCTAAGCTAACGCTAAACGTAGACATTGTCTGATGCCTCATCTTTTTTTAGGAACCAGTTAACTATATAGAAAATTACTTATTTATACGTAGTAAGTATAGTAAGTATACGTAAGTCTCTGGTAGAGGCCTGTCAATCAGCCTGTAGTCCCGCCCTAAAGCACCGCCTGCTTTATGGTCTGTTTAAATCTAAATGGACCGTAATTTACTAAATGAACATCAGATATGAAAGTCAATTCCTCATGGACCTCTATAGGACCAGAGGAGTCGCCCCCGGGGGGTCACTACAGAGAATGCAGGTTCTTACAGTCTCTTCCAGTACAAAGTTCTTCTTCTTTTCTCTCAGGTGCCGATGGTGGAGCTGAAGCTCGAGCATGAGGGCTCCGTCTCATCCCCAGCAACCATCTCAAAGGTTGTGGATACTTCGTACTCTTCAACTTCAAAGGGCTCCTCCTCCTCCTCCATCATCGATCTCGGCGGCGACTTCTCCAACATGGGCGCCGGCGGGGCCGGGGGCCACGGCCAGCCCAGCAAGGGCCACATGTCCACCACAACCGTCAGCTGCACCAGGAGCGTCAGGAGGACTGTGGTCCACACCAAAGACGGGCCGGTGGAGAAGATGGTGGAAGTGATGGAGGGGGGCCCCGGGTGCGAGGCCATGACGGACAGCACCAAGGGAGGGATGAACTCCTTCTTCCCCGGCTTCACATCATCCTCCTCCTCCTCCTCTTCGTCGTCTTCTTTTTCGACGAAGACGACGTCCCACAGTGGCGGCACCAAGGGAAGCATCCTGGACATTGAGTCCGATCTGGGGAATCCATTCGGCGACGACCTCGGCCTCTTCAAGACGTCCGACGTGGAGGACGACCTCCCCGACTTCCAGGCCCGCAGCGTGAAGAGCACCCGCACCGAGCGCCACGCCGACCACGTGGGAAAAGGTACGGAGACGTCCGACCTGGAGTGACCGGAAGAGCACGCGCGCTCGGCTGTTAGCATCAGCTAGCCTAGCCCTGTATAGCAAAGACCATGAAGTGAACACAGTGATTTTATTGTTTAAATCTGTATGAAGTAATTACACGTTGAGGTGTTTTATTTCAATCCTGATTAGCTTTTGCAAATAAAAAAAATCTCAACTCATTATTTGGTTGCTTTATCAGCCACTGTGGCTCCGCCCTCCAAGTTTTCTTGTCCACTTACGTCAATTTAAATCGTTGTATTGATCACATTTTTTATCTCTTTTGCCCGTATTTAGTGTTATTCCGCCATAGTTTCAGAGGTCACAAGGTGACCCAAGGACCACAGATGGAAAGTAGCCGTTCCCGTTTTGAGACCTTGTTGAGAAATAACATGCAAGACCAAAGTTGCCAAACAGAATCAAACAATCATGGGTTTCCCGGTAAATTACCGTTAGCGCAGCATTTCAGCTAGCCGCTCCAAGCTAACTTGCGGCCCCCCTCCCCCTCTGTCCGCAGATTGCGTCAATGCTCAGCAGCACCACCTGAAGGGCGAAGCGAACGGCCTGTTTAAGATCAAACCGAGTGGCGCGGACGGGGGGGTGGTGGAGGTTTACTGCCGGCAGGAGGGGCTAATGGGGGGGTGGCTGCTAGTCCAGCAAAGGGAGTCCGGAGCGCTTGACTTCAACCGCTCCTGGGCCGAGTACCGCGTTGGGTTCGGCTCGGTGGACGCAGCGGGTCGGGGAGAGTTCTGGATAGGCAACCGCAACCTCCACCTGCTGACCAGTGGGGGCGAGACCCTGCTGAAGGTGGAACTGGAGGACTGGGAGGGGGGCGCAGCCACCGCCGATTACACGGCAGCGGTGGGCCCGGAGGGGGAGGGGTTCCCACTGAGCGTGTCCGGGTACCTCGGGGACGCCGGAGACGGCCTGACGCCGACCCACGCCGGCACGAAGTTCAGCACCTTCGACCGGGACAACGACGCGTGGGGGGGAAGCTGCGCTGAGGTGAATGGCGGCGGGTGGTGGTACAACAGCTGCCAGTCGGCTAACCTCAACGGCGCGTACCACCACCCCCCACACAGGGGGGAGGGCGGCGTGGTGTGGGCGACATACAAACCGGCCGATTACAGCCTGAAGGCCGTCAGGATGTTCATCCGACCGGCGTCTTTCTAGAGAGTGACGTTCAATATGTAACATGTGTATATATGTATATCTAAAATATGAATATGATACATATATATATGTGTATGTGTATAAACCCCAAAGAATATGCTGGGAGAAGACCTTCAGACTTTCGACCTGTTGGTGAATCATTCTAAACTAAATTGTATGTTTAGTGCAAATGTCACTGACCTGTTTATCTCTCCAGAGTTCTCAAAACAAGACGACTGAACTTTGCTCAATAAAGTTTCAATGTTCACTTCAGCTGCTGTATTTTGTGCTTTTTTTCAATTTAACATGTACAAAGAAAATAAACATGAATAAACATAAAAACTGTATTTGAGTTAAATGCCTATTCATATAAATATATATATATATATATATGTTACATAGAGGAATTATTGTCCTATTACAGTATTTAGTGTTATTCCTTTAGTCTTAATCTAGATCTTCATTTTGAGCCTCATTTGCTTTATTCCAGAATGTAAAACAAGTCCATTAACGTATTCCACTCATCAAATCAAAGTTTTTTATATCTTGCAGAATATGTTTTAACTATTAATCATTAACCTTGACCTCCGCCCGCTCCCTCTGACCCACTCTGTTTGATTTATACTGAACTGCACTGACCACCTCCCCTTTTTTCGGCCGTGGCAGCTGAACAAAGATGGCCGACAAGGTTCCAGTCACAGGAGAGGCGAGAAGCTAAAATTAAACTTCTCCATGTTCTAAACAACTGATCATGTCTGCTCAACCTGCATTCAAGACGAGTGCCCCCTCCAACTCACACTTTCTGATACAGAAGAACTAGGGTAATACTACCGAAGGATTACATGTCATTTAGCTGACGCTTTTATCCAAAGTGACCATACTACAGTAATTGTTTTGAAGGACTACCAGTAATACTACTGAAGAATCATAGTACTATTAGATATGTATGTATGTATGAGGATGTGTATCTGGAGGAGGAGGAGAGACCAGACAAGAGGTTGCTGGGTCACAGCTCCACGGAACGTTTTAGCATCTTTCAGTTTATTATTTATATACTTTAATATGTTCATTAAGTATGTTTTTTTTGTGAAATGACACAATGGAAAGACAGGAAGTAGGTTCCTCAATGTGTTTATTGAGTAGTGGAGGTCACAGCACATTCCCTCACACAATACTTCTTCACTTCGTGGAGGTTGTGTGCGTGTCCATCATCTTAAAGGTCACAGCTGAAATATAGGACACAAACATAGCTTCACTTGGTGTCTTTTATTTTGGCGGTGATGCCTCTGCTCTCTCTACACGATTAGCTGGGCATGTCGAAGAAGGGCCTGATCTTCATGCTCATGGCCTTGAGCGAGTACCAGCTACCCTTCCAGTTCATCCACACCACGCCGTCATCTGTGCCGTGTTTTGCCATGTGACGTGTGTAGGCTCCGCCCACGTAGTACCGGCCGTTGGGATTGGCCGAGTGGCAGCGGTTGTACCACCAGCCGCCCCCGTCCTCCCTGGCGCACTGTTTGGAGGGGTCCCCGGGGTTCCTGGTTCAGGGGGACAGACAAAGAGTGTAAATATATTTATTTTTCTATATTTGATCTGTATTGATCCAGAAGAGCATTACAGAAGGACAAAACAAATCCAATACATAAGAGGTATATTCAACCAGTATATATGTACATAGTGTACATATGTATAATCTGATTAAGTAATGGTACTTGTGCTGTGTGTATTAATATAGCTAAATAAAAACACAATATTATATGTGATGTACATGTCATAGCAGTGTGGATTTGTGTATATTTATGCATATATATATTATTGATGGACCCCCTCACCAGTTGTCGTAGTCTCGGTCGTAGGTGCTGAACATCATGCCGTTGTGGATGGTCATCGTGCGGTTTTCACCGAACAGTTCGTAGGTACCCTCCAGCAGAGAGTTGCCGGCGTTGCCGGAGTAACCGTCGACCGCCAGCACGTAGCTGGCCGTCTCACCCTTGACGGTGAATTGGCGGTAGTGGGCGTGGACCTTCGTGAATAGTGGAGAAGTTGGGATTTAATGAGCAGACAAACCATCTCTTTTTCATTTCAGTGTATTTTTCACATTATACTGGGACACTAGAGATGTGAGAGTGAATTGTTGTCATCTCTAATAGGACTTTAGGACGAATTTAGTTAATACTTACATGCTATACTATGACTTTTTAAAAACTTTAAAAATATATATTTTTGACATAGAATACATTGACTTTTTAAAATCTTCAGCTAATAATCCCTGCAGTAGTTGGACGAGGACTCACTCTGGCTCCTGTCCAGTCCTCCATCTCAATGAGGACCTCAGTGGGGCCCATCTTGGTCAGTTGACTAATACGGTCGTTGCCGAGCCACTGTTCACCTGTCAGGTGACGGAGGAGAAAGGTTTGCTGGTCAACCATAAAAACCAGTGGATCATTTACAAAATGACTGAAATCACTGTACATAAAAGGGAAGGGGGGGCGTAAACTCTGAAACAAGTTGAGGTTGAATTGTTCTATATTGGTCCCTAGGGCCAGGGGTCAAAGGTCTCACCGGGAGTCTCGCAGTGACCCTTTCCGACATCGAAGGCAATGTTGCCAAAACCGCGGCGATATTCGTCCCAGCGGCGGCCGAAGTCAACGCTTCCATCGAGCCGGTTCTGGATGAGCAGCCACCCTGGGAGAGAAGAAGGTACATACGTATCAAATATTCAAGGTACCAACAAAGGAACCCACAGTGAACGGTCATGCGGCCTGAGGTGGACCCTCACCTCCCTTCTGGGTGGTCTGGTCACAGAAGACCTTGTAAGGAGGGTAGAAGGGATCCGGCTGGATGAAGTACATCTGGGAGTCTCTTCCTCCACGGCGGTAGATCTCCTCACATTCCTTCCCTGAAACCCCACCGCCCAGAGGAGAAAAAGTTCACTCTTCTGCTCAACCAAAGAACGATAGGATGTCATTTTACATTAATCTGTAGCATTAGCATTGGTAGCTAAAGATAGCTCTATTAAAACAAATCCTGCGCTCATTTATCAAATTATGGCCAACACATTTTCAACAAGAAATCAGCTTGTAGCCCCGCCCTAAAGCATCTCCTACTTTATGGTCTGTTTGACACTAAATGGACCATAATTAACTAAATGAGTCATTTTCTCATAGACTTCTATGGGAGAAAAGGAGTCGCCCCCTGCTGTCACTAGTGTATCGAACCCTGCTGCTTGTAGGGGTCGCCACACTTACCAGACACCACCGGTATGGGACATTTGGTCTTGCATGGCTCCTTGCACTCCTCCTTCTGGGACTCGATGGCCGTCTCCAGCCTCTGGATCTTCATCCTGATCTTGTCCAGGACCCCCTGCATCACACAGAGATTCAAGCTCATCATCTACCTTCTCTCCAAGATGAAGGAAACATTTCTGAGAGGCAACAATAAAATATCTGAACATATCTATATGTTTAAATATATATCTTTACCTGCAGCACTCTGATGGTGGAGGGGAAGGTGGTGTCCACAGTATCCTTGATGTAGGCATGTTGTTCCTCCACCCGGTCGGTGTACTGAATCACCACCCTGTTGTTGTCTGAGTGGACGTAGAGATTGATTGTAAGGATTGTAAAGGGGATGAAAGGCCTCGCTCCAACCTTTCATGACTACTGCTTAGAAAAAGATTCTGGATTCATCGTCACAAGATGAAAGTTGTTTCAACGTGAGCTGTTGTTCGGTAGATGTTCTGGTCTCAGCTGAGCCCTGACTCTCCATGAAGCAGAGGTTAGAATCTGGGCTCAGACGTACCGTTGACCACCCTCTGTCTCTCCCTCAGCGAGCTGGACATGCTGGTGACGTAGGTGTAGACGCTGTTGGAGGCTCGGGACAAATCCTCCACCCGAGGCTTGAGCTCGTTGATGCCCTGTGGATAAAAGCAACGCATGTGACAGGAAGTCAGTGCATGCAACAGGAAGTCACCGCCAGCGTTCTCCTGGTCAAGAACCACAAAGGAATCCCTCGGATTCTAAGTAAAAGATGCTTTTACCGTCTTGACGTTCCTCTCTTGCTTCAGCAGCATCGTCTTCAGCTCACAGCCGCTAGGACACAAAACACCCTGCAGGGGGAGTCTCTGGTTAGTGAGGATCAATGAGGGCGGAGTCTATCGTTAGTGTGGATCAGGGAGGGTGGAGTCTATTGTTAGTGTGGATCAGTGAGGGCGGAGTTTATGGTTATTGTGGATCAGTGAGGGCGGAGTTTATGGTTATTGTGGATCAGTGAGGGCGGAGTTTATGGTTAGTGTGGATCAGGGAGGGCGGAGTCTATCGTTAGTGTGGATCAGTGGGGGCGGAGTCTATCGTTAGCGTGGATCAGTGGGGGCGGAGTCTATCGTTAGCGTGGATCAGTGGGGGGGAATGGAAAGGCCTCCTACCATCTCCTCAGCGGCGTGTGTGCATCCTCCCTCGTCCGGCTGCCTCTCCTTCTCTCTCAGCTGCTGTCCCCCGACCGGAGGGGGGGTGGGACGGCCGCGGTACCTGGGGTGGAAGAAGAGCCCCAGGGGGGGGTGCTGTCACCACGACGTAGTGAGACAGGTGTATGTCTGTATGAAGACATCTTTAAATCTCGATGGACGTGTTTTCATTGTCTTTCTCTTCCAGGGGGGCCCCTGTTTTAACGTACCTGCCTCCGCCACTAATAGGGGGCGGGGCATTGCGATTGCGGGTGTATGTGTCCCCGCCCCTCGTCAGTGGGCGGTGCCCACGGGCGTCCACGGCCCCCGCTTTGGCCTGAGGGGACAGGAGAGGAGACGGGGCGTCACAGGAGGGACGCAAATACATTATTGAAGATGAAAGAGATTAAACCAACGATGAAATTATAATATTCTACATTTATATATTCTATAGAAGATTCTACGCACCGTTGCATTCTTTGCAGATAAGCCTTTGTTGTCCTGTCAAAGACAAAAGAAGACTTATGAAACGTATCAGAACATTTAAAGCTGCAGTAGTCGAGCCACCTCTTAAACTGAGTGAGGGTTGTTTTTTGCATTTTAACCTTTAGAAATGTGAGCTGATATTAAAACATCTCCAGCAGATGAATGTGAATAGTTTCATGCAGTTATAGAATGGTTTAAAACTTGGAGGAGATGTGAGCGATAATCATCCTCAAAGGGAATCACTCACCACATCGTAGTCGTCGTAGTCCAGATTATCCTGCGCCGCGGCCAGGCACACACACACGCACACACACACACTCAGCAGCGTCCTCATTGTGTCCTCGTCCTCACTCTGTCCCCTGAGTCCGAGCCCGCCGGCTTTTATCCCGGCTCGGTTTATTAATCATTGGTGGAAGCGGTCGATATGAGCGGGGACAGTTTACCCGAGCTGAGTCACCCTGTGGAGGTCAAAGGTCAGAACAGCAAAAAGAGGATTTACTTAAGTAGATTAAAAGTACCTCCGAACGTAAATCTATATTTCTCTCTTGACCTCTGACCCTCTGAAACCATCTGAGGGAACAAAAGCTTTTATTCAACTCTGTGTTCATTCAGATTATTTTATTAGTTATCCTGTGACTTTAAAAGATTTAAACGTTTCTCTAAATCCAAAAACATTACTACATGTCGCAGCCAAATAATAAAACAAAAGGTCCTTTCCTGGCCGTGAAGAGGACTTGATGTCGGGAAATGACTGTTGACTTAATGACGCACACAGAATATAATAAGAACAACAACACGTGTCACCATGTTGACAAGCTTCTTTTAGAGATTTTACCTTTATATCTTATCTGTATTATTGTTATTAGAGTATTATTCTCTCTTTTGAAACTTCTCCTCTGTTAAAGCTGTTTTTTGTGAGAGCAACAGAAGGTTGTTTGAGTCCAAAAGGACGAGTTGTGAAAAACACACAAAACTGTCAAACATGTTTTATCCCGAATGGATCTACCAACAGCAGTCGAGAAATACATAGTCATACAAGTTCATGTTGCATCGTTTCCTTTATTTAATTGTAATTTCATGGCACACGTTACACATTTAAGAAGAACCAATGAACACCATCATGATGATGATGATGTCACTACTACACGGCTAGGTGTGTGCATCCATCGCTTTAATCATTTCGATCCACCCAGGAGGAGGTCTCACGTCGCCACAGTTACCGCTCAGAGTATTGTGGGCGGAGCCGGACCGGCAGGCTCCTCCCCCTCAGACGGTCTTGGCACAGATGAAGGGGAGGGTCTCGTTGCAGGAAGCGTTGATCCACTTCTTGAGGGCTGGAACACACAAGTTAAGATGCTCACAGATCAGAAGAACCGGAGCTAAACATCTTTATTTTATTCATTATATTAGTATTTATTACATCCATAGTTCATCTGCAGGCAGCGGCCCGAGCTCCTGGGCTCGTATCCCTGGGCCCAGTTCTCGTAGTCGAACCTGGAGCCGTCGCTCCACATCCAGTAATCCACCTGTGGGATGCGTGTGTTTAGCATGAAGTACATGAGTTACAAGCATGAAGCATAAAGTACATATTGATGCAATGAGCCCCCCCCCTACGTAGATGGCGTCGTTGCCTCCGATCCAGGTGGGGGGGAAGTCGTATCCGTCTGCTTTGGTCAGAGCCCGCAGGAAGTGGTTCTCCTTGGGGCTGTGGGCCGACGCCAGGTTGGCCCCCTCAAACAGGCAGTAACCCTGGGGGGGGGGGGGCAGGTTTCCACACAGTTCATATCTCAAAAAGCGGTGGGAGGGGGGAGGAGGGGTGGGGGGAGCGGGTCTTACCTCAGCCTCGGCCCAGGTCTTCATGCTGAAGATGAAGGCGAAGCACTGGTCTCCATAACGGGACCATCCCAAGGGGCAGATGGACCCACCTACACAAAGACACACAAAGACACACAGTTATACACAAAGACGGTAACAAACATACAATCCATGTACGACATCATCATACATCATGAAACTTGTGATGAAGCGCCTCCCCCCTCTCACCACAGTTGACGGGCGGGACGCCGGGCGGCGTGGTCGTGTTGGGGATCTTCTCCCCGGTGACCACGTTGACGCACCAGCAGTAGCCGGTGGAGGCGCAGCACTGCTGCGGCAGGAAGTTCCCGTTGGCGTCGCACTGAGGCACAAACGCCCCCAAGAGAGGGGGCATCCTCTCTTTCTTGCAGAGGCCATGGCCCCACGCCAGCCCCCCCGTGAAGTTGAGCGGGGCCGGGCGGGTCAAAGCCAGCAGGGAGCTGAGCACCAGGGACACGCCGAGGACCTTCATGGTGAGGAAGAGGAGGAGGAGGAAGAAGAGGAGGAAGAGGCTGCGATGCAAAGGAAGTCAAGAACAAAAAAGCCGTTTAGACTTCTTTAATAAGCGATCAGTCACGTGCTTCAGTTATTTATGCGATATAATCAAGTCTGATTACAGCCGATGAGCTCACACTTCATTTATACTGTAAATCCACCACACTCATTTCCTTTTCCTTTAGTGACTGAGATTTAAATTTAAACAGTATTCTTAAGATATATCTGACAGAAAGGGTCACAAAAAAGTTTTGAATGAAATATTAATAATAAATTAGGCACACAACTAATACATGTTACAAATATCAAATACAGCACTACACAAAGCACTGGGATGAGAACTACTACAAACTGAGATTTATAGTATAGTACATATAAATATGCCAAAAGATACCTGAGTTACCTTTTGGAAGGACACCCGTTCCAGGATCAGCGGCTGCGCTGCTCGGCCCCTTTTATCCCCTCCGAGGGGGCGTGGCCTCGGGTTCCCACGCCGCTCTCTGGTGTCGGCCTCATTGTGTGTGAGCAGCTGACCTCTCGTTGGGTCTCTCTGTGACCGATGCTTTCTCACAGCTTTGGGTTTCGTCTTTTTCTATCTCCTGCTTCTGGCTCCGCCTCCTGTTGTTCTGCCGCGGCCCTGGAGCATTGTTCCCCATCTGGGTTGCAGACAGGGTTCCTCGTCTGACCCCGTCGCATCGCGCCCCCCGGCTGGAAAAGAAACAAGCCGTATATGATCCTGTTGTTTACGAGTCTCACTTCAGAACTGACAAGTAGCTTGATTCCCACAATGCACGGCGGCTCTTTATTAGAAGAGCATCACCTGCTGACCCCATGTCTGAAGCACACCTGGTTCTCATGAGTAGCACATTTCAGAAGGAGTTTGGCGCCCCCTGTCCACAGAGAGGCAAACGGCAGCCACCGACGCCATCGGATCGCATTCAAGCCCCTCCATGTCAAACACCTCCCTCCTCGTCTGAAGCACAACTCAGTCGGACCTGACAACACACACACATTCAAAAATATATTTTTTTATTCATTTAGGGAAACCCTTCTGATCGAAATTCAACAAAGCAAAACTAGGCCACAGTAAGAGCGATGCATCAGGACATTCCATCAGGACAACTGGTCCCAGAGGGGGACAATGAAGATGTCACATCAACGATGAGGATAATTTGTGGATTGGCCCCTGTGGAGCCCCGAGAAGACGTGACGTTGAGTCAAATTCGGGTTTACGTGTTTAGTGCATTAAACAGTAACTAAAGTTCTGTGCTGGCTCCTCCTCTGCTCTTCACGCTTGTGAACCTCGTTGATCGGACTGGACGTCTCTCTTCATGCGGACAAAATGGGGAAGTGTTGGTTGGAGCAGATGTCTCTGTGGTCACGGCCCTTTACCACAGTTACACATACAGTATGATGTGATAGAAAACACACATTGGACAACATGAGGCCTGCATATAATAAAAAGGGAGTTACACAAATGTTAGTTCATGAATTTGGGATTGTTTAACTGATGTTTCTGAAATAAATCTTTTTCATAACTTCTAGTAGTCACTGCACTTTTCTCTAAACGTCCTCATGGATGCATTTTTTCACGCACGTTTCCAGTCGAGAGCACCTCTTCATTTTCACTACCTCTTTTCCTCCGGCTTCTACTTCCTCTCTTCATGCTCTTTAAATTCTCTCTTCACGCCCTTCTCTTCACGCCCTTAAAAGTATTCCTTCTCTCGTCTTTTCTCAGTTTTCTAATCAGGAATCATCGGGTAAGTCAGCACAGAATTCCTGGAATAAAGAAACATGTAACTTATTTTGTTGACACGCAGTCATGTAAGAGAAGTCACATGAGTTTTATGTAATGATTGTTATGATTTTTCCGTTGTACAACAGCGGTTGTGAGAACAGAAGTTGTCTGGTTAGTTACAGTAACAAATTAGAGAACATGGGAAGCACACAAGGGCTATAAAACAGAATGAATGAATATACTGTATATATACAGTAAAAATAAGATAATAATAGTAACTTCATCTTATGGATGAGCAGAACTGAACTGAACACTTCCTCTTTTGTCAGATCCGAGTTTCTCTCTGAGTTTCTTTCACTTTGCTTTGGTCCTTCTCCTCTTGACGCTCGTTTGCTTTGTGGCTCGATTGACTCAACGATTCATTCGTCCTCTCGGCCGCCTTCCTTCAACGCAGGATGGGCCAGCCGACCGACCTTCACCTCGCCCTCCTGCTCCTCTTCCTTGCACTGTGCTGGGGTCAGAGGTCAAACCCAGATGTCAGGAGGCCGTCCTGCGATCGCTGTGACCGGCGGCTCGTCTGCAACTGCTCCTACGGCGGATGGACTTGCGTTCCCATGGTAACGGACCGGGCGCTGACACTCGACCTCTCCTTCAACTACATCGCCGCGGTAACGGGCGACGATCTGACAGGACATGGGGTGCTGGGGTCCCTCAGTCTCCATGGTAACGTTGATGAGATTGTAATGGTCTGATAGGTGAAAAGCTCGAATAAAACATAAAATATGGTGAAGAATGTATTTCTTTTCATAATAGTTTATTTTCTTTCCACAGTTGTGTCCATGTGGATTTCTACCAATGTAGTAATCAGACTATGTGTGTAAAGATTACATATATATGTGTGTGTGTGTGTGTGTGTGTGTACATATATATTTACAGAGGGTACATATACACATAGATGTATATTTTGCAAATTGGCTTTAGTTTTGGTATCTTTTAAATGATGAAATATGATTCATATCTGCTCTTCCTCCCACTGACTCTGCTCGGTAGAGGCCGTAAAGGTTTTAAAAAGTAAATATGGGTGTTAAGACAGAGGAAAAGGTGGAGAAGACAAGACCATCCCTGGGAGGAGGCCAAGAGTAGTTACATGGACAACACAACGATAACATTTATGAGGGTTAATGATAATCAGTGGCACACGGACGGAACCCTGTGGAACCCCCTAGAATGAAGAATTTCATCACACGTTGATGTGACCGTCCTCCAGGTAACAAGCTGGCCGCCATCCACCCGTCAGCATTTGACGCCCTGTGGAGCCTGGAGGAGCTCGATCTGTCCGACAACCAGCTGACCGCCCTCAACCGCAGGTGGTTCATCAAGCTGGGGGCTCTGCGGGAGCTCAACCTGCTGCACAACCCATACAGGTGAAGTGCCAACAGGTCAACACCTCAAAGGCCTGCGGCTCGCACGCGATGTTCACGCCTCTTGTGTCCTCCAGCTGCCTGGGTTCTCACGCGTTTCAGACGCTGGTCCAGCTGAGGAGGCTGAGGTTTGGAGGTCCTGCTCTGGAGGAGCTGAAGAGAGGAGACTTGTCTGGAGTCGCTGGGTTGGAGGAGCTCACGGTGCACGCCAACAACCTGACCAGGTGAGGGGCCAACGCCGTTTTTGATGGAGTCACAAGCCCTCAAAAGATTAACGATTAGATTAGCAGTTGTAAATGTAAGGACGCTTCCTTACACTTCCTTGCGCTTCCCTATAAAGCTCGTACTATTCCCCATCGTCAAACGGACCCCCTCCTGTCTCTTTCTCTCCCTGCAGGTATGAAACCGGTGCTCTGGGGTACGTTTGGCCCCTGGATCGCGTCACTTTGAGCCTCCGCGGCCCATTTTTACAGAACACAGCCTTGGCCTCGGCTGTGCTCGGGGACGTGTCTTACCCTGAGACGCAGCTCGTTCTGGAGGACCTCCATGTGATGAGGAATCAGTCTGTTCAGCCCTTCAGAGAGACAGCCAGCAGGAGAGTCAGGTCGGTCCCCAATCCCTCCCTGTGAAGCTCTGAGGAACTCGTCGAGAAACTTGAGGAAATTCTCTTTCTTTATTTAACATGCATTTTGATTCTGGCTTCATCCATGTTCAAAATTGCACATTGAAACTATTCAGTAAATTCACAATTAAAAAAAATAATTATCTTGATGAATCGAACCAACTGGGAACTTTTTATGCCGTTATCAATACATTTTTGGGGTGATTCCCCTTAAATTTGTATGAATGTAAAATGGTTTGGCAGAGCAACCAACCGGCCTCTATCATGTCACTTTTCAGGAAAATCACCTTCCGCAACTTTTCTGTGTCTGACGAGGCCATCGTTGATCTTCTCATGGTGATGAATGGAGCGCCGCTCACCTCGTTGTTCATGGACGCCATCACACTGATGGGCGAGGGCAGGTAGGAAACCAGCAAGGCAGCACCATCTAGCAAATTCTATGGTCCTGCCCGTCATGCCAGATTTTAAGACGTTTGGTCGAAAGGCACCTTCTGGGTTTGGCATTAACTCTTCCCCTTTGCAACATGTTTAATTGACAAATCACCCCGCCTACTTACTAAGAGGTTTAGTGCTGTGTTGTGCCTCTGTTTGGCGCCAGGTGGGAGCGAGCCAAATGGACCGACCATAAAAGCATCGACGAGTTCTACATACGTAACGCCGTGGTGCTGAAGGTCTTTCATTTTGCCTCCTTTCTGGAGCTGTCTTTTCTGCTGCAATACCCCAGTAAAGTGTCCGTCATAAACAGTCAGGTGAGGACGGCGTTGCCTGCGGCGTGTGATGGCGCCTACATTGATCTGCTACACAGCGGGGGGCATGGTGTCCCGATTTGAAGTCGGATCCTGTCCCCTCAGGTGTTCGTGATGCCCTGTATCACGTCCCGCCTGCTGGTGAACCTCCAGTACCTCGACCTGTCCGACAACCTGCTGACTGACCTGACGATGACTGAGACGCTGTGCAACGGAGATGGCAGCCTGAAGGGCCTCCGAGTTTTAAACTTCAGCGGAAACGCTCTCAAGGTGCCTTTAAAAAAACGTTTTTGGTCAATGAATTATATTTATTGTGTTTTTTACCTCCTGGCTACAAAAAAGTCCAAACTCTTGTTAGAGAAGATGTTTTTGTTTTTCAACCTTAGTAGTACACGTGCTGACTGGGCTGATCATAATGAGAAAAGTCTTTAAAGTGCCCATTTAACATAAATCCAAGGCTGAATTTATTAAAAGAGGGCCCTAGAACACCTGCTTCCTGAAGACTTATCTGCCTCTGTCTTCTCTGCTGTCCAGTCTTTGTCCACGATGAGCCAGCAGGTAGCCAAGCTTTCCAAACTGACCCATCTGGACATCAGCAGGAACGGATACAGCTCCATGCCCATGGGCTGCCCCTGGCCCTCCACCCTGCGATACCTCAACATCTCCAGGGCCAAACTCACCACCATCACCCCGTGTCTACCCATAACACTGGAGGTACTGAGAGTGGACGCTGTGGACCGGACACACATCGCAGCAAACACCGCGTTAATCCGTTGGTTTCTTACATACAGGTCTTGGATCTGAGCAACAATGATATCAATGGCTTCAACCTGTTCCTTCCCGCCCTGAGAGAGCTCCACCTCTCTGGGAACAAGTTACTGAGGCTTCCCTCTGGAAGCCTGTTCCCCAATCTGCAAACACTGAGCATACAGGTAAGGGGTAGTCTCTCATTTCCCCTTGCTTGGTTTGCTGCGTTTGTCTCTTTTACCCCGGTGTGATCCCCGGCGTCTTCTCCCACAGTCGAACACCCTGAACACTTTCAGCCCCTCGGACATCCGGGCGTTCGGGCGGCTCCAGGACCTCCGAGCGGGTCGGAACAAATTCGTCTGTTCCTGTGATTTTGTCAACTTCCTCCGGTCGGCCCTCCAAGGGGTTGGAGACGTGCGTCTGACCGATGGAGAGGAGAGCTACGTCTGCGACTCTCCCCTCCACCTTCAGGGGGAACCGGTGGGTGGAGTCCGACTCTCTGTGGTCGTGTGCCACCGGGTTTTGTTCGTGTCCCTGAGCTGCGGGGCGGCACTGTTTGTGGGCATGCTGGCGTGTGTCCTGCTGTGGCGCCTGCATGCGTTCTGGTACCTCAAGATGATGTGGTCGTGGCTGAGGGCCAAGCGAAGCTCCCAGCGGCGGCGGCGCAGAGATGGAGAAGAGTCGGAGCCGTTGCTGTCCTACGACG
The DNA here is from genome assembly GCF_949316345.1 of Pungitius pungitius. Taxonomy (NCBI): domain Eukaryota; kingdom Metazoa; phylum Chordata; class Actinopteri; order Perciformes; family Gasterosteidae; genus Pungitius; species Pungitius pungitius. The sequence goes on along the minus strand of NC_084900.1, from coordinate 1,320,535 downwards.
CCTTCGTGTCCTACAGCGAGAGAGACGCCGGCTGGGTGGAGAACTTCTTGGTACCTGAGCTGGAGGAGCCAAGGTATCGTCGAACTAGATTTGTATTTTACTGTAAATCAAATTTCGGTTTGACCTTTGTTAGTTAGCAGGGTGTGTCAAAGGCTAAAAGTGACCTTCAAGAGACTTCAAAGGTACTGTGTCATAACTCGCATGTCTTTTGAATGACGGGACTTCAACCAACGGTTTTCAGAATCCAAGTTGAAGTTTGGTTCAAAACGATTCATGAATTTATAGTTATTACCCTTCCTCCCGTACATGTGATATTTACCACATACAGGGATGCATTACCGTCTCTCTGGTTTTAGCTTCTCCAGGGAGAACGATGAAGACGCTACGACCCACAGGGCCCCCCGACCTCTGACCCTTTGCCTCCACAAGCGGGACTTCCTTCCTGGACACTGGATCGTGGACAACATCATGAGCGCCATGGAGCGCAGCCGTCGCACCGTCTTCATCCTCTCGGAGAATTTCGTCCTGTCGGACTGGTGCCGCTACGAGCTGGACTTCTCGCACTTCAAGCTGTTCGACGGCAGCGCCGGCGGAGAGGCGGCCATCTTGGTCCTGCTGGAGCCGCTGTCCAAGGAGGACGTCCCCAAACGCTTCTGCAAACTGCGCAAACTCATGAGCTCCAACACCTACCTGGAGTGGCCTCAGGAGGAGGAGGGGAGGGGCGAGTTCTGGAGGAGACTCCGTTGTGCTTTGGGAGGAGAAGACTGAGGGGAAGACCATCTGCTTCAATTGGATCATTCTGGTCTCCTCGTGTTTTAATCAACTCAACTTTGTTCAAATAACAAGATACGGGATACATTCTTATAATTAATAAAATCCTTTCAAACTTATAATGCATTTAATGTGTAACCTTAAAGATTGAGATAAACCCGCTGTTGTGTATATTGCACAACAATTAACCTTTTTTGTGATGATCTAAATCAGTAAACGGTTACTTACAATAAGTTTATAATTTATAATATTTTCTATTTGCATTGAAAGTTAATTATGTATTATTAACCTGGTGAGATGGTTTTGTGGAAAATGTAATAAGAAGATATACTTAAAGTTGTCTTTGTTTTATTCTGTTGCAAGCAGAATAACAGTTACAGAGATTTACGGAATGTAAAGGTAAATTAAGATATATAAAAAACATTAAACATTGTGAATATGATACTTTCAGACAGGTCAACATTACCGTATTTTCGCGACTATAAGGCGCACTAAAAATCTGGTGCCAGCAGCCGCGGTAATTCCAGCTCCAACAGCCTATTGTAACGGACTGTGTTTTCATGTTCTGGAGCGGCGTTGCACTTTACAGAGTTTTGGGATGTTCAGTGAAGGGCGCACAATGTTACGTCACTCATCTTAGTGCCACCTATGGGGACGCGGGAGTTGTTGTTTTGGAGAGCGATGGTGTGTTTTTGTACGGCGTAGGCTACGGCCGACAGTAGCCTGTTTCTGGACAATAAAACCAGAAGATAAGCACATTGTCCAGAGATTCATTAGCGAGAGTCGCTACACTATATTAAAGCTCGTAGTTGGATGTCGGGATCGCGCTGACGGTCCGCCGTCTTTTCCAGCGCTGCCTCTCGGTGCAAGATGCACCAAAGCATTTGCCAAGAATGTTTTCATTAATCAAGAACGAAAGTTGGAGGTTCAGAGATATTGTTAATATCCACATTATCGTTTGAACAACGTTACCATGGGAGTGAAGAGTTTTCAGAACGCTTAATAACGTTGGATTTAGCACAGCCCGATCTAGTGGATGCATAACCAAACCCCAGTCAAACGTTTTACTGCAGTATCTTCTATTCTATGCGCCTTATAATCCATATATATAATCCCTATATATGAAAATAGTTCTAAAATCGGCGATTCATTGAAGGTGCGCCTTATAATTCAGTGCGCCGTATAGTTGCGAAAATACGGTACTTTAAATTGACAACACATTAAGGCTGTGATACATTACATTAAATTACATGTCATTTAGCTGACGCTTTTATCCAAAGCGACTTACATAAGTGCATTTCCACATAGAGATACAAACTCAGAAGAACAAGTAACAAGAAAGTACATTTTTCATCAAATAAGCAGTTTCTGTGGCCATAGCAACGATACAACCACACATGGGATTTGAATGGGAGCATCTGTTCTTATTAATTATCTGTCTCCATTGCTGAGTGTTCATCCGGGCCTGCTGGCTCAGTCTCAGGGACCTTAACGCTATTCAACAGTTTTTCTAGGTCGGGGTTTCCCTGAGCCTCCTCCTCAACTCTGTTCAACAGTTCTTCTAGGTAGAGTTTACTCTGAGCCTCCTCCTCACCTCTCTTCAACAGCTCCTTGTTTAGCTTCCTCACAAAGTCCTGAAATATATTAAGGAGAGGCTGACCGAACTCAATCAGGCTGTCCTTTGATTTGTCAAAGCCGTGGTGGAAGCCAGCAGTGTGCAAACCAAACACTTTGCCACGGGTATCGAACACTGGAGAGCCGGAGGCGCCGTGATACATGAAAGTGTTGTAGCTTATCATCACATCTGCCAGTGGGTCCTTTTCGATCCCATTGCTGATTACGTGGAGAACAAACTCATCATCCTTGTGGTTCCCTAAGTTACTGATGACGGCTTGCTCCCTGTTCTCCTTCTCAATGATACATATCGGATCCATCTTCTTCAGGCCTCCTGCCGGGTGGCCGAGGATACAGCCTTGACCATCTGGCGGTTTTGGACCGAATCTCTTCAGGAGCCCTGGTGGCACCTTGATCTGCTCTGCGGTTGTTGTGGAGTCGGGATTCTTAGCCTGAGGATTGATCTCAAGTATGGCATAATCAAGCCCATCCTCGCTGTAGCAGATGCCACTTTGAGCCAGCTCAAAGTAGTGGTTATCTGTGTGCGGCTCAGGTTCTACACAGTTAAAGGTGAAATAGACTTCAATACCCTCCTTCAGCTTTCCTTCTTCTATCCAACCTTTCAACAAGTGCGCGTTAGTCAGGATGAAATTGTCAAACAGCACAAAGCCTGTTCCCTGCATTCCATCCTTAACAATCACTTTGCAAACAGATTTTCCCAGTTCCATCAGCTTCATGACTCTGTGGACTTCACTGAATGCGTGCTGGATCTTTCCAAAGTCTTCCCTCCTCAGGTTTAAGGCTTTCTTATAAGATCCCTGACCAGAGAACCTACTCTTCATCAGCTTTTTCAGAACTGGGAACTGGTTACGGAGCATTTGAATAATCTCCTCATGGTTGCCTTTTCCGTCAATGACCCTGGTTCCTCTCTGCTGCAGTACAGCTATAACCTTGTCATTAGTCTTAGACTGTAAACCTGCTGTGGCTTTCTCCTTAGTCTTAGACTGAAAGCCCGCTGTGGCTTTCTCCTTAGTCTTAGACTGAAAGCCCGCTGTGGCTTTCTCCTTAGTCTTGGACAGTGAGCCTGCTGCGGCTTCATTCCTGGTCTTAGGTGTCCCAGGGTTAGCGTTCAATGGAAGACGTATCTTGAACTCTTTCCCATCTAGGTGGTCTACTTTTGTTCCGCGTTCAGTGAAACGATTTGGACTCTTGTTGTTAGACAGAATGAAGTAGCCGAGATCGAGGAAGCGACCGTCTCTCTTCAGAGCCTCTTCCACAGTGATCCCCTTCTCCCCATAGACGCACAGATACTTGAACCTTTTAAATACAAGGTCTTTGAAAAGGTGCTTTGATTTTGCGTTGTGCCCTCCCACCGTATCAATGTAGAAGACAGAGTACTCGTCTCTTGAATGCACCGTTCGGTCACCTTGGTTTTGGGAGGCTTCAACCTCCTCCTTTTTGTGTGATAAGATGAGAATCTCGTCGTCTCTGACACAAGAACATGGGAAATGTGTTGCAACAGCATATTTCTTATCCACCTCACCCAACTGAATCACAATATTTCCATCTGTAAAGCTCATCTCTTGATACTTTTCACTTGACTTCATGGCCTGCAGCACTGTGCGAGGTCGATCGCAGTGGATGTCATAGATCCGCTGATGGGTGGGACTGAACTTCACTCTGAAAGTATGTGAATGTCCTTCCTGCAGGAAACCAAGTGAGAGAATGAAAGATACACAAACTGGTAGATGAAGTACACTGTGGATCAGTTTGCTCACCATGGTCTCAACTTCCATTTCCTCCTTGATGTTCACTTTGCATAAAACAGTCTGCGGGGCAGAGAGGAAGATTTTGAGCAGGTTTGTGGTGCAAACATTTCAAAAATCTCCAGTGGTCCAAAACGTCTCTTCAGCAGGACGATGGGTTACAACAGGGGTCTGCTACCTCTACTTTCAAAGAGCCCCCACCAGGGGCGTTTCTAGGATTCAAAGAATCTGAACTCCCGTGGGAAAGTACGCAGCAATTTTTTGGGGGGGGGGGGGGGGGGGGGGGGATCTGTTTGGGGCCGCAGGTATTCATCGTTTCAGAGAGTTTAAAGTTCTGTTTTCATTCAGTGTTTGATGACTCAGGAGGGAAATATGACAAACCATATATGGACTTACTCTATTTTAGGCTACGCTCTGTAGCCTGACAACAAATGCCTGTACGTTTCTACCACAGAAGAAGAAATACAAAAACCACATTGGCTTTGTTGTAGACCACTGACCTCCATCCCAGCGGCTCCGTCTGCTCCGTCAGTCGGCTGCTTCCCTCTTAAGAATCGTCTTATATCCATCTGGTCAAAGCATTGGATGATAAAGCGCTACATAGCTTATATGAGGGACACTATATGACGTGTTTATGATATGTTTTTACTGATCATAAACAACAACATTCTATAGAAAATGATATTATCGTCTTCTAAACACTAGCGAGAGATATCAATGCAAAGAATACACAGATGTCAATAGTTAGTTCATTTATTTCAAATTCGCTCGTTCACTTTGTCTTCTGCCCCCTAAAATATGTCCAAACTGCGGTGGTTCATAAGTCCCACAGTGCCTACGTTTCCTGAAGGCAACGCGTCAGCCGTCTTTCTTAAGCTGTTTTATTGTTGAAACTTGAAAAATAAGATTTGGATCTTAAAGCATAGATATAAATGAACAACCCGTATCCTTGTTCTCATGGGACCAGAGGGTCCATGTTGTTGTTGTGTCTATTCTAAGCATAACGGAGTGTAGGAACCCCCCCTCCCCCATGACGCCGTCCTTTCCCTCCGTCAGCCGCCCGGGAAAAAATATATTTTCAAATATAAAAACAGAAAAATACATTGCCTCAAATATCAATATAGTACAGTACTGGGTGCCGCAAGTGTATAGGGAAACTAAATATTTTATTCAAAGCAACTTAATCGAAATTCTATTCAACTCAAAATACTTTTTTCTTCTTTTTTTTAAATAGATTTGTATAACAGACTGTATTCATCTCCGTCGGTTGGAGAAGGGAACCGAACACATGGCTTTAGGAAAGAACTGATCCAGCCCGATGAAGAGAAACGGAGACACATTATCGGTGCTCATGAACTTTATCTGAACACAAACAACTTAAACAAAGACTTCTAAAGTCTTTCTGTATCCAGCCTGAATATGGAGTTAACTATTAACTCGTCTCTAATGACTAAAAACTAATTGAAATGAAAGAATCGGGAGTCTTACCTCGACTTCACTCCGACGGCTCCCAAAGAATCCAGATGTGAGCATAAAATGGAAGGCACAGGCACGAGCACACACAGGGCAATAAAATACACGAGGCATCCCGGTGTAGTCCACCCTCCCCCACACACACCCAGGGGCGGTTCTGCATTAAATGGCACCCAGGGCGAGACCCCCTTTGAGCGCCCCCCCCCCCCCCCCCCCAAAAAAGTAGAATTTTTTTTTTTAACATAAGTGAAAGAAAATTACATTAGAAAAACACACTTAACAGAATCCAGTTACTGTTGCAATTACAACAGGAAACACATTTGCACAAAATATGTCAGTATAAGTTATCAGAACTTAAATGAATATACATGGCACTTCTGGTTCTGACTGTTAAACTATACTTTGTCACAAAATATAGTTGTAGCAAATAGCAAATGTCCGTCTTTGCAAACTACACATTTGAAAATACCGTTGGTTAATGACAGGACCTAACGTTAAACCAAATGATGGAAATAAATAACTGAACTTGTAGATTTTTTGCAAAGCACATATTATGGTGAAATTACAAACCTTGTGTTTGTTGAGTTAAAACTGAATTAATGTTGTATAAGCATTAAGCAACATAGCAAAAAGGCTAACAGACGAAAGAGTTACCCCACTAATTCATTTTAGCCCTGCATTGATGACACATGTATAAATATACAGAGAGAACATAGTTTCATACCTTCATCTTTTGCTCGTTTCTCCTCCTCTTCTTTAATTTTCTTTCTATAGTGGGAACCTGATGGCTTTAACCTTTTTCCGTCCATCTCTGTTTTTATTTGCCACTGACTCGACAAGCAACAGATTTCCCATCCCCCCCCGAACACTGTCAGTCACAACCAGAAGTCAACACTAAACCAATTAACCTTGGTGACAGGTGACACATGGTTGTTTTGTATTACCAATTTTTATTGGCCATTTCACACAATTCATAAAAAACAAAAATATGCAGGAACTATAGGCCTGCATTTATCATTATTGAAATGTGCGTTATTTGGAAGAAAGTCGGGATGTGACTGACTTTAGCCACTAATTACATTAGCGTATTTAACAGTGAATCCCCCGACCCCTGCTCCCCCCCCTTATCCGACCGTTCCATTTGGGTGACCCAGAGGTGACCTGTCCCCCGCGCGCCCCTCCCTTTTCCACAGCTTCTGTGCACAGCACCTCCAGCAAGCAGGGCGCCAATCTGACAACCCCCCACACAGTGAAACGATAGATGATAGAAAACTGCTTCGCGGAGCAAAGGATTTTATTTTTTTTCCAAGTGCTCGTGCCGCCCCCCATGAGCCATATCGCCACTGCACACACCGATGAGGCTTTTATATATATACACATATTTAATAAATACAAAGTTTAGATCAGCAGCGGTCTTAGACAAAGGCGACAGTTGATTTGGCAAAAGAAAGCTTCTCCCTCAGCACTGAGCCGTTTAAACAGTGGTGCAGTCTACGAGCTACGTAACGACATCGTAGTGACACAACGTTCCAACTTCCATCCAGAAAGCCACCCCCCCCCCCGTCAAATACTACAAAAATATAGACTACACCACTGCGAAATATATTTAAAAAACAAAGAAATATACATAAAATATACCTTACAGTGCGCAGAGGAATCCGAGCGTTCATTTAAACAGAAACGGACGATACAAAAGTGGAAACTGGATGAACAAAGTTGGTAGAAATGTAAACAGGAAGCGACGCGGCGTGAAAAGGTTCCGAGGATCCGGAGCCTCCAGTGAGGCTCCTTTTGTTCACGTTGGCAGCAGTTTTTTTTTCTTTTTTTCGGCATCACGTCGTCCTTCTGGATCAGTCCGCCTGTGACAAGTCAGACTACACCCCCCCCCTCCCACCCCCCATCCTACTCGAGGCCCAGGGTGAAGTTGATCCCGTGGACGACGCCGATGATGATGGGTTGCCAGGCAACCAGGTATCTGAGCCAGTCGAGCAGCTGGCCGTAGAGGACGTGCGTCTTCTCCCAGCTGGAGGGACGAGAGCGAGTTGAGGCCAATTAATGATGTCACAAATGAATATACATATTTACAATCATAGACATACTATTTACAATCATCGTCCTACCCGTGTGTCTGAAGCAACACCGCTCATAGGCTTTTATTTTGAAACGTCCACAAAACAACAGCCAGAATTTGTCTGAACAAATCTGAGCTCTTATTTTGAAGTGGTCTTTAGAGACAGGAAGTTGCTCGGCCTTTGGGGGATGTAGTTTGTTTGTGTGAATAATAAACTATTAGTTTTATTTATTGGCAGACCGACTGCTTTACGGATGGAATCACGTTCACAGGAAGGCTGCTTTTACTTTGAAGTCAGTTCCTCTTCTCCGTAATGCTTAGAATAGACACAACAACAACAACATGGAGCCTCTCGTCCCATGAGAACAAGGATACGGGTTGTTCATCATCTTCTTCATGTCCACCTTCTCGTTGCAGTATGGGCACGTCTGCTTCTTACCCACAATGCACCAGCCGCGGATGCAGAACTCGTGGAAGCTGGCGAGGGGGGGGGGGAGTTAAGGAAAAAAAAAACTGGAAACACTGATTTCCTACGAGACGATTCGTCCATCTGACCGGACGTGATGATGCTTGATTAGTGAACAAAACAACAACAACAACAACAACAACAACAACAACAGGGACGTGTCACAGCTGGTTTCAGAAGGAGTCGATGTCCCGGGCTACAACACGAGGGCTGGCCAGCCGTAGCAACAGTAACTAAGGGGGACAGCGGGGAGAAACCGGGGTCTGGAGTTTAAAGATGGGTTGTCACGGTGACCAAGCATCCCCATTTTGGGCTCAGGTAGGGGGATACATGTGTCCACAGGACAGCTGGTAGGTGTCTTCTATGAGTCCTTCCTCCTCCACGTCCACCAGGATCTTCTGACCGCACACGGCGCAGATGTCCTCGCTCAGACTCCTGCTGGGCATGCCGTCCCTGTTGTAGTACTGAGAAGACAAAAGTCATCAGCTGTCTCCGTCTCGATTGTTTAGAATTAATCGCGGTGAAAGGGGGGAGGCGGGGGGGGGGGGGCCTCACCCCGATGGTGGACGCCATGAAGTCGGAGCAGATCTCGGCGAAGTCCCTCCCCATGACGCCGTAGTAGAGCCCGTAGAACAGCATGATGACGCCCACGTCCATGGAGTCCTCCGCCTTGATCCTGCCCGGAGACGGAGACAGAGCCTGTCAGCGAGGGACGTGTGCAGAGACAGGAGAGGACGTGGAGACACTGAGCTGGTTCATCTGCACCGTGTCTGTTTAATCCATCCATTCGCTGAACGAAAGCAGACTTATAAAAGCTTCTTGTTGCACCACTTTAAATAGAACGTCTTTGGCTTCCAGTCAAAACCCATCCATCCTTAGTGGTTCATATTTATTCATCGTTGTCACATGACTGTCAGATCATGACGTCATAGCTTCTCTTTTACCTTTTTTCTCCCAGAATCTGATTTAGGGAAACGACTTACGCCGGGGAGCTGAACGCGCTCACCTGAAGAAGACGTTGAAGCCGAACATGGTGAACATGATGGCCAGGTAGCCCAGGACGCCCACCGCGTAGCTCAGCTTGTAGATGAGCAGGAACCACTTGTACACCATCCTGAGGAACGGGGGGCGCACTGGTCAGCACGTTCACACATTCAAACGAGCACACGTCAGTAACAACGTTCAGCAGCTGGAGACATCCACCCGGGGGGACTTCAGGGGATCTACTGCTGCTGCTGTGAGAGAGAGGAACCTCCTACTGAGGGTCCATCTAGAGCTTAACACGCGGATCAGCTGGTCTACGCGGGTAGCGGGCTGCAGCCCCCCCCCCACCTCGGCGTCCGGCAGGACAGCGGCCTGCGGGTGGCTCTGAAGATGACGTAGCTGGTGATGACGGAGAACATGCCCCACATGGACAGGAACCTCCACCAGTAGAGTTTGATGGTGAAGTAAAGCGGGACGGCCCACATCTGGACGAGCGTCACCAGCTGTGGGGGAGAAGCTGCGTTACTCTTCACGCGGTTCTTTCAGCCCTGGCGGCGTGCGCCCTTGCCTCCACCTCTACTCACGTTGTAGGAGCGGTGGTGCCGCTGCTTCCACTGCACCAGGACGATCTGAGCCACCACCAGCGTGGCGACGAGGATCATCACCATCTCCGCGTGCATGGCCTCGTGACCCCGGTGCTTCACGTGCAGCACCCTGACCGGAAGGAGCCGAGCACACGGCAGTCATTAAAGGTGCATGCTGGGTAAACCGGTGAGCTATGTGAGCACGGTGCACGCCGGGTAAACCGGTGAGCTATGTGAGCACGGTGCACGCCGGGTAAACCGGTGAGCTATGTGAGCACGGTGCATGCTGGGTAAACCGGTGAGCTAAGTGAGCACGGTGCATGCTGGGTAAACCGGTGAGCTAAGTGAGCACGGTGCATGCTGGGTAAACTGGTTCCACTCACTTCCAGTTTTCTTTGTGTGTCATCTTCAGCAGGTCGTCCTGCTGCAGGGACACAAATAGCTTCTGTGGGTCTCACTGGACAACGCTCATGTAATAGGTTAACACAAATTATTACGCGTGACTTAGACATCACACCCCGATAACACAATGCAATGAAACGCAACGCCTGGTGGAATGAGGCGTTTCCCGTCAGCTGCCACGTCCAACAGCCGCATTGGCAGCTCGCGCACAGCTGGGCAGCTAGCCGGCGCGCTAACGTGGCTAGCCGGCGTTAGCGCCCGTCAACGGCTCCTTTCGTCCATTCGGGTGTTTAAAGTAGCACTTTTTTCATGTGTACGGATCGCACACAGGTGCGGGCATGGAATTCGGCGTACTCACCTGGGGGTGCACGCCCGCCATCGTTTAGGCTAGCCCCGGCAAACAGCTAGCACGGCTAACACCGCTGTGACTGCAGCGGCTCCGGAGCGTCACGAGGACGGAGAGCCAGGAGGGTCAAACCCGGCAGCAAAGAGCGAAGCCACCATTTACGAATAACTGATGCTAAAAAGTTCTGATCAATAAGATTTATTCATCTCGATAGTTTAGTGTAAACCTTTGGTTAAATGTAATGTCACGAGGGGAAATGGGTACATTTAAAAGATGCGAGCAATTGAGACAGGATGTCCCTTGCCTTAAAGACATTGCTTTCTGCATAAATCAGTCCGTGCACCACAGCCTTCAGTCAGCTGGTTAATACTGAAGGCTGTCATAAGCTTTCATTGATCAACATAATCAGATTAAAAGCAAAGATACTTTTGGATTAAAGGGACCCTTTATTGCAGTCAAATAAAAGCATTTACATTTTCTATGTGCACAGCTTTCGCTCACATGTACATTGGCTCATTCTAAAAGAAACTTTACACAATGAAGACATTGAGATTAGCATTTATTTATGAATTGAAGTTGAAGCTTCTGATTTTACCTGCAGAGAAAAAAAAACAACACATGTCAGCTGACCGAAGCTCTGAGCCGTGACCACAGCAACAAACAGATTTCGCTCAGACATCCAAGGAAGGTTTGGGCCGTCACTGGTCCGTTGGACCTCTGGTGGAAACTACGAATGGCAGGAAATGACGTCATCACAGCGAAGCGTTTAACTCAAAGGACATCATAGACTACGTAGAACTCACAGGTCTTTAGGTCCAGACGATCCTTCCTGGTCTCTTCATGGTGCCCTGAGGGTCAACGTGGCCGCCGGCTGCAAAGACATTTACAGAGTTAGACAACAAGATTCAGAATGACTATAAAACTATAAAAGGTTTCTTGCTACAGCCTCGCTCAGACATCCAAGGAAGGTTTGGACCGTCACGGGTCTGTTGGACCTCTGGTGGAAACTACGAATGGCAGGAAATGACGTCATCACAGCGAATAGGAGCTAAACATGAGGTACATGCTGTAGAACACACACCAGCTGCACCATCACTGTTCGACCCCACTGCTTTGATGCCTGTTCGTCCATCAGAGACGTCCACCCTGGAAGAGAAGGACATCAGGTTAGAAAATGAGGCCCCTGGGAACTCGTCAAAAAGAATCTTTGGTCTTCGCTCAGACATCCAAGGAAGGTTTGGACCGTCACTGGTCTGTTGGACCTCTGGTGGAAACTACGAATGGCAGGAAATACTTCATCACAGCGAAGAGTTTACCTTAGTATGAATAAATACAAGGTTCACGTACCAGCAGCATCGGGGGGGGGGTCAACGCTTAACTTCACCCTGAGGAGAGATTACAGGACATGTTAGCATCAATGCTAACGACAGACTAGCATCAAAGCACTGCTGCAGGTTCGCTCAGACATCCAAGGAAGGTTTGGACCGTCATGGGTCTGTTTGACCTCTGGTGGAAACTACGAATGGCAGGAAATGACGTCATCACAGCGAATAGGAGCTAAACATGAGGTACGCGCTGTAGAACTAACCGGCTCCACGGCGCCGACCCCGCTGCTTTGATGCCTGTTCGTCCATCAGAGAGACGTCGAGCCTGAAAGAGGAAATCAGGTTAGAACGTGTACATGTTTAGGAACTCGTCAAAAAGGAGCTTTGGTCTTCGCTCAGACATCCAAGGAAGGTTTGGACCGTCACGGGTCTGTTGGACCTCTGGTGGAAACTACGAATGGCAGGAAATGACGTCATCACAGCGAATAGGAGCTAAACATGAGGTACATGCTGTAGAACACACACCAGCTGCACCATCACTGTTCGACCCCACTGCTTTGATGCCTGTTCGACCATCAGAGAGACGTCCACCCTGGAAGAGAAGGACATCAGGTTAGAAAATGAGGCCCCTGGGAACTCGTCAAAAAGAATCTTTGGTCTTCGCTCAGACATCCAAGGAAGGTTTGGACCGTCACGGGTCTGTTGGACCTCTGGTGGAAACTACGAATGGCAGGAAATACTTCATCACAGCGAAGAGTTTACCTTAGTATGAATAAATACAAGGTTCACGTACCAGCAGCATCGGGGGGGGGGGTCAACGCTTAACTTCACCCTGAGGAGAGATTACAGGACATGTTAGCATCAATGCTAACGACAGACTAGCATCAAAGCACTGCTGCAGGTTCGCTCAGACATCCAAGGAAGGTTTGGACCGTCATGGGTCTGTTTGACCTCTGGTGGAAACTACGAATGGCAGGAAATGACGTCATCACAGCGAATAGGAGCTAAACATGAGGTACGCGCTGTAGAACTAACCGGCTCCACGGCGCCGACCCCGCTGCTTTGATGCCTGTTCGTCCATCAGAGAGACGTCGAGCCTGAAAGAGGAAATCAGGTTAGAACGTGCACATGTTTAGGAACTCGTCAAAAAGGAGCTTTGGTCTTCGCTCAGACATCCAAGGAAGGTTTGGACCGTCACTGGTCCGTTGGACCTCTGGTGGAAACTACGAATGGCAGGAAATGACGTCATCACAGCGAAGCGTTTAACTCAAAGGACATCATAGACTATGTAGAACTCACAGGTCTTTAGGTCCAGACGATCCTTCCTGGTCTCTCCATGGTGCCCTGAGGGTCAACGTGGCCGCCGGCTGCAAAGACATTTACAGAGTTAGACAACAAGATTCAGAATGACCATGAAACAAAGGTTTCTTGCTACAGCCTCGCTCAGACATCCAAGGAAGGTTTGGACCATCACTGGTCGGTTTGACCTCTGGTGGAAACTACGAATGGCAGGAAATGACGTCATCACAGCGAGTTTAACTCGCTTATACAAGGCTCACGTACCAGCAGCATTGGGGGGGGGGGGGGTCAGCGCTGAACTTTGGCCTGAGGAGAGATTACAGGACATGTTAGCATCAATGCTAACGACAGACTAGCATCATAGCACTGCTGCAGCCTCGCTCAGACATCCAAGGAAGGTTTGGACCGTCACGGGTCTGTTTGACCTCTGGTGGAAACTACGAATGGCAGGAAATGACGTCATCACAGCGAAAGAATATTCTGATGCAGTACAAATATGTTTCTAAATTGATGCAAACGCAGGATTTTACTTTAAGTTTAATTTATTGATTTTATAAATGACCTTTTCAGTGAAGGCAGAAATAACGTCTGGTTTATTTCGCACCAACTTTAGACCGTTAGTATTACGTTAACTCAACCACGTGGTCACCTTCTGGAAAATACCAGAAGTGAAAAACTAAGGATGGATAATTAGATCTTTTATTGCCCTTTGAAGTTGATGAAATCAATATTTGAATGTGAGCTCAGTTCGGGAGGGAATGAACACTTAATGAATACAGAATGATAGAAGAGCAGGATTCAAACCACGTTCTAATGAGCTCATCACGAGGCCTTTAGAGTAATACGTCCAACCACCTATTTATTGCTCTACCTGTGATTTACCTGGAATAAAGAGCTTTAAATAACAATTCAGATGACTGAGCACGACGCGTTGTCGGCTGTTAGCTGATGAGCTTTAATCTACCACCATCCTCCACAACGCCGCCTCATCGGTGATGCACGTCATCAGCGAGAAGTCCTCCGTGTTGTGAGGAACACTTTAAACGTCCTATTAATGAAGGAAAAGCTCGAAATCCAAGACATATTTACCTGGAGGAGACGCTCCGTGCGCATGTACCCGGCGTCTCGGATGGAAATGGACCTTCTGGAGTATCCGCTCCTTTTTATTCCGTCCCGGCGGCTCGTGAACGGCCCGGCGGCGCGTCACCGCCGCCTGGCGGCCAGGAGGAGCCATGCGTTACTACGTCACAGGGAACGGCTTACGGCTCAGCAGCACTCCTAGCGGTGCTTTGGAGTACTGCAGATGGAAAGACGCAATATTAAATGTATTTTCTGATAATTATTGATTATATCTATGTATATATATATCCAGAGAGAATAATGCATTAAGTGCAGTTCAAGTCAAATTTGTTTAGTCTGAAGAGGTGTGTCTTTAGTCTGAAGATGTGAAGGCTCTCTGTGGTCCTGATGTCATCACAGAGCTCCTTCCACCATTCAGGAGCAGGACAGCAAAGAGTCGAGTGTCTTGCTCTCAGTGAGGAACAAGCAGCTTGATGTTGGGATGGAGGGTTCCACCAGGTCCTGGATGGAGACTGGACCCCATCCATTCACAGCATGCTACGTGAGAACCAGTGATTTGAACTGGATGAGGCAGCCACTGGTAACCAGTGAAGAGAGGAGGACTGGAGGAGTGTGGGAGAACTTAGGAAAGTTGAAGACTAGTCAAGCTGCTGCATTCTGGATGAGCTGCAGAGGTGGAATGGCGGCAGGCGACATTAACCATATTAATACAATTATATTTCAAAACAAGTTGCAACAATGCTAAAGATGGGAGAAATCGGACATTAAGGAGGTACAAAAAAGCCTATAAATCTGTTGGGAAATGAATAAAAAAATGAAAGCAAAAGCAAATTCATAATACGTCTATAAAATACGTCTTCTTCAAAATCATTCTGACATGATATGAGAGAGAGAGAGAGAGAGAGAGAGAGAGAGAGAGAGAGGGAGAGAGATTTAAACGCCCACATCACATCACTGACTGGCGAATCAACCAATCTGCTTCCTCCTCTTCTCCTCCTCTTGCTCCTCATTGGTGGATGCTGCAGGAAAGGCCCTGATGCCCCCCCCCCCCCCCCTGCCGCCTCTCCCCCACTTCCCTGGTGCTGCTGCAAGCTGCTGGTGTTGCCGTGACGATGATACCCCCCCCCCCCCCCTCCTCCCACACGCACACTGAGCTCAGAGGAGAGGCAGCAAACAGGACGCTGTCATGACGCGATGCTTCAGGCTGGAAAACAGACCGTCGCCTCAGGACCACATGGTGAGCACTGCCTATGCTTTTTGGGGTGGGGGGGTCATGGGGGAGGGGAGATGGATGGACAGACGGTGGAATGTTTGAGGGTGACAGTAGCATCTGTAGCATGGCGTGCTTTTCCCTGAGGAAGAGAGGAAGAAGGAGGGAGGGAGGGAGGGAGGGAGGGAGGATGGACAGAATACAGGATGGATGAGAGTAAGAGGGAGAACAAGAGAAAGCAGACAACTCAGCATTAGAGCACATTCAAGTGTGTGCCTGTGTGTGTGTGTGTGTGTGTGTGTGTGTGTGTGTGTGTGTGTGTGTGTGCGTCCGTGCGCGCTAGCAGGCCCGCATCTACACTGCATGTTAGCATCCTGGGAGCTAGCAGTAACAGGAGGTACGTCACGTCTGGCATCAGATCCTCTCAGACCCGGTGGACTACTGAGCAGGGTTATCACTGGGGGCCAGGTAGGTAGGAGGGGGGGGGGGGGGGGCACAGTCCAGACCCCTTCCTTGAAGAGGTGAGAGAGGATTTTAAAGGAGATTTAAAAGAGATGCAAAGAATCTAAACAAAGTGATGCAGAAGGAGGCGATGCAAAATGCGGAGAGATGCAAAATGTTGTAGGTGAAGACATGAAAACCATTAAAAGGACGAGGTATCTCTGTGACATTAACCAGCTGTTTGGGTCATTACGACTGATGACTGTGTGGTAAGTTTGGTAATAACTGTTAACAAGAAAAATGAGAGTCACATCACTGACTGGTGGATGAACCAATCAGCTTCCTCCTCTTCCCCCCCTCCTGCTCCTCATTGGTGGATGCTGCAGCCAAGGCCCAATCAAAGCCCAAATCCCCCCAACCGCCTTCTGCCTGGTGCTGCTGCAGGCTGCTGGTGTTACTGTGGCGATGATACCCCCCCCCCCCCTCCTCCCACACACACACACACACACACACACACACACACACACACACACACACACACACACACACACACACACACACTCCCAATAGAGATTGATTTATTTATTGTGAAAGAGAAAGAATGACAGAAAGGGTTCACTTGTCTCCAGTTCTGAAAGTGACACAAACAGACACCACAATGTCACAAGACAGACACACACACACACAGACACACACACACTGCCTCACTGTCACCCCATAACAATGTGCATTATACAGCATCGTAGAATGGAACGAGGTTGGTAATGTAGACTGTGTGTGGAATGTCTTCGTTTATGTGTGTGTCTGTGTGTGTGATGTGAAGTGTGTGCGTGAGGTTGCTTTCACACCATGAAGTTGTGTATTTTGAGCAGAATAATTGGGGGGAAGGGGTTCAAACAGGATTACGCAGATCAGAGGAAACTCATCTGCATAGCACCTCGCCTTTGTGAACTGTGTAGAGGCTTAAATTTATACATTTAAAAAATAATACATTTTAGATTAATATATATGCATTTAAAGGATATGTGTGTGTCAGTAGGTGTTTTTTCCTCTCACTAAACTTCATCCATGAACACAATGTATTTATATTTATTTATATTTTTTATTTTGTATATATATATATATATATATATATATATATATATCGTCCCTGTGCAATCGGTTACCATGGAAACCACAGCCTCCCTCTCTCCGTCACTTTGAAGACATTTTCTGTGACCTACATACTGTGCTCCACCCAGCAGCTCTCCATCAGCCTCTCCCTCCTCGTTCACTATCCAGCTGTTCTGGCTTCTGCCCCTCCCACCCCACCCTCCTCCACCACACCACCCCCCTGTCAGTCGTGCCATCTGCTCCCCAACCTGCTGCACACATTCCTCTCTGTGGAGCGGACCATCTAATTTAAAGGGTGGGCTATGACAGCTTTAACACGAAACTAATCTAATATCAACTACACTTTTCTATCTGATGCAACATCTGAGATGCAAACAACTTCCTGGCAGAGTTGTGTTCGCTCAGGGACCAATAGAAAGGCGGTGTTTTACCTCGGAGAAGAGAGGGATAGAAGAAGACCTCGGCTCCACCTTTGTTGATGGTGCAGGTGGGGTTCTCAAGGCTCAACCTGATGGTGTCTCATCCCGAGGTGATCCCTCCACTCGGTACGGGAAAGTCCTCATGTGCTCATCCATGTCTTTAATCCTCGTCCCTCTCTCTGCTCCCAGGCTGTGTTCCGCTTGAAGCCCCCCATGAATCAAACCAGCCGGGTCTGATGCCCCCCCTCAATGAGACCTGAAGAGGATCAGACGGCTGCTGCCACACTTTATTTCTTCCTGCTCTGTGCCCTTTGAAGAGACTTGTTTGCAGCTTTCTGGGGGGGAGGGGGGACTCTACTGATATGTCAGACTGGGGGGGGAGTTGAAGCCGGACCTCCTTGCAGCAAGTCGGATGATCAACTAAAACCCTCTAAAAGAAACCACCCGCTGTGAAAGGAGAACCTCGCCTCTCAGCGTCCGGCCCCCGGCTGCAGGTCGGGATAAGGGCCGTGTTCTGAGACCCCCCCCCAACCCCTCACCAGGCAGCCGCCCGCCGATGGAGGCCCACCAACACTCCCCAGAGAGCAGCAGTGAGGAGTGCACCGTCCTGGAGGCGCCACCCGGCAAGAACGCCTGCCCCCGGCACGCAGGGAAGGTGAGGAGGCGACCGGGGGCGTCTAGCCCCCCCCTTAATGTGCAAGGGGGGGGTCGCATGATTAGCTTTCTCCTACTCTCCCTCTAACTGCCCCTGATTCCTCCGCAGGGGTCCGAGCTGTTCTGTCAGGCCTGCCAGGTTGCGCTGTGCGAGGACTGCGTGCCGGAGCACGAGGAGCACCCTAAGGTGCCGCTTAGCCGGGCCCTGGAGCAGCACCGCAGCAGCCTGCAGGAGAGGCTGCAGGGGGTCCAGAACAGGTGGACGGCTCAGTGGACCTGCTTTAGACGCAGACATGGTTTATGTGATATAAAACAACTGTACTGTGCCTATCCTCAGTGTAATAAATGGGGGACAGAATGGCCCATGTGACTTTCATATTTTAACGTATAAATTAATAGAAATCTTTGCCTCATCAAGACAGGAGCCAGTGGGAGGTACTCAAATGTTTGAACTAATATCATGTTTTGTTTTATTAGTTTTTATAGAACCAGAGTAATTAAATCTGTGTAATAAACAAAGTACAGTATTTCTCTCTGAGAAGCATTAAGTTGCATGAAACTCTTGAGGCATGAATGACGAATGAGATGTGATAGTGGCGTGAAGAGGAGGAGCTAAATATCTGGTGGAGAGGGAGAGGAACACAACGTCCTATATTTGTCCCTGCAGACTCCCTCAGATTTCCGACGCCCTGTCCTTCGTTAAAGAGATCCACCAACAGCTGAGCAATCAGAGAGCTTCCATCGAAGAGGACATCCAGTCGAGCTTCGAGGACCTGCACAAGCAGCTGGATGTCCGGAAGAGCGTTCTGCTGATGGAGCTGGAGGTCACGCACGGCCTCAAACAGAAGGTGATCCTGCTCGTGAGCGCTCCTCATATTCAGTGTTTGTTAACGAAAAAGCCTAAATAACAGAAAACGTCCCCTGGCTCCAGGTCCTCCAGGCTCAAGTGGAGAGCCTGGTCCGCGGAGAGGGGGACCTCGAGGCCTCCTGTTCCCAGGCGGAGGAGGCTCTGGCCGGGGAGGCGTGCGTGACGAGCCTGCAGGCGGAGAAGGAGCTGCAGGAGAAGCTGGGCGAGCTGGCCGGACTCGGCCTGCCGTGTCAGCCGGAGGAGAATGACCAGCTGGATCTGCTGCTGGAGACGGACGGGTTGAGGAAGTCGATACACAACCTGGGCACCATCGTCACCACCAGGCAAGACACTAAATAGTCCGGCCCCTGCTATGAAACTCTCTTCGTTTCAATTTGACACCATGTGACTGTCCTGGATTTCCCTCCTCCTCTTCCTCAGTGCGGTGGCGTGCCAGAGCGAAGCCATGGGTGCTGGCCTGGAGCAGTGCATTGTGGGACACCCTGCCTCGGTTACCATAGTGACAAGAGACAAGTCAGGGGGAGCCTGCAAGACTGGCAACGCGATCCTCTCAGCTGAGGTTGTTTTTTTTACACACCATCTCCAACAAAATGTGGCAAACTTCTGTGGGAACGTGAAATAACGTTCTTCATTTGTTGGACCAGGTCTTCACCCCGGATGGAAGCATAGTGGACGGTGAAATAGTGGACCACAAGAATGGAACTTATGAGTTTGTGTACACGGTGCCGAAGGAGGGCGACTTCTCGCTGGCTCTCCGTCTGTACGATCAACACATCAAGGGAAGCCCCTTCAAACTGACTATCAACAGGGTCTTGGAAGCAGAAGTCGAGGTGGGTTCACTGTTGGTAGAAATGTGGGAAGCATTGTCTTAATTTTTACACCATACTCAAACTCAAACTCAAACCAGACATAAAGCAACTCTACTTAAGTGTTTGTAAAGGTCCATGCAAGGTCACTTTAAATCTTTTTGCAATTCTCCCCGCTCACCACACGTCACAATTCCAATATCCTGCTTGGGGAAAGTTTAATCAAGTTTACATGCACATGAACTAAGCACTTCCATCTCCAGGTGTCCCCCTCCACCACCACGGCAACCAACTCGGCGGCCTACGCCACCCCGTCCACCGGCTCCTCTGAGGGGGCGAAGAGAAGAGGGAAGTCCCCCGGCCAGAAGAAAAAGGGCTCCAAGAGGGCCAGCAGCGCCTTGGGGACCCCGCGACGCAAGACCCAGAACCCCATCGAGGACGACCTCATCTTCCGAATTGGTGAGACATTTCACCTTTGGAAGCTCAGGCTATTACCAAATCTTCAGAATAGATTTTTAAGCTTGAAACAATGGTTCAACTCTCTGCAGGAACGAAGGGAAGGAACAAAGGAGAGTTCACCAACCTTCAGGGAGTGGCGGCCTCCTCCACGGGCAGGATCCTGATAGCTGACAGCAACAATCAGTGTGTTCAGGTAGAGTCCGTTTCACCTGGTCATCTCTTCTCCAAAAGGCCGTGGGAGGCTCCAGACTTTGGTAAATGTAGGTTAATAAGCCAAGGTGTGCGTTACGATCTCACCATTGTCTCCCCACTTTAGATTTTCTTAAACGAGGGGGAGTTCAAGAGCCGCTTTGGCGTGCGGGGGCGGTCGCCAGGGCAACTGCAGCGTCCCACAGGTGTGGCCGTGCACCCGAGCGGGGACATCATCATCGCCGACTACGACAACAAGTGGGTCAGCATCTTCAACAGCGAGGGGAAGTACAAGGTGGGTGGATTTCAGCTTCAAAGGGCCGAAATGTTAACGTGAGATCGATCGATGGCTCATTCTGAGCATCAGTATGAAACTTTAACCATGTTTTACCTTTCAAGGCATAAAAAACTGTTCAGCTTCCTTGTCTCGTGTTTTGTCGCCCATCAGGCGAAGCTCGGCTCCGGTAGGCTCATGGGGCCAAAGGGCGTGTCCGTGGACCAGAACGGTCATGTGATCGTGGTTGACAACAAAGCGTGCACCGTCTTCATCTTCCAGCTGACTGGCAAGCTGGTCACCAAGTTTGGTAGTCGAGGCAACGGGGACAAACAGTTTGCAGGTAGTGTTTGTTCAAAGAGACAAAGACCTATGTATCTCCACATGGCTGTTACAGAATAAAAGCTGAATAGATTTGCAACTGTTGTTACTGAAATGTAAGTCAGTTAAAGGAGTAAAAGTGTTGGTAAAGCACATCCTGTTTGGTTGTTTCTTTGCTTCTGTCCTGAAGGTCCACACTTTGCAGCAGTGAACAACAACAATGAGATCATCGTGACTGACTTCCATAACCACTCTGTCAAGGTGAGTTAATGAAGAGGTGATCCCGTTAGTGTCCTCCAGCAGGACTTGTCCCCGTGCAGTCCCGATGTATTATTTTGTCCCGACAGGTTTTCACCCTTGAGGGAGAACTGGTGTTGAAATTTGGCTCTAACGGGGAAGG
Organism: Pungitius pungitius; assembly: GCF_949316345.1. Lineage (NCBI taxonomy): Eukaryota > Metazoa > Chordata > Actinopteri > Perciformes > Gasterosteidae > Pungitius > Pungitius pungitius. The sequence goes on along the minus strand of NC_084900.1, from coordinate 1,299,200 downwards.
AAACGGACAGTTCAACGCTCCCACCGGAGTAGCTGTGGACGTCAATGGAAACATCATCGTAGCTGACTGGGGCAACAGTAGAATACAGGTACATCCACCCCCCCACCCCCCTTCTTTCCTCAGGACGCCAAACTAAGAACGATGCTTCTCTCTTTGTTGAAACTCCTGCAGGTGTTTGACGGCAGTGGCTCCTTCCTCTCCTACATCAACACGTCGGCGGACCCCCTGTACGGACCCCAGGGCCTGGCTCTGACCTCCGATGGACACGTGGTGGTGGCCGACTCCGGCAACCACTGCTTCAAAGTCTACCGCTACCTGCAGTGATGGAGGCCTGGACGGAGAGGGGAGGAAGGGAAGAAGGGAGGAGGCAGGGTTTGGAGAAGAGAGATATGATGGAATTACACCTCGACTTGGAAGCACGGGTGGAGAAGGAAGCGGGGGTTGGGGTGGAAAGGAGAAGATTTAGCCATAATTACATCATTAGACCACAATGAATCTTTTGGAAAAAACATCATAAGTGTATTTGTCTAAAAATGAAACATGATGACGGAGAACGGTGGAACCAAGATGGTGCTTTGAACTAAAGGAGGACGAGCAGATCCTCGGATGAGGACAGAACAATGGATTTATTTTGACCTCAAAACTGAGACATATCACAGAGTGACCAATGAGTGACGCAACCTCTGATTCTAGATGTCTGTCAGAAGGTCTCTTTCTCCCCCCTTGGCGTTATTTGAAATCAGAGGAGTTGAAGGGAAAGAAAAGCTTTCAAGAATAAGTGAAGAGCAACCACAGCTTCCCAAACGCACAGCCGAGTGAATGGTGGATGAAGACATCAAGAAGGTATAAGACGGGAGTGTATGAATTAAGATTTTGGGGACTTTACATGGGCGACTAAAGTTTTATAATGTTCTGCTTTCTTATGTTGGATGTAACATGTATGTAAATCCTGGTCAGTGAGCTAAAAGAGGTCCTTGTCTTCACTACCACACATTTGCTGCATGGCTTTTTGACCATAACACTAAGTTTGTGCACAAGGTGAGGATTGGTGATGGCACCCATCATGGCAGTTCCCAGCAGGGAGTCTATGAGCGAGTTCATCTGTAAATGAAACTGGTTCAGCGGAGAATCGCCCCAAGAGGAAATCACATTATTCGTTATAAGACTAAGACACGGGCCACTTTCAGCCTATTGTCCATTGTTTGTACATTGTCTGATTAAGGAATGTTTCTTTAGTTTCTTGCCGTATGCTCGTATACTCAAACTCAACGTACAACATTTTGATTGGCTGGTTGACACTGACTAGCAGCATGATGTTATCTATGCTCGGTTCAATATTTCTTCTTGAGTAATTGAATGCAGCGAGGGGAAAAAAATTCTTTAAATCTACATGTGTGAGAGTACCTTTACTAATACTATTGTAGAATGTTGGATTCAGGGACAAAGGGACAACAATGTAGAATGTTTTTCATTGAGTTTTCCACATTGGCCTGTGAGGGAACGTTTCACAAAGCGGTGCACACACACATCGAAGGGGTTTTACAGGAAGGCAGAGTACTGCAGCGATGGACTCGGGACAGACGTGGCATCACAAAGCATTAGGTTATTACTTCTATTCATTTATTGATCTTTTTAGTCATTTTGATCCTCATAACTTTGATTGTGTCCCATCGCGTGCATTGAATTTCTTAAGTGCCCATTACAGTTCTTCTTTTTGTACATTCTGTCCGTTGCGTTGGATTGAAATATGATTGTTAGTGCTTGATACGTTTTATACTGACTGTTTTGAGTGGACAAATCAAACATTTCAAGTTTTGTTTCATCATTTTCTTGTCAAATGAAAGTTGCTATGCTGTGGGGGCAAAATAATCCAGCTAGCCAGTTAGCCTGTTAGCCAGTTAGCAGGTACAGCTCGTTAGCATTAGCATTTAAACACAACCAAAGGAGGAGGAGGACCGGGCCTGCAGACATGGAGCCATCCGGGCCACACTTTGTTCAAATACTGCAGTTACGGGCAAACTCTTGTTAGCTGCTCGTAGTCGTCGGTTTCGATGCTGGATGCTAACAACGCTCAGTATAATAAGTGCATGTTCAATGAAAAAATAATAAACTACAATGAAAGCTGTCAGATTTTCCATTCTTGCGCCGATTTTATTTAAGCATGAAAAGAGCGAGTCGACCAGTTGAAGCAGAGAGCTTTGCACACCGTCACGGCCGTGATGGCGGTTCTGCGGTTGTGGTCGTCTCTTCAGATGTCTCTTCAGATGTCAGTGACTGTGTGACCAAGCATCAGGCAGGCGGTTTGAGCCTAATTAGCTTACCCACGTTAACTGTATATTAGCACCCGACTATCAGCAAAAGCTCAACAAGAGGGCCGTGTGCGGAAAAGAGTGTTGAAAAGGAGAAATTAAAGGTCAGGCGAGTTTAGAACTCTGATCGCGCCTGACTGATCAAATCTAAAGATCCTTAACGGGTTGTTCATTTTAACACATCTGTGTTTTGCCAGTTTTTGTCTCCAACTACTCAATCTTAAGAATACAATATATATATATATAGTGAAGCTTTGGGAAGGGGGCTCGGGTGTTTCTCCCATGTCACCACCTACAGGTGAGTGATAAAAATCACGAGAACTGTCCAGATTCAAATACTTTATACTTATGAAGCCTTACATGACAACACAATTTACATTGCAACTGATTAAAGACACACAAAAATAACCAGTTATTCCATTTCAAACTACTGAAAGTTTCAAACACCCTGTGTGGTTCATTTACATATTGAAGAACATCTGACTGTCTCTTGTGTTGTGCTTGTGCCATATTGTAATGTAATTAATTTATTGACAAAAAAAAATCTTTTTTGAAAATCAAAGGGGTAGAAGAAGGATCCTAGTGAGGCTCACTCTCATAGCAAAAGGGTGAAACCCTAGAGCTCGTCGTGGTTGGTTCTGGGTGAGTCCTTGTTGATATTGGTGGCGGCCCTGATGGCGGATTTCATGGATGTCTCAATCCAGGCGTGAGGGAAGGCCGTGTGCTCCCCGGCAAAGTGGACCCGGCCTTCATTCTTGAACAGCTCCTTGGAATACTCCAAATGCTGGAAGGGCGTGAAGAGAGCGAAGGCGCCCAAACTATGGGGGTCCATGCTCCACTTCTTCACCAGCACCCCTGTGCAGAGAGACCGGACCTTCTTCCCGTGGATCTTTGCCAAATCTCTCAGAGCCAGCTCCTTCAGGTCTTCATCGCTCGCACCCAAGAAGAGGAGGGAGTCGTCGGACCAGGTGTAGGACGCCAGCAGGACGCCGATGGTCTTATTGGTCGGGAAGCCGTGGCTGGGGTAGTAGATGTAACGCGAGGGTCCGTCTGTGATGCTCTTTCCGCCCCGGATGCCATCCTTCTCCCAGAACCTCTCGCTGAAGGTTAGCAGGATTTTAGTGGAGCTTTCATAGTGGACCCCCCTCAGGACTTCCATCTTTCTGATGGAGAGAGGTGGATCAAAATCTATGAAGAGGGCTGCTTTGGCTGTGGTCGTAACCAGAACGACGTCGGCAGAAAGGTCAGTCAGGGGGTTGCGGTGGCCTGTCTCATAGGAAACAATTACACCCTTATCCGACTGGCTGATACGCTTGACCTTGGAGTTGAGCAGGATGGGGACGTCAAGGACAGAAAGGAAGGCGTTGGTCAGGAGATCCGACCCACCGGTGACTTCGTCGTACCTGAAAAAGATGAAATATGTTCAGTCTACGACACATTCAGTCAGATAATGTGGTCAGCGAGGCGACGCGTCAGACCAAGAAGCTCTACTCTCACGGGACAAACTTAAATGCACAAATGTGTTGGATCCCCCGTTCGTACGTGGTGCTGTCGCTGACGTCGCTCTGGATGTAGATCATCTCAGTTAGCGCCAGGTGCATGAGGCTCTGTTCGTTGAGCAGGTCTCCGATCATCCTCACCGCTTCGCGACTCACGCCACCTTCCGTCATCAGATACTCCTGTGGAACAAGACACACCGGATCTCAAGTCCTTCTGTCTCCTGACCAGTTCAAATATGCTCTACAGTTCCAAACCATTGTCCAATTTGCGTTGGGGTCCTCTTTGGGATTTACCTTTACAGAATAGTGGTCGTACTTCCGTAGAGCAGCACTGCAGCCGTGTGCCTCCACCTCATCTTTCACCTGGACAAAACATCTAGTAGTTTACTGCGGTAGCTTCACATACAGACGCCTCGGAGCAACGCAGGATATGATGCAACCAGCCATGCACTAACCTTCTGCAGAGCTTGCTGCAGCAGCTCCTCGGCGGACTTCCCCCGCTCTTCTGGGGGAACTTTGTACTTCAGGATGTCAGGGTTGGCTTTCACTGCATACGTCCTCCTCCGCAGCCCGTGGAACAGGTAGAAGGTGTTGAGGTCCTCCATGTTGAACTTATTCAGCTTCACTCCCAGCTTTTCAGCAAAGCAGCGGACGATGCTGTGAAGAGATGACGCCGGCTGTAGCATTTCCATTGCAAGTGTAGAGACGTGAGTTACTTCGCACTTTGCACCCTTGCATTGTCTCTGGATGAGAGGATCCATGTTTACGTACTGCTGCCAACTCGCCATCCAGGAACATCTCTAAAACATGTTGTGTCAAACATTTAAGACACAGTTTCACTCACAGATGAGAACTTGGGATCCTCATGGCTCCCAGGTCGGCATACCAGCCCTCTTCTTCATTCCTGTGGGTCTCCACCCGTCCTCCAACACGACCACTGGACTCCAATATGGTCACCTTGGTGAGACAGTCAATACAGCGGGATCAAGAAACCACCGCTGCGTCCCTCGCTTAGCTTGCGTGATTGTATGAAGGTGTTTTCAGGATGAGTTATGCAGTGACTTTCAACAGATTTCTGTCTTTGATGAATGTTTGGTCTTGATCCACTGCGGCTGAGACATGGGTCCTCCATGACATCACCCTGCAGCAGGTACCTGATGTCCCGCGTCCTGCAGCAGCTTGGCGGCGGTCAGTCCGGCCACGCCGGCGCCGACGATGACGACGCGGTGAGATGTGTTACTGTGGGGGAGGCCGCTCCTCGCCTTGTGCAGCAGCTCGTCGTAGTCTTTGTCCTTCAGACACTCATCCAGATGTTCCCTCAGGCCCACGGCGCTGATGCTGAGCTGCAGCGTGAGCAGCAGCACACTGACAGCAGCTGGAAGCACAAAGAGGGAAGAGACGCCACGTGACACGTCACATTCCTGATGTGATGACTCGCCACAACAAGAACAATCTGGTGTTTCAGGTTGGGTGTCTAATCCCACCAGTAGGGAATCATTTAGTACCTTTGTTTTTGTAAATTTGAAATGCTCACATAATTTCAGCACATGTGGATCCATCATCGTCTGGAAGCTCGTTTCCTCTGAACAGAAACAGAAAGTCTGCGGGACAAGAGGACAGACGGAGACACATTTCACTTTCACTCTCCTTTTTGACTCCTGTTTCTGTCGAAAAGACGACTGATGAAGAGATGTGAGACACCCGGGTCCGCTTTACCTGTGTGTACGTGTCTGTGTGGGTGTCTGCGTGTGGTTCTGTGTGTGTCTCTGAGTGTGAGTCTCTGAGTGTGAGTCTCTGAGTGTGAGTCTCTGAGTATGTCCATGCCGTGGACAAACAGTTTTCTACATTTTTACCATGTGTGTTTAACATCTTCTATATTATTGTATTTTAAGCATATTCTCTTTTTCATGTATAGATATAATAAACACATGTGTGTATGTGTGTATGTGGAGCGTTGTTCCTACCTTCAGTGCAGCTGAGACGCAGTGCCCCAGAGACGGGCCCTCATCATCTCTTTTATGCCCGGGTGGAACCACAAGGAGGGACTTTTCTTTCTTTCATCAGGGTTCGGTTTTCAGTTTCATGTCTAATCACCTCTTACAACATCATCAGTCGCACATTGTGGCATTCTTTCCAGAAAGAGAAATCAAGGAAGTGCAGAAAAGCCTTTTCCTCAGAAACCAGCTCTTGTTCTTGTTTGTTAACGTCATCGTCTCGAGGTGTTTTACACTGCGTTTTTAAGGAGGAACTGTGGCTACTTTATGAGTGTGATCCAGAGAGTTTATTTATTATTTACACATATAGAACCCGAAAAACCTTGTACAAACAAATGACTGTTATCAATTAGTATTATTATCAGAAAGCTGGAAGATTTGTAAAAGTGCAATAGATGAACATCTCAGATTGTCTGCAAAAGGAAGTATTAGGAATCCAGAGTAGGCCTGAAGGAAAAGGCAGGTGACTCATTGATTTATCAGTAAGATGGTGATCAATAACCTGTCACCTAGCAGCAAACAATTGAATCTGTTGGATCGAATATTTTGAGCCAAGGTAAAGTTTTCTTATGCTAACCAGGGTCATTTTCTTCTTGAGTAAAACTAAAGTGTTTTTTTTACTGTTTTTAGATCATTGATAATCAAACAGATGGGTCGTAGTAACGCGCTTCATGAGACGCTCTACAAAAGGGACGCAGACATCTTGTCCTTTGAATCTTTGTCTTGTCTGTGATTCAGATCTCCTTGGACAGCTACTCTCGGTTTGCATCCCTCCTGCTCCTCTTCCTCAGGGTCACATTGCTCCTCGTTGGCTCACTTCCCTTTTCTCACTTCAGGCCGTGGTTAAGATGATGCAAGTTGGCGGAGCCAAAGGGCAAAGACCTACGAGACGGACATCGAAGCACTCTGGACCGAAAAAGGGAACCAAAGTGAATCGTTAGATTGTGAAGTGACACTTACAGCCTTCTGCCAGCAGGGGGTCGCGTTGTGTCCTCTAAACTCATGTTATTCTCAAGACGAGATGATGAGTTGTGATGTAATCTTGTTTGTTTTCTTAATTAAACTGATTTTGTTCCCGATAAAAAACCAGGACGAAGTTGGAACTCAGACTTTTCTGTTCAGAAGCTTTAACAACTGAGCTTCTAAAAGTAGATCTTAGTTCTGACTCCACACTGCAGACATATTTATTCAGACAGGACAGAGACAGGAGGATCGGACTTGACCTTTAACCTTTGCTCCAAGATTAGAAGCCTGAATATTGTTACCTGAACGCTGTTAGAACGTTCACATCACCTCTGGATCATGATGGACTGATTCATCAAAATGCGTGAATCAGTCCGTCATGATCCAGTAATCATCTTCATCTCCATGACAACGTGTGAGTCCGTCCTCAGAGGCTCTAACATCTGCAGTAGATGCTGGAGGACCTCCTGAGGTCACGTGACCCTAAAAGCCGTAGAGTCATCAAATATAACGTGTTTACCTTTGTGTGTTTATGACGACAACAATCAACATGTTAAAAGACAACAATGCGGAGGATGGATGGACGGATCAGTGGAGATCAGGTTCAGGGTTTATTTGGATCTGAATAACGACTAAATAGAATTACATTTTACACACATCTTCTACAAAATAAGAGCACAGGTCTGTGAGGCCTGGACAGGAAGTCCCTCATGGACCTTCATGAAGTCATTATACATTCACAACCCACTCATAACAAGAGACACTTTGGTTTAAAGCAAAAAGAATCATCTTCTCACGTTCTCCTCTTCTGCACACTACTACTATTACGAATACCAGTACTAGTACTACTACTACTGCTACTACCAGAGTGACAGAGTGAATGAAGGGTGGGGCCTTTGTTTGTGTTTGTTTTTGTGTAAGAAAATATAGGTTTAAAAAAATCAAAACTCAAAAATCCCTCCCTCATCCTTCCTCCCCCCTACTCCCCTCTTTCCTGTCTCCTCCTCCCTCTTTTATCTCCACCCTCCTTCTCACTGAGCTTCCTCTGTATCTCCTCCAGATGTTTCTTTATTTTCTCCACATCGATATCTAAACTCTTCTTCCTCTCTTTGAACCTCTTTAAGTCCTCTTCTGATTTCTTTGATATTATATCTAAGTTCACACTCAGTAGTTGAAGTTCTTCTTTCCTCTTCTGCAGCTTCCAGTTGTTCTCTGTTATGATTCTTCTCATTTTGAGGTGTCCCTGACCTTTGCCCTCTGTCTTCTCTGTTTCATCTCTCTCCACTGAAACAACCTTCTCTTCATTTTCCTCATCTTGTTTCTGTAGCCACGTTATTTGCTCTTGAACCTTTTGTTTCTGTTCTATCAGTGCCTTAAACCCTTCTGTCAGAGTATCAATGACCTGCATTAAATCCTTCTGTTCTTCCTCCTTCTTCTTGAGATCTTCCTCCATGTTCTTTACTTCCTCTTTTCTTCTCTCCTCCTCCATCAAAGGCTGCTGTGTCGTTGTGTCTGTGAGGAACACAAGCAGCACCATGAAGGACTTCTTATCACACAGAAAGGTGAAACCACCTCACAGAGTTCTGATGAAGCTTCTGAAATGATTAACAATAATCTTCACACACAATATTTCAAAATAAGAGGAATGTTCAATTATTTATTTTACGTTACCTGAAGAGATAAAAATAAAAACGACAAATGAGTTGACCTGATATTTGGCTGACCTGTTATGTTCTGTCTCCATCTCCAGAGCAGAAGAACAACAGCGATGACAAACAGGAAGGCAAACACAACACTGAAGGCGACTGAAAGAGTGCAACCAGTCATGAAGAAGTCGTCTGAAACATCAAGAGAAGAACATTTACTCAACATTTGATCAGAAGGAATCTGAAGCTTGTTCTTCTAGAAAATCTTCTACCTGGAACCGTGATGAGAGTCTCTCTGGTCTGGTTGATGTTCCTCTGCTGGACTCTACAGGTGAAGATGTTGCCGTGTCTCTTCTCCACCGTCACGCTGCTGCTGACGCTGTAGAGGTCACCAGGACCTCTGAGGGTCTCTGGAGGTCCAGCAGAGAGGAGCTTACCCTCAGAGTCCATCCACAGCATCTCTGGCTCCGGGTACCAGCCTCTGGACTCACAGTGAAGAACCACAGCGCTGCTGGCCAGGTGGAGGCCTGCTAGGCTGATCGCAGGGGACGAGGACGCACCTGATCACATCAAACACGGGTTATTGGTGTCACCTGGAAGGTGAAGCTATGATCATCATCCTGTCTCCACTGGAGGGGCTGCTTCATAGAGGCTGAAACCACAATGTTTTTCTATGTATTTTAACCACATTGTGATGTTTAATATGTGAGAACATCTGTTTACTTGAAACATGAAGAACTCAGTCAGGTTGTATCGGAGCATCCAGTGAATTAAGACTTGAATTAAGACTTAAATGTTCAGCCCCTGAAGACAAAAGGGATGAAAGTTGTGTCTGAGAGACACATCATCAGTTCACCCACCTACAAGCAGCTGGACCTGATGTTTCTGGTTGAGTTCCTGGAGGTAGCACCTGTACGTCCCGCTGTCAGACACCTTCACGGAGGACAGCATCAGAGACACGTCTCCATGCTGCAGCCCGCTGATGGACAGTGAAGCTCTGCCCTTGAAGGCCTGGTTCTGACCAGCCAGCAGCTCCTTTCCATTGTGCCACACAAGGACGAATCTGGGCTTCATGTCCGCTCGCCCCCACTCCATCGTCATGGCAACAGCATCCACGGGGGGGTCCAGCTGACAGGGCAGAACAACGTCATCACCGACCATCGCCGTGACGAGCTGAGGCGGATCGATTGGCAGAGAACCACCTGGGAGACGGTTCAGATCATTTGAATCCATATTTCCATTTAAATCTCTTTAACAGCAACGGGTCCAAAACACTGAAGGATGACGTGTTTATATGTAAAGTGTAAATCATCAACACATGAGCACAACTCCAAGAACACAACCCTAACCTCAATGCAAACACATCAGGTCCATAACTGGCCTTCTGGTTAATAGTAATGTGTGTGTGTGTGTGTGTGTGTGTGTGTGTGTGTGTGTGTGTGTGTGTGTGTGTGTGTGTGTGTGCTTTACCTCCACAAAAGAGTGTAAGGAGAAGGAAGACGACAGGAAGTCCGTCCTTAGAGTGATCCATCATGGAGTCCTAAAGATTCAAACACATTCTAATATCACACAACATTCATATAGAGCTTCATAAAGAGTCTTTTAATATTTAGTATTATTGCAGCAACATCATGTTAAACTGACATAATTCCACATGTGTCTGTAACAACTAAATTTAAAATGTTTACTGTCTCATTCCAGGATGAATAAAGAAATTTGATCAGCAGCAGCTAAAAACTGACTTCTGTTACTTTTAATGAAGCCACTTCATCAAAATGTGAATAGACAAAAGCACAAAAAGACAGAAGGTGACGTTCCAACAGCTCCTTCAGCGAGGCTTCACCTTCTTCCTCATAATCAGTTAGCTTAGCATCAACGCTTTTTACCTCCCACACGTTCACACTGAGGGGATTAAGATAAAGTAGCAGAGAAAACAGCTCTTTAATCTCAGAGATAAATTCTGAATGTTCACTGAAAAACCGTCTTTGTCCTCTGCTCTAACTGTCACTGGGGGGGGAGGGGGGGGTGTTACTGAGTTATTGGAGCGAAGGTGGAGGAGTTACTACGACCTCCACCAGACACGAGACCAGGCTGAACGTCTTGGATCATTCATCAATGTAATGACAATGTGACCAATAATTAATACACTTTAATGGAAACACTTAACAAGTAGAAGTTAAAGTAGAAAAGTCACTCGTACCTGATGTGTGTGTCGGCTCAAATGAAGACGAGGTCAAAGTGCGCTCATAAAATGGTTGTTACTGTGAACATTAACAGTGGAAGAGGTGTGGTCGCTCTGCAGTGAACGGCTGAAGCATCCAACACGATGAAGACTTTCTTGTTGATACAAAGCCAAAGTTTATAGGCTGTTAAGTCCAATTAAAAAAACATATAAATAAATAATCATACAAGTTGTTGTGTGTTTTAATAGCTTTGCTCAAACCGACTGTTCTACCTTTCTATGCGGATCACCAGATCTTTTACTTATTGAATCACTCAATGAATGCTCTGCTACACCAAATCGTGAGAAAACACGTATTTCCTATCTTTTAAATACTAAATGCATTCATTGTATTTTGTAACAGTTCTGGCACCAGTATTTTATATTTTAATAGATTTATCTAAGGGCTATATTCTATTATTTATTAAAAAACATGTTGATGTATTTAATACCCTAAATGTCTCTGACTATGTAACATTAATTCTCAGCGTTGGCCAAATAAAATAGAGTAAATGATCTGCTGACATCCAGAGGTGCAAACCAAGGGGAAGGATCCTAAGTTACTGTATTATTTTGAAAGTCTCTCTCTGTGTGTCCTGGTTTGTGTTACTTCCTGTCTTTGTGTTTGACTCCTCACCTGAGAGTCATTGGTTAATTATTTCCTGGTCAGTTAATCTGTGTCAGGTGAGTCGAGCTTGTTCTTCACATCTCAGTTTTCCTCCTCTGTGTTCGGCTCAACTTCCTGTTTCTCTGAGGTAGCGACCACGGCGCCAGAAGAGCCTCAGCAACAACCAACAAACTGCAGCACCCCGTCGGTGCAGGAAGCATCTCCCATTGAAGTGAATACACATGTGTAGGTGCTGTAGAAACGTCCAAAGCATCAACCAAGACACATGTTCTTGCAGGTCAAAATATCTGACATCACGTGGGGGCAGCAGGTCCACCTGGAGGTCCCACCACCTGGTTTCATCTTGTCTTATCACATTATTCATCAAACTAAAGACAACAAAGGGAAGAGAGATGAAACAAAGGAAACAACAACGAATCTTTTCTGTAAAAAAAAAAAAAGTTGGTTTGTCTGACTGCTTTTGTTTCTCTTATTTCTTCCTCCACGGACTGAAGCTCCAACACAAGTCATTTAGGTTACTGCATGTTTTACATTGATTTATGAAAGAAAATCCCCTGATGTCTTTTCAATTAAACTCCAACAATAAAGTAATGGAATACTTTGTAACACTGTCACCACTGGTTTGGTGTTTTGCATTCATTCATGTTATTACCCACAAAGGAGCTGAGACCTGACATGAAGTCATTTTGATGATCTATGAGGTGAAATACGACTGAATCACTGGAAACAACCAACCCACAAGCCACGCCCACAGGGACCCACCCCATGGAGCTGACTTCTTCCCAAAGGCCGGTACCTGAGGGCGAGACGAGACGGAGACGCTTTCAGGGAGTCACAGAGTTACAGTCCATTGGAGCATGAAGCTGAGCAGAGAGCAGAGGGTTAACTCTCATCTGAAGGATACCTGGAGGTGACTGCAGGGGGCAGATTGGGACATCTTCCACTTGTCCTCTGTCCCCCCACACAGCTGCAGGATCAGGTCTGTCCACATTGTCCTCATGTTGTTTCTTGATGTGATGACGGGAGGACGTGGGAACGACTGCTGGTGTTCATGAGGTGGTTGTCAGATGGTTTCACCTGCAGCTCAGACCCACAGAGATATTTCTACACACACTTCAACAGCAGAAAGGACAGGAAGAGGAAGGGGAGGCTGTGAGCCACGTCTCATGAGGTCTGATCTCAGTCTGCAGCAGAGACATCATGGAGGTCACAGCTCTCTGCTTCACCCTGAGTGAGTACTGAGTCTTTGTCTTATTCTCTCCTTGTGGACACTGAGGCTGGACCTCATGTCTCTTTGTGTGTCTCTCCAGTGGTGGAGCTGCTGGTCCTGCTGGTGGACCCCTGTTGCTTTGCTCAGAGACCTGGTAAGAAGGACTTCCTTTGGTCCGTGCGACCTTCTGAACGATGACTTTAATGCCTACGGATTATAACCACAGTTCTATGAACACGCATCGCTCCACCAGCTGCTGATACTTGTGTCCCCGTGTCCATAAGACCACTCACTGCTCTGTGTCTCCGTCTCACATGCAGCTCTTCCTCGGGTTCTTCCAGACAGACTGCAGTTCTTTGAATATGAGTCTGTGAGTGTAGACTGTGCAGAGTCCTCTGGATCGACTGATTGGAGAGTGATGAGGAAACAGAACCAGACACAACCAAAGAGGTCCAAGAGCTGGAACTCCTCGTCCCCGTCCGTCTCCATCCATCCAGCCTTTAGCTATGACAGTGGAGAGTACTGGTGTGAAGACGCAGAGGGAAGCACCAGTGATGCCCTCAACATCACCGTCACTGGTAGGTGGAGGAAATGATGGATTCTGTGCTTCACACGGTGACCCGGTGACATGTGGGACAGGTCTCAGCCAGCAGTCAAGACTCATTTAGCCAAGTGGTATTAAACAAATTCAACATGCAGTCAGACACATCGAGTGGTTTCCAGTGTCCATGTTTTGTTAAATAGATTCAGAGAATGATGTCATGTAGTGTTAAAGAGCTTTGAGTGGTCAGAAGACTAGAAAAGCGCTATATGAAAACATCACATACCCACCCCCCCTTTGTTCAGATGGCTCCGTCATCCTGGACGTTCCTGCTCGCCCTGTGGAGGAAGGAGGTCACCTGATCCTCCGCTGTGAGAAGAAAGATGACCTCAAACCAATCGCTGACTTCTACAGAGACGGCTCCCACCTGGGGACACGGTATGACGCTACGCTGACGGTCACAGACGTCTCTGAGGAGGACGCAGGACTCTACTGGTGCAGCGTCTCTGGAGCCGGGGACTCCCCACGGAGCCGACTGGGGGTCCGGAACCAGACTGCAGGTGTTTGGGGTTCTTTGGACGTTGTTTCTGTCTCCAGCTTAAAGACAGATGTTGACACCAAACTCTTCTTTCCTGCAGCAGATGTGGAGACTCGTCCTACCCCAACTACCCCCACCCACCTGATCTGCACCCACCCGCCTCCCCCCCACTCCAGCCCTTGTCCTCAGCTCGGGGTGGTTGTTGGCGTGTTGGTGGGGGCTCCACTGCTGCTGCTGGGGGGGCTTCTTCTCTGTAGGAACCATGAAGGTACCTTAAAGGACGTTACGTTTCCACAGCGCTCGCTTGTCTTCTCCCTCCTGTTGTTGGGTCGAGTATCAGAGTCACATATTGTACTCCTCATACAAAATATACAATGATTAGTACATCAGATGTTTATTTGTCCCTGAGCAGAAGCAGAGGCGTCTTCAGCTGGTCCCCTGGAGGAGACCCTCCTCTATTCCACAGCCTACTATCGGTGAGAAGCTACTTCCTCCCCTCAGGGGTCAGAGGTCACACACAGGGGAGAGGGGGAACCAGCAGTTAGATGACGCCCTTCTGTTCACAGGCTTGGAGGTGAAGCTGAAGGCCGGAGGAGGCGACCTGCTCAAACTTCTCCTTCTGTGTGACCCTGAGGACGTCTCACGGTCTCCCTGCAACGCTCGCTTGGTACGCAGCAAGACGTCCCCAGCTTTTTGAATTTGTGAAAAGACAATTGTGTTTGTATAAAAAAATGATTATATCTGGATTTTAAATTACCTACAAGTTTTCTTTCGATTATAAAACTGGTATTTTTGAGAGTAACTCTATTCTCTGATCAGCTGATCTTCCCTGAAGGCACTAATAAAGTGTTGAAGCTTTTAATAAACGTGTCATCATTTCCTTTCTTTTACTTCAGACCCTTTGTGTCTCAGAACATCCTGTCGTTTGGTGCTTCTCATGCTCAGTTAAAAGCAGCAGCACTTTGAGGCCCCCCCCCCCTGTGTATTTATTAGAGTGACCGTGGTAAACCACATCATCACATGTTCTCAGGTCTGCTGCTTCTGAGCCGTCGCTGCAGTCGTCACGGTGACGCTTTAGAATACGTCGCATTCTCATCATGGAACCACTCAACAATCCAGAAGAACACAAAGCTACAGCGTTAAACATGACTTCATCACAGGATGGATTTCATCTTCATCTCCATTGGTTTTTCTATTGTTCTGCAGCCTTTTGTTGTCCTGCTTCTAACGTTCTGAATACAGTTAAATATTCTGTGAAATATTGCCTTTGGCTCCAAAATAATTATTTATAAAATCGAAGAAAAGAAAATGGGGCACAACTCAACTCCGGGATGATGATGTAGAGTTAAGGGACACGCAGAGACACACATAGAGACCCCATAGAGACGCGCGTAGACCCACATAGACACAAAAAGAGAGACACCTAGAGACGCATATAGAAACGCACATAGATGCACATAGAGACGCACGTTGACCCACATAGAGACGCGTATAGACACAAAAAGAGAAACACATAGAGACACATATAGAAACGCACATAGACACACATAGAAACGCAGGTAGACCCACATAGAAGATGGTTGAAAGATGAATTCTGAATGTGCTGGTGTGGGTTCCTTTGACCCTGTCAGATGCAGAGATGCTTGTCGATGCCTTTATCTCCTCAAGCCTGGACTACTGCAATTAACTTTTAACTGGAATCACTGGATAAAATATCGTGAAGCTACAAGACATCCAATAAGCTGCCAGGATCCTGATGAGAATCTGAAAAAATGAGCCCATTACACTCACTACACGGCTCCCTGTCCCATTCTAGATTGACTAGAGAATTCTACTACTCACTCACAAATGGACATGCACCTCCATATCTTCAACAACTACTCCCTCCCCAAACCTCCACCCGCACCCTCAGATCTGCAAGCAGCTCGCTCCTCCAGGTGCCCAAAACCAAGATCCCCACCACGAGGGTCGGGGCCTTCAGCTCAGTGTCCCTGACCTCCTGAGGGCAGCACGCTCACTGGACTCTTTTAAAACTGGCCTGATGTCCCACGGTGGTGAGAATGTCCACGTGGACAAAGAACCATCGCCACACATCCCAAGAAAAGATACAACTTTATTTCTGATTGGAGATGCAACGGTTTAAAAACAGTTTAGTGGACGTTTTACAAAATGCTTCAATGGAACAGCTGCGTGTGTCGAAGGAACCTTCTCAGTGTCCTTCTTCAGTCAGGAGTCCCTGTGGGACACACAAAGGACGAGCATGTCCTAAACACACACATCTTCACGCCGTTATTGACACTTTACTCAGACCTTTCATTAGAGGCCATTGTGATTAATAATCATGTTGTGAAGTAATCACACTACACCCGATCACAGTGTCCTTTGTGTTGGTATCTGACATGCATGTGTGGGACAGGGAGGACATGGGGTCAGCCCCCACACAGAGCGAGACGCCTGCTTCCTGTTACAGTCGGCCTTGTGTGGTTCATGTCTAAAAGAGACGCAGCCGGACACATTCAGAGAAACAGGCCCTCAGAAATAGTCTAAGAGTTTCTCATCAGTCGTTCACAGGTCAAGTAAAGGTCAACCTGAAGGCTCAAATAAGCTCCTAATGTATAACATGCTCAAGTGACTCACCTCTCACCGACGTTGAACTTTGAGACGACACTGTATGTTTCCTGGACCTCAGAATAGTAGGTGTCCTCTGTGTGCACTGAAACACGATGAAAGACAACAGATGAGCCTTTTACAATCCAAACATCTGTTCTGATGAAACGTCAAACATCAGCACGCAGAGGCTCATTTCTAGAACTTGGTACCTGGGATCATTTGTGTAGGGACAGAATACACGGCTCGAGTGTGTAGTTGTGCTGCGATGGAGGAAGGTCGGTGTCCCTCATCTGCGTGAGGAGAAGACGAAGCCTGGAAGGGGGGGGGTTCTGTTCCAATCAAATAAAAGAAGATCGGTCAACAGGTACCCTCTGAAACCGCTTCCACACTAAAAAGTCCAACACATGCAGGACTACGTTCCCAATGAAGACCCCCCCTCTCTGCTGTCCATCGTACCTCTGGGGGCTGCTCGGTGCTTCCAACGCTGCAGAATCCCCAAAAGCAGCAGCAAAGCCACGAAGGAAACCCCGACACCAATGGAGAGCAGCTGGAGGGGCCGAGGCTCCTCAGCTGCAGACAGGATGGGGTCATTTCACCTATGAGACCTGGACCTGCAGGTGGGTTTGGTACAGACTGGATTCCCCCCCCCAGCGTCTCACCTCTCACCAGCAGCCAGCTCCCGCGGGACGCCGCTCCGGACAGGCTGCACGTGTAGAGGCCTTCGTTCGACTTGGAGACACTGAGGATGGTGAAGTTCAAGGAGGAGCTTGTCTCCATCAAGCGGCCGTCCTTATAGAACGCCGCTGTGAGGGAGGGGGGCCCCTGCTTACCGCTGCGGCTCAGCGTCGTAGCTTCTCCCGCCGCCACAGGACGGACGGGACTCTCCAGGATCACCGGACCGTCTGGACAGCATGTTTCAACGTGAGGGAACAAATCAGAACCACATTCACGTGTGCGTGATAAGACAATGGGGGACACACACCTAGGACAGCAGCCAAGTGAGGACTCCTCAGCGTCCCTGTGCCTACCAGTGACTGTGATGTTGACAGAGTCGCTGCGCTTCGGTCCCATCTCACACCAGTATTCTCCAGTGTCTCCCTGCAGGACATTCCTGATTCTACAGGCTCCTGTGGATGTGGACCAGCGTGCAGAACATGTTGTAACTGCTCCTCTGCTCCTCCTCATCACCCTCCACCCCGTCAGGCCCTCCAGTCCCTCACAGCTGACGCCCAGCGGCTCGTATTCAAAGTGCTGCTGTCTGTTTGGGTCGACGCGAGGAAACGCTGCGTCCACTGCACAGACACACAAGCACATGCTGTTCTACTGAGAGACGCCCCCAATGTACCTTGAGTAGTGGTACTTTCTCATGTACTAGTACTCAGGTGTTGACCAACAGGAGACTAAGTACACATCAAAGTTCCTCACCAGCTTTCTGACAATAACTGAAGTGATCTTGTGCGAGCAGCAGCATCATCGCAGTCCTCACTGAGGAGAGGAGAGGACCGTTAGACCTGACATTACACGTGTGAAACATGTTAATAAGGTCATGCATCACTGCAGCATCACTGCTGCTCTTTGTATCATTAGATATGAACTCACTCAGAGATGTGACCTCCATGCTGTCCTCCTGCTGACCGTCTGAACATCAGAACGCTTACTAAATGTCCTGTGAGGGGGAACCGCCTCCTCTTTCTCCTCCTCCTCTACCTCCGCCCCCCCTCCTCTTCCTCACACTCAACATTTTTATTGGACTCTGAGAAAGGAAAGAAGTTCATACAAATAATTACATCATATTTATTTAGATAGAGACAAATACAATAACAGTCATCTGATGTGAGTATCAAAGTGTTTTTACCTAAAGCTAATTCACGACACTTGTCCCTAGTAGGGAATTTTTGATAAAAAAAATTAAAAATACAGTTTTAACATTAACATAAAAAAGAGATACAATGGGAGATGATAGATCAGGTCTATTATACACAGAGAGGATAGTGTATAGACTAAATATGAGAACAATGTTGTTCCTGAATTAACCACAGTTTGGTGTGTTTTTTAAGGTGGCTAATGTCGGGATACAGTCTCTTCAGTCTGTCCAGGCAGAATCATGTTTTGTATGAAATAGCATTTGTTCTTTCTCTTATTTATTAACAGAAGGGGTGGGGCTTTATTCACACTGTGCTGAACTGGACTTCAACCTCACTTCTACTTCTACTCATGAGAGGCGGCTCCTTAGCAAGCAGAAACTCAACAGGTATTTATCTTCTTTAAATCAAGACTTATATCTAAACACAGTGTTCGTATTATTTAGGACACTGTACTGCTCCTCCTGTTGTCTTTTTACAAGCTGCTGGTTTGAAGCCCAAATGAAGCGCTGAAACCAAGGTGACCCCTGCTGTGAAGATCATGAAGCTGCACGTTGAAAAGAAAAAAGGATTTTTTTAACTTGTTGTGCTTCCTCTGTCTCGTGTTCCTCTGGGCTCATGTTCCTCTGATACCTCGTTTATTTAAACAGACGGACTAAAATGAACCTGTAAAATCTGTAGTTTGGTGAGAAGTTAAAGGGTTAATTTCACCTCTAAAAAGTCCAGGTGTCTTTCCTCTTGTTGGTTTCACGGTCCAACACCTGTAACGTTGTATGCAAATACCCTATGAATTCAGGTTCATTCATAACGGTGTATGAGCTCATTACTTTCCTCCCACATCCACAGATGATGGATAAAGGATGTAGTATTTCATTCATTGGTAGTTTAGAATGACTTGGTTCCACAGGTTTGACTGTTGAACTGTTATCTTTGTCACAACTTCAGGATGATCCACGTGGAGGTCAGACGCCTCTGGAAACAGCTCAGTGACTTCAGTGCAGTCATCTCGCATCCCGTACTTCTTGTTCTTCTAATACAACTTTGTGGAGGTAAATTTAACAGTAACACCTCATCTTCTACACATGAAACGCCGTTATTCTGCCACATGATGGTCATGTAAGGCTGGAGAACTACAAAGACAGTGTTGAAGCCTTTCTACAAGCCAAAGGAAGACATGTAGTGGTGTAGCTGTGACTGTGTCCCCAGTGGTCTCTGTTCAGTGACAGTTACATACTAAGTGTAACTTTAACATGGTGCTGCTGTAGCAGAAGAGACGCCTCGTTGTGCTGATCCTTTACCAAAGTCTTTGTCCCTTAGGTCAGCCTCAGCAGAGCGCTTCATCTCGTTCAATAGTGGCGATGGTCGGTGATGACGTCGTCTTTCCGTGTCACCTGGAACCTGCTGTGGACGCCAGCGGCCTGACGCTGGAGTGGGCCAGACAGGACCTGGAGCCCAGATACGTCCTTCTGAGGAGGGACGGCGTGCAGCTTGGGCATGAGGAGAACCCTTCGTATGTGGGGAGAACCTCGCTGTCCTCCAACAATCTCGAGTGTGGGGACGTTTCCATGAAACTCTCCAAAGTGAAACTCACTGATGCAGGAACCTACAAATGCTTTGTTCCCCGCCTCTGGTCCAGGATCAGTGGTCAGGCTAACGGCAGGTAAGCTCCTCGAGGACTTCATGTATGAAAAAACAGACACATATGAAACCTTTGACTTCAAGCTGGTGGTCCTTCTGCTCTCTGTTAGGTTCTGTCTCCTCACCTGAGGTAGTTATCTCCAAAGTCAGCGATGGAGTGCTGTTAGAGTGTCGATCTAAAGGCTGGTACCCGGAGCCAGAGATGCTGTGGATGGACTGAGGGGAAGCTCCTCTCTGCTGGACCTCCAGAGACCCTCAGAGGTCCTGGTGACCTCTACAGCGTCAGCAGCAGCGTGACGGTGGAGAAGAGACACAGCAACAGCTTCACCTGTAGAGTCCAGCAGAGGAACATCAACCAGACCAGAGGGACTCTCATCACGGTTCCAGGTAGAAGATTTTTCACTTTCAGTCTGCTCTTCTTCTCACTGTTAATAAGCCTTCGTGTCATCTTGGTTTCCAGCTGATCTCTTCAAGGTCCAAACCAGTTCTGCCATCCGCATAACCATCTTCTCTGCTGTTTGCATCGTGGGGGTCGTGGCTGTTGTCCTTGTTTTGTGGAGATGTGGAAAAGAAGAAACCAGTGAGTTGGAACTTCATTTTGTTTGTACTTTTAAATCCTTATATTATTTTTACTTTATGCTGAGTATATGTATCCTTTGGCTTTACTTCTCACTGAATGCGCTTCGTGCTTTGCTTCACTGTCTCATCCCCTAAAAGCTTCTCTAAGCAACAAACACACGTCTCATATTCACACAGAGACCACGAGCAGAAGATCAGAACTTCAGCTTCTGACAGAGGGAGGAGACAAAGAGAAGACCATGGAAACACTTAATGAGGACTTAAAGGAAAACGATGGAGAATTAGAACTTATACAACAGGTGATAAAAACTCTGATGCACCAGAAGGAAGATCTGAAGACGCAGAGCGAGGTGCTCATCTCACAACAGCACGAGAACCAGACAACGATTCAAAAGATCGAGAAGAGGATAAACCACAAGATCAACCAGATGATGAACCCGAGGAAGAACAAGGATGAAGGCAAACTAGAGAATCTTCAAAAGAGGGAGAAAGAACACCAGGAACTGTTAGAGAACACAGGGAAGCTGATGGACTCAACAGAGGAGATGATTAATAAGATGACAGAAAGGAGGGGCAGAATACTGAGAGATGAGGAGAAAATAAGAAAGAAACTCCTGAAGGAGGCTGAAAGAAAGAGAGAAGAGACTCAGAGTTCATTTGAGTCAGAGAGAGAACAGGAAGGGACCTTAAAGACATCAGAGTGATCCTCTGACTGCTTACATGAAACCATGTGACCACACCATGAAACCATGTGACCACATTGAACTGGTTTTCTCTGCTTATCTACTGGTCATAAAGTCTCTTTATTGAACTACAGCCTTATTTTATAGACATTGTGTTGCATAACTACCTTTTTGCATAAATTATGTTTTAAATATATTTTTCTGTATTCGTTGGAAATGAGTGTGAGAATACTGTTGATCATTGTGTTTATAAAGAAATAAGGACTTCTTTAAAGTCGTGCACATTTCTTTTGGTGTTTTTCATATCTCAGTTCAGTTTGAGAATTTATTCAATTAAAAATCACAATATTGTGCAATACACGTATTATACTAAAGACGAGATGATGAGTTGTGATGTAATCTTGTTTGTTTTCTTAATTAAACTGATTTTGTTCCTGATAAAAAAACAGGACGAAGTTGGAACTCAGACTTTTCTGTTCAGAAGCTTTAACAACTGAGCTTCTAAAAGTAGATCTGAGTTCTGACTCCACACTGCAGATGTTACGCCCCTGCAGGGGGGAGAAATAATCACGAGAGTGATTTTGTGGACTTGACCTTTAACCTTTACTCCCAGATTATAATCCTTGTAGCGACATGTATTCAAATAAACAGTCGCTGAGAGGCTAAGTTATGGGTGTAGCGGATTGTGACGCGCTGTACCAAAGAAAAATTCCGCTCCGATCCAATGATGCGTTTTGACAGGTTTATTGAAGTATTAGTCCAACATATGCATAACGTGCTCAACGTAAAAGAAAAATCACAACTGTAGCAGCGTAGCAAACAGCGGCGCAGCAGCAGCAAGCAACAATGTCAATAGCGTTCAACAAGCGTTAGCGATAGCGATAGCGATAGCGGTCAACAAAAATACGGCGTCCCCGTCACTCACCCTCTCTTTCCTCCCTCGCTACTTCCGTCTGTGCCTGCTATTATAATCAGTCCAAAAGTTACCGCCCCCAATTACGGTCATATGCAATTAACAAACCCAACAAATATAACAACCCAAGTGTCCCAAATATACACCATTAAACTCATATCCACTATCATTTTATATTAGACAGAACATATATAATAATCACCTTCGTGGCTCCTACACACCAGCCCCTAATTATTAAACTACTATTTAATAATTACACACAATAGGAGTCATGAAATAATTAAAATAAACAGAATACATAGCTCCATTACATTCTTCTTCTTTTTCTTCTTCCGGTCTTCCTTATTTTGTGAGAGGTCAGTCATTAGGGCCAGAGGTTGCCAGCACATAGCCCTGTGATCTGTGTTCACCACAGTCACTATTAGTCAAACGTCAAAGTAAAGTCATAGGTCTATTCAGAAGTCTAGGCCTTGTCATCTGCCTCACCTCGAGGATCGGCCTCCTGCAGCAGGCATACCTTGGTTATAGGCCGGATCAGGCTGCTACTCTTAGTCTTGACACGCACCTGACGCACAAAGCCCCTTCGGTCCGGAAAGGTTTGTAGGACTCGTCCTACAACCCAGGAGTTACGAGGTACTGCACTGTCCACTACAAGCACCAGATCCCCAGGAACAAGGTTTCGCTTCGCTCCTGACCATCTCTGCCGCTCCTGCAACTGAGGTAAGTACTCCTTAACCCATCTCTTCCAGAACAAGTCTGACATGTACTGGACCTGCTTCCACCTCCTGCGTGCATACATGTCTGCTTCCTGGAAGATTCCTGGTGGCAAAGATGGTAATGCCTTCAAAAGCAGCAGGTGATTAGGTGTCAACGCTTCCAGGTCATGAGGATCCATGGAAGCTTTCGTTATCGGTCGACCATTGATAATAGCTTCCGCCTCACAGAGAACTGTGTGAAGTCCTTCTTCATCCAAATTTTGCACATTCAAGGTGGAGTTGAGGACTTTACGGACTGATCGAATCAACCGCTCCCAAGAACCACCATGATGGCTGCCAGTTGGAGGATTAAAGGTCCATTTTATCCCTTTCTGAAGTAGTACGTCATTAATCTGCCTCTGATTCCACTGGTCAATGGATACTTTCAGTTCTTGTTCTGCTCCTCTGAAATTCGTCCCATTATCTGAGCGCAATTCCCGTACTTGACCACGTCTTGCTATAAAGCGCCTGAGAGCATTTATGAAGGCATCGGTGTCGAGTGAAGGTGCCACTTCAATGTGGATTGCTCTTATGGCCATGCAAGTAAAAATTACTCCATACCTCTTCACTACACTTCTTCTGCTCCTCACCTCGAAAGGTCCAAAGTAGTCTACTCCTACCCGAGTAAATGGGGGTTCATCTGGAGTCACCCTTTCAGATGGTAAATCTCCCATCAGCTGAGACACTGGCTGAGCATTCAGACGTCGACAGCTCACACATTTGGACAGAACACTCCTTATGGCTGTACTAGCTCCTGAGATCCAGTACTTCTCACGCAGCTTGGACAACATGTGGTTTCGCCCGCAATGTCCCACTTCTTGATGGACGTGTCTCAGCAGAAGGGTTGAGATATGCAAATCTTTTGCCAGTATTACGGGATGCTTAGCTTCCGCTGGCATAGATGACCTGCTGAGCCGTCCACCAACTCTCAGAACCCCATCTTCCAATAGTGGGCAGAGCGTGTGGATGTGACTGTGAGCTTTGACACTTTTGCCTTTTTCCAGCATGGCGAATTCCTCTGGAAACCTTCTCCTTTGGCTGAATTTAATGATCTCCATCTCTGATTGCTCCAACTCCTCCACTGATAGACAACTTGAGAGTGTCTTCCTCTTGAAAGTTTCCATATCCCTCTGCGATGAGAGTCGTTGCTGTTCTTCATCCAATCCTGATTTTTCAAGAACCACATTCAACTGTTTCCTCTTCTGACAGAAAGATAAGAGCAAAGTTTTGAATCTCAAGATCCAGGCTACAGACTTTCTCAGACGGATCCAAGAGCTGAAGTGGTGGATCATGCAAGACACTGCATCAGCCTCCTCACTGGCCTGTACAGCATTCACTGTGGTTTCCTCCTTGACTTCAGGGTCATCTGTGGCTAGTCGCTGAATACCCTCGGGGTTGACAGGCCACTCACTCTCTGATTGAAGGAGAAAACGAGGCCCTGACACCCATGTTGCATCCTTGACAAATAAAGCACCTTTCACACCCCTGGAGGCAACATCAGCTGGATTACTAGCTGATCCAACATACCTCCACTGAGATGGTTGGGAAGCCTTGCGAATTTCTGTGACTCTGTTGGCAACAAAGACTTTGAACCTGGATGTCTCATTTCTGATGTATTTGAGCACCGAGGTGCTGTCGGTCCAAAACACAGAGTTTTGAAGTTGCATGTGCAGCTCTCTCCTCCACAGTATGTCCATGCGACTGGCCATGGTGGCAGCGATGAGCTCCATTCGGGGGATGGTGGCCGGTTTCAATGGTGCCACCCTCGCCTTTCCCATGACAAAAGCACTGTGCACCTGTGATTGTGTATTTCGTGACAGCAGGTAAGTCACCGCTCCATAGCCATCCTCGCTTGCATCACAGAAATGATGTAATTGTGCTGTAGTCACTTCACCAAAATCTAATGGTTTCAGACACCTCATGACGTTACATTTCTCCAACTGACGGAGTTCATCTAGCCAACTTGTCCACTCCTGCGCCACAGTCTGGGGTATGACGTCGTCCCAGCCAAGTGCTCTTCTACACAGATCCCTTAAGATCTTCTTGGCAGACAAGACAACAGGACTCACGCTCCCAAGAGGATCATATATAGAGCTAACCGTTGAGAGGATTCCTCTCCTAGTGAGTGGTCTGTCCTTAACAACAATCTTGAACTTAAAAGTATCAGACTGAATGCACCACTCCACACCAAGAACTCTCTCAATGGGTGGCGACTCTTGGTCCATGTCCAACAATTTCACGTCTTTGGCTCTGTGCTCTTCAGGTATTGCATTTAGGACATCACGCCTGTTGCTTATCCACTTCATGAGTCGGAACCCACCTTTGGCACAGACTGCGATGAGCTCATGATAAAGAGATACAGCTCTTTCCTCTGAAGCCACGGATACTAGGCAGTCATCCACGTAAAAGTTATGTAGGACTTTATCCAGTGCTTCCTTGCTGAATTGTCCTTTGTTGTCCTCTGCGCATTTCCTGAGGGCGAAATTGGCACAACTGGGAGAGGACGTTGCCCCAAAGAGATGCACCAGCATCCTGAAGTCCACATAATCTTGACTTAAGTCTCCAGCAGGCCACCAGAGGAACCTTAAGAAGTCAGCATCCTCAGGTGGTACCCTGACCTGGTGAAACATTGCCTCCACGTCCGCCAGGATGACAACTGGTTCCTTCCTGAACCTGCTCATCACTCCAATCAGTGAACTTGTGAGGTCTGGGCCCTGTAAGAGTTGAGCATTAAGTGATGTTCCTTGGAAACTAGCTCCACAAATCAAAGACAATCCTTATCTTCCTTTTCGTAGGATGGTAAACACCTTGATGCGGGATGTACCAAACCCTACCATCACTACGTTCCAAATCCTCTTCAGGCACCCTTTCTGCATAACCTTTGACGAGCAGATCTTCCATGAAGGTTTTATAGTCAGCATGAAATGAGGGATCCTTCTGAAGCCTCTTCTTCAGATGTAAAGCACGCTGCTCAATGATCCTTCTATTCTTTGGCATACTAACGTCCTTATTCCTCAATGGCAGGTTGATCTGATAATGGCCCTTGACCTTTTTTGCTGAACTTGAAACCAGCTCCATGAACTTTTGTTCCTCTCTTGACATGGCAGGCTGTTCCTCCATGTTGCACTCAGGGAAGTCTGTCTTAAACTGCTGCTGCCAAAGTTCATCCAAAGTGACAACTGACACTCTGTTCACGGTAAACTCTGGCTGCTCACTGCCACAGTCTTCCTCCAGAGGCCCATTCACTGTCCAGCCCAGCATTGTCCTGATTGCATAGGGTCCATCTCCTACACTGCGAATCACTTCCAAGGGTTCCAAGGCTTTGGAGACATTTGTCCCAATCAACAGCTCAATCCCAGCATTAATTTCAGGCAAGTGAACAGGTTTCAAATAAGACCATTTCTGGATGTCACTTTGTTTTGGTATGTTTCTTTTGTGAACAGGCAGGTGTGTTTGAGTGTAAGCCTTGGGCAGCTCACAGAAATGCTCCCCAGTCAAGCCGGCAACTTCAAGTCCTGGCACAATGTAACTGCTCACCACTTTCTCTTGGCCCATCGTCCGTAGGAGAATACGGACCCTCTTTCCTGGAACATTAAGTTTTTCCCTTAGTGCTTCTGTGCAGAACACGGCCGTACTTCCTGGGTCCAAGAAAGCATAGGTGGTGACAATCGTATTGCCCTTCTTGGACTTAACTTGCACTGGAACTATTGGAAGTTTGCAATCGTGATCACCAGCCCCTGTAAGCCCACTTGACATCAGGGCGCTGTCGACGGACACCTCTGCTTTCCTCTCAGCTTCGTCCGGATCCTTGTCTTTTTGTGGAATGTGAAGAACAGTTGGGTGTTTAAGACCACATCTTCCACAGGAAATCCGCTTTCTGCAAACTCTGCTCATGTGTCCAACGCACAAACAGCCAAAACAGACACCCTTCTCTCTTAAGAAGCCTATCTTCTCTTTGTGTGCCTTCTTCCCCAACTGCGGACACAAATCCAAAGCATGTCCTTTTCCACAGCAGATGCATGTGCTCCTCGCAAACTCCACACACTCCTTTCGGCTAGTTTCTGGCTGAGTCTTGGCTATCACAGGAGCTACAGTGGTGGCAAAGCTGGTTCCCTTTATTCCAGAACGAGTTTGTGAATTTAGCTTGTTCACTCCTCTATTAGTTGTCAGTGATGGAGCGTCCTGTATGCTTCCAAACACTGGGTCAGTTAGAATCCGCACTTGTTTCTCTATGAAAATGGTGAGGTCAATGAATGTGGCTCTCTGGCTGCGTCTATCCTGTAGTTCACAGGCTGTAGAACGCCATTTGTCTCGAAATTTGTAAGGCAACTTTTTTATGATGGTTAGCATGTTAGCAGGTATGTCCAGTTCATGCATATATTGCACCTCTTCCATAACGTTACAGCAACCTCTGAGAAAAAGGCTATAATCGCAAAGAGCCTTTGCATCTTCATTCTTGATTGGCGGCCATGAAAGAGCCTTTTCCATGTATGCGTATGAAATTCTCTGCTCATTTCCAAACTGCTTCTTTAACAATGCTTTTGCTTTAGCATATCCTCTCTCCGGCTCCATATGCTGGCAACTCCTGATCAGTTCTCTAGGGTGACCCCTTGTGTGCTGTTCCAAGAAATACAGTCTGTCACTGTGATTTGTAGTGTTCCTCTCAACACCGTTCTCGAAAGCCTTCACAAATGCATGATATTTTAATGGATCACCATCAAAGATTGGTATCTCCCTCTTAGGCAAAGATGAAAGGCACTGCTGTTGCACCAACAGTGATGTTATTTCATTTTGTTTCCTCATAATGTCCAACATATTGTTTTGATCTTCATTTGGACCAGTGTTTAAAGCATTTCCATCTTGCATCCCTTCTAGAGTACTGTGATTCACTGCATGTAGATTGGGTCCATGTGAATTAATTACCTGAGATGGATTTCTCTCATTAGGTCTTGTTCTTGCATCCAGGTAAGCATAGTTGATTTCATCTGACCTTTGTGGTACAAATGGCGTTGCTTTAGCATTGAGGATCAGTTTTTGTTCTCTTACCAGATAGGAGTTCATTCCATCAGAGCGCTTCGATATTGAGGTTCTCTCACTCAAGATGCTCCCAGACTTTAGCACATCCAGTCATGCCATGTTTGCTGCAATTTCTTCATCCAACTTAAGTTGTTCCTTCCTTTTACGTAGCCGCTCCTCCTCCTCTTCCAATTCATGTTTATTTTTTAATAATCTTTGTCTTGTCCTTAAAGCTGCCAAATCAGCCTCTGTTTTGAGACGTGCAGAAGAAATCCTGGAATCAACAGACTCTCTTCCTGTGGCAGAACTTTGTGATTTGGACACTCTGCTTCCCACATTTGACACACTGTCATTTGGTTTTACATAATCTTGCAGCTCGTCTGCATCAACAATCAAGGCAGCCAGTTGCTGAGTTTCATCAGGTTTTGGAGGCAACTCCTGTTCCTTCATTTCACCATAATCAGTTTGCTCATGTAACTCAAGCAATTCATCTGGCTCAATCAACCATTGGTTAACACGTTTTTGAAATGTGTTGTTATAGGTCACGATGTCCGAAAACCATTCACTTTGGATCTTCTGTTGCTCTTCAGGGAGTAAAGGAATCAGCAGGTCATGTGACTTGGTGGCCTTTCCACACTGATCAATTACACTCTCCAACAGAGATTGTACTTGTGAAACATTTTCCTTATTTTTCAGGAATGTTTTAATTTGTTGTATGAACCCTTTAATTTTATCCACACTCTTTCTCCTTTCATTTTGAAGCGTTTCGATTTTGTTTGCCAAAGCCTTTGCTGTGGGCTTAGATTGCCTTTTCTCCTTCTCCATTTCAGAACTAGAACCAACCTTTTGACTCATTTTATTT
This sequence comes from Pungitius pungitius, assembly GCF_949316345.1. Lineage (NCBI taxonomy): Eukaryota > Metazoa > Chordata > Actinopteri > Perciformes > Gasterosteidae > Pungitius > Pungitius pungitius. The sequence goes on along the minus strand of NC_084900.1, from coordinate 1,270,733 downwards.
TTCAGTTACTTCTCAATAAATGTGCATCCACTTCAACATTCAAACATGTACAAACACGTCATGTACAATAGCAGAGCAACAGCAATCTCAAAGAGCCAAAGCGGGGTTTCAGTGTAGCATTGAGGTCGGCTACAGTGCATCCAAACACTTCCACAGATCCGGAAACGTCACGCACATTAGCATAGCAGCGGCAATTTCCAAAGAGATGAAGCGGAGATTCATCATCTGACAGTATGGAGATATACAGCACCGAATCCGCACAATCAATGCCAGCAATCGGTACGACCAACTCAAACGGTGTTCAATCCAATAACGTCCCCAATAGACGAACAACAGCATATGCGCCGCATACCTTCCAATATATACAGCTTAACGCACATGAACACACATGAGTGCTTCCTCCGGATTGAAAGTTAGTGCCGTCCTTTATCTCCGATGGTCCTTTCAACGTCCGCAATTGCTTCCTAATGCCGTGTAGTGGTTTTGTTGACAAAATGTAGCGACCTGTCTTCAAATAAACAGTCGCTGAGAGGCTAAGTTATGGGTGTAGCGGATTGTGACGCGCTGTACCAAAGAAAAATTCCGCTCCGATCCAATGATGCGTTTTGACAGGTTTATTGAAGTATTAGTCCAACATATGCATAACGTGCTCAACGTAAAAGAAAAATCACAACTGTAGCAGCGTAGCAAACAGCGGCGCAGCAGCAGCAAGCAACAATGTCAATAGCGTTCAACAAGCGTTAGCGATAGCGATAGCGATAGCGGTCAACAAAAATACGGCGTCCCCGTCACTCACCCTCTCTTTCCTCCCTCGCTACTTCCGTCTGTGCCTGCTATTATAATCAGTCCAAAAGTTACCGCCCCCAATTACGGTCATATGCAATTAACAAACCCAACAAATATAACAACCCAAGTGTCCCAAATATACACCATTAAACTCATATCCACTATCATTTTATATTAGACAGAACATATATAATAATCACCTTCGTGGCTCCTACAATCCTGAATAACATTACCTGAGCGCTGTTAGAATGTTCACATCACATCTCAAAATGCATGAATCAGTCAATCATGATCCAGTAATGATCTTCATCTCCATGACAACGTGTGAGTCCGTCCTCAGAGGCTCTAACATCTGCAGCAGATGCTGAAGGACCTCCTGAGGTCACGTGACCTTAAAAGCCGTAGAGTCATCAAATATAACGTGTTTACCTTTGTGTGTTTATGACGACAACAATCAACATGTTAAAAGACAACAACGCGGAGGATGGATGGACGGATCAGTGGAGATCAGGTTCAGGGTTTATTTGGATCTGAATAACGACTAAATAGAATTACATTTTACACACATCTTCTACAAAATAAGAGCACAGGTCTGTGAGGCCTGGACAGGAAGTCCCTCATGGACCATCATAAAGTCATTATACATTCACAACCCACTCATAACAAGAGACACTTTGGTTTAAAACTAAAAGGATCATCTTCTTCTTTAGTTTCATTATCTGTATTTTACATCCACTTTGTGCTCCAGGAACACATGAACACACACTACTACTAGAAATACTACTTTTACTAAATACTAGTACTACTACGAGTACTACTACTAGTACTACTACAAATCCTACTACTACAAATCCTACTACTACTACTACTAATAATACTAGTACTACTACCTTGTACATGTAGTACTGCTCTGTGTGTACATCCTCTGAGAGGGAAAAAACAGAAGTTATCAACAGTTAAAGATGATCAGGTGAGATCTTTGGATGAAGGAAACTCACTGTGTGTCATATTTAGGATTCCTCCCTTCTTTCTTCTCCCTCCTTTCCCCTTCCTCATCCTTCCTCTATCCTTCTTGTCCCTCATTTCCCCTCTTTGCTTTATCCTTCCTCATTCTGCCTCCATCCTCCATCATCCCTCCTTCGGCCTTTCTTGTCCCTCATCCTCCCTCTCGCCTTCTACTCCCTCCTTCCAATCTCCTCCTCCCTTGTTTATCACCTTCATGAAGTCATTATACATTCACAACCCACTCATAACAAGAGACACTTTGGTTTAAAGCAAAAAGGATCATCTTCTCACGTTCTCCTCTTCTGCACACTACTACTACTACGACTACTCCTACTTATACTAATACCAGTACTAGTACTACTACTACTACTGCTACTACCAGAGTGACAGAGTGAATGAAGGGTGGGGCCTTTGTTTGTGTTTGTTTTTGTGTAAGAAAATATAGGTTTAAAAAAATCAAAAATCCCTCCCTCATCCTTCCTCCCTCCTTTCTCCCCCTTGATCCTCCTTCCCCCTACTCCCCTCTTTCCTGTCTCCTCCTCCCTCTTTTATCTCCTCCCTCCTTCTCACTGAGCTTCCTCTGTATCTCCTCCAGATGTTTCTTTATTTTCTCCACATCGATATCTAAACTCTTCTTCCTCTCTTTGAACCTCTTCAAGTCTTCTTCTGATTTCTTTGATATTTTATCTAAGTTCACAGTCAGTTGTTGAAGTTCTTCTTTCCTCTCCTGCAGCTTCCAGTTGTTCTCTGTTATGATTCTTTTCATTTTGAGGTGTCCCTGACCTTTGCCCTCTGTCTTCTCTGTTTCATCTCTCTCCACTGAAACAACCTTCTCATCATTTTCCTCATCTTGTTTCTGTAGCTTCATTATTTGCTCTTCAACCTTTACTTTCTGTTCATTCAGTGCATTAAACCCTTCTGTCAGAGTATCAATGACCTGCATTAAATCCTTCTGTTCTTCCTCCTTCTTCTTGAGATCTTCCTCCATGTTCTTTACCTCCTCTTTTCTTCTCTCCTCCTCCATCAAAGGCTGCTGTGTCGTTGTGTCTGTGAGGAACACAAGCAGCACCATGAAGGACTTCTTATCACACAGAAAGGTGAAACCACCTCACAGAGTTCTGATGAAGCTTCTGAAATGATTAACAATAATCTTCACAAAATATATATATATTAAAAATAAGAGGAATGTTGAATGATTTATTAAAGCAATAAGATACGAAAGGCTGTACTTTATTGTCCAATAATGTAACAGTTCGAGGGTGTAGTTTGGCGATCCTTGAACATTTACATTATTAAAGATAAAGTACAGCCTCAAGTACCTGGTTGCTTTTATAAAGCGTTACCAGAGACATTATAAATAGTAAGTAAATATCTGCCTTTCAGCACAAAATAGTTGTAGCCACCAAATGCTGTGTGTCACGTGTCATCAGTCCAGAGACAAATAGTCCCCTACGTGCATGTAAACAGCATTGTGTCCCTCACCCTCTCATTCATTCACATCATGACGTCACCTTAATGTCCGGTTGCGAAACCTCAAATTGCTTCAGTGCCTCATTTCGCAGTGATATGGAACAATGGGGTCAATGTGAACAGCAACTGTACCTCATCGTTCCATAATGTACCCACCGTGGCTCACTCATAATTTACGTTACCTGGAGAGATCAAAATAAGATTTATAAAGTTTCATTCATATTTGGCTTACCTGTTATGTTCTGTCTCCATCTCCAGAGCAGAAGAACACCAGCGATGACAAACAGGAAGGCAAACACAACACTGAAGGCGACACAAGGAGTGCAACTAGCCGGAGACACGAAGAAGTCGTCTGGAACATCAAGAGAAGAACATTTACTCAACATGGACGTTTCATCAGTAGGAATCTGAAGCTTGTTCTTCTAGAAAATCTTCTACCTGGAACCGTGATGAGAGTCTCTCTGGTCTGGTTGATGTTCCTCTGCTGGACTCTACAGGTGAAGCTGTTGCTGTGTCTCTTCTCCACCGTCACGCTGCTGCTGACGCTGTAGAGGTCACCAGGCCCTCTGAGGGTCTCTGGAGGTCCAGCAGAGAGGGGCTTCCCCTCAGAGTCCATCCACAGCATCTCTGGCTCCGGGTACCAGCCTCTGGACTCACAGTGAAGAACCACAGCGCTGCTGGCCAGGTGGAGGCCTGCTAGGCTGATCGCAGGGGACGAGGACGCACCTGATCACATCAAACACGGGTTATTGGTGTCACCTGGAAGGTGAAGCTATGATCATCATCCTGTCTCCACGGGAGGAGCTGCTTCATAGAGGCTGAAACCACAATGTTTTTCTATGTATTTTAACCACATTGTGATGTTTAATATGTGAGAACATCTGTTTACTTGAAACATGAAGAACTCAGTCAGGTTGTATCGGAGCATCCAGTGAATTAAGACTTGAATTAAGACTTAAATGTTCAGCCCCTGAAGACAAAAGGGATGAAAGTCGTGTCTGTGAGACACGTTGTCCGTTCACCTACCTACAAGCAGCTGGACCTGATGCTCCTGGTTGAGTTCCTGGAGGTAGCACCTGTACGTCCCGCTGTCAGACACCTTCACGGAGGACAGCATCAGAGACACGTCTCCATGCTGCAGCCCGCTGATGGACAATGAAGCTCTGCCCTTGAAGGCCTGGTTCTGGTCAGCCAGCAGCTCCTTTTTATCGTGCCACACAAGGACGAATCTGGGCTCCAAGTCCGCTCGGCCCCACTCCATCGTCATGGCAACAGCATCCACGGGGGGGTCCAGCTGACAGGGCAGAACGACGTCATCACCGACCATCGCCGTGACGAGCTGAGGCGGATCGATTGGCAGAGAACCACCTGGGAGACGGTTCAGATCATTTGAATCCATATTTCCATTTAAATCTCTTTAACAGCAACGGGTCCAAAACACTGAAGGATGACGTGTTTATATGTAAAGTGTAAATCATCAACACATGAGCACAACTCCAAGAACACAACCCTAACCTCAATGCAAACACATCAGGTCCATAACTGGCCTTCTGGTTAATAGTAATGTGTGTGTGTGTGTGTGTGTGTGTGTGTGTGTGTGTGTGTGCGCTTTACCTCCACAAAAGAGTGTAAGGAGAAGGAAGACGACAGGAAGTCCGTCCTTAGAATGATCCATCATGGAGTCCTAAAGATTCAAACACATTCTAATATCACACAACATTCATATAGAGCTTCATAAAGAGTCTTTTCAATATTTAGTATTATTGCAGCAACATCATGTTAAACTGACATAATTCCACATGTGTCTGTAACAACTCAATTTAAAATGTTTACTGTCTCATTCCAGGATGAATAAAGAAATTTGATCAGCAGCAGCTAAAAACGGACTTCTGTTACTTTTAATGAAGCCACTTCATCAAAATGTGAATAGACAAAAGCACAAAAAGACAGAAGGTGACGTTCCAACAGCTCCTTCAGCGAGGCTTCACCTTCTTCCTCATAATCAGTTAGCTTAGCATCAACGCTTTTTACCTCCCACACGTTCACACTGAGGGGATTAAGATAAAGTAGCAGAGAAAACAGCTCTTTAATCTCAGAGATAAATTCTGAATGTTCACTGAAAAACCGTCTTTGTCCTCTGCTCTAACTGTCACTGGGGGGGGAGGGGGGGGTGTAACTGAGTTATTGGAGCGAAGGTGGAGGAGTTACTACGACCTCCACCAGACACGAGACCAGGCTGAACGTCTTGGATCATTCATCAATGTAAGGACAATGTGACCAATAATTAATACACTTTAATGGAAACACTTCACAAGTAGAAGTTAAAGTAGAAAAGTCACTCGTACCTGATGCGTGTGTCGGCTCAAATGAAGACGAGGTCAAAGTGCGCTCATAAAATGGTTGTTACTGTGAACATTAACAGTGGAAGAGGTGTGGTCACTCTGCAGTGAATGGCTGAAGCATTCACCCCCCCCCCCCCCCCCCCAGACCTCCCCCCTTTTGTTCTGTTACAAACTGGTTTCAAATTGACTTCAACAGACTTTTCTGTTTCTGTTGCCACAGTTACTTTGAAAAGCGAGTCTGATTACTGTCTACTGATTACTCCAGATTATGTTATTTTCGGGTCTCTCAAGCTAACGCCCGGCTCAACTAGCTATGGCCGCGGCGGTCCTATACACGGCGCGGATCTCTATCCGAGTTCCGTCATAAACAACACAAAACAAAACTCGTGCAGATGTCGCTGTCTCTGATACTTGAGAGTCACTCGCCGTTCCTCTCGTTAATCCCTCCACTGTCTCACTTCACGCTGTTCTGTTATTGTCCGTCATCCTTCTTCATTTCCCCTTCTTCTTCTCTCTCCTCTTTCTTCGTCCTTCTCCCTCTTCCGGCCCCGCTCCATCTCACCTCCCGCCCTCCAGTCTGATTGGAGTACTATCCCTTCAATTAATTCAATGTTTAAACATGCCAACGTTAACTACACTTTATTAACAACACTAACAAACACTAAAATAAAATACAATCATTTCAAGATACAACCCAATTTGCCATAGGGCTACATATGTGTTTCTTTTACTTTTGAGTATACTTTAAATACTTTCTCTGCGATCCACGGTGCCCCCCCCCCCTCTATCGTATGATGTTAGCTGGGATTGACTCCAGCCCCATCTGCATATTGAATAAACATGGTGATGATTTCTAATATCAAGCTAGCGATTGATGCTAACATGCTAATGATGCGAGCATGCTGGCTAGGCTAGTGCTAGTGTTTAGTAAGTTAACTCATCAGTGGAGCTAGCTAACTATAAGAGGGAGATCAGGAGCTTCTATGTTCATGAGAACTTTATCAAGAGACATCTGACCATCTCATGTCTCACTGTGTTACACGTTATGCTGTAAGTTCTAGATGTGAACATCATGACGTCAGATGGATTACTGGCGGATAATATAGTTCACGGTTAGGATATGACACTAGTTGTTAAACATTAAATATCCACTTCATTCTATTTAAAAGGCATAGTATGGAAGTCTTCTGTTCTATTATGTCATACATGTCTCAGCAAGATGTTCAAGAAGGACCAACAAGCACAGATGGAACCGTGTCTTTGATGGGATTTAGGCTCTTTGCTTGTGTACAGATTGTTTTATTTCTATATTTTGTAGTCATACTATATATAGGCCTAATGTCGCATCATATTCAATAGTTTCTTGTTGATACAAAGCCAAAGTTTATAGGCTGTTAAGTCCAATTAAAAATAAATAAATAAATAATCATACAAGTTGTTGTGTGTTTTAATAGCTTTGCTCAAACCGACTGTTCTACCTTTCTATGCGGATCACCAGATCTTTTAATTATTATATCACTCAATGAATGCTCTGCTACACCAAATCGTGAGAAAACACGTATTTCCTATCTTTAAATACAAAATACATTCATTGTATTTTGTTACAGTTCTGGCACCAGTATTTTATATTTTAATACATTTATCTAAGGGCTATTTTCTATTTTTTAATAAACATGTTGATGTATTTATTACACTGAACATCTCTGACTCTGTAATATTAATTCTCAGCAAAGTGTCGGCCCAATAAATAGATCAAAAGTTGTTGTCTTTTTATTGCGTTGCTTTGTTACACAGACATTCTGTAATGGTCTGTGTGGTTCCTCAGAGTTTTCTGTCCATCATACAGCTCCAACCTCAATGCTCTGCTACAACAAATTGTAAGAAATCCCAGAAATAAGTATTTCCTATTTTTTAAATGAACAACAAATGCATTCTATTTTGTAACATCTTTTGTATTTTATTTCAATATTTTTAGTTAAGGGCTATTTTCTATTTTTTATATATTGATTACACCGAACATTTTGAAAGTCGCTCTCTCTGTGTGTCCTGGTTTGTGTTACTTCCTGTCTTTGTGTTTGACTCCTCACCTGAGAGTCATTGGTTAATTATTTCCTGGTCAGTTAATCTGTGTCAGGTGAGCCGAGCTTGTTCTTCCCCTCTCGGTTTTCCTCCTCTGTGTTCGGCTCCACTTCCTGTTTCTCTGAGGTAGCGACCACGGCGCCAGAAGAGCCTCAGCAACAACCAACAAACTGCAGCACCCCGTCGCTGCAGGAAGCATCTCCCATTGAAGTGAATACACATGTGTAGGTGCTGTAGAAACGTCCAAAGCATCAACCAAGACACATGTTCTTGCAGGTAAAATCATCTGACATCACGTGGGGGCAGCAGGTCGACCTGGAGGTCCCACCACCTGGTTTCATCTTGTCTTATTACATTATTCATCAAACTAAAGACAACAAAGGGAAGAGAGATGAAACAAAGGAAACAACAACAAATCTTTTCATGTATGTAAAAAAGACTTTGCAAGAAAGAGATTCACTTCTGCTTTTAATCCAGAGAAAAACATGCAACACTTGCATCAATTTATCAGGAAAATCAAGGTAGTAAACATGAACTCTAGAGCTCCATCAGGTTCTCCATCATCATTGTGAGTTTTTCATAGTTCCTCTTTGTCTCGTCTAGTTTCCACTGAGCCTTCAGCAGGTTTTCTTTGGCTGTTATTAACTCCTTCGGTATGTCCGACTGCTTTTCTCTCTCTCTTATTTCTTCCTCCAGGGACTGAAGCTCCTTCTTGTTCTCCAGCTTCTCTGTCTTCACCTTCTCAAGTAGAGTTGTGAGTTCATCTATGGATTCCTTCAGTCCAGAGACCATATAATCCCTTTTGGCCTCATCTTCCTTCATCTGCTGCTGTGGTGTGGAGACCATCTGAGCCATTTTGGCCTCATCTTCCTTCTTCTGCTGCTGTGGTGTGGAGAAAAACTGAGTTATTTTGGTGAGATCTTCCTTCTTCTCTTGCTGTAGTTTGGAGACCATCTGAGTCATTTTGGCCTCAACTTCCTTCTTCTGCTGCTGTACGGTGGAGACGATCTGAGCAATTTGGGTCAGATCTTCCTTCCTTTGCTCCGATAGTGTAGAGAACATCTGAGATATTTTGGTGGGATCTTCCTGCTTCTGCTGCTGTAGTTCGGAGAACATCTGAGTGATTTTGGCCTCAACTTCCTTCTTCTCTTGCTGTAGTTTGGAGACCATCTGAGTCATTTTGGCCTCAACTTCCTTCTTCTGCTGCTGTACGGTGGAGACGATCTGAGCAATTTGGGTCAGATCTTCCTTCCTTTGCTCCGATAGTGTGGAGAACATCTGAGATATTTTGGTGGGATCTTCCTGCTTCTGCTGCTGTAGTTCGGAGAACATCTGAGTGATTTTGGCCTCAACTTCCTTCTTCTCTTGCAGTAGTGTGGAGACCATCTGAGCCATTTTGGCCTCATCTTCCTTCTTCTGCTTCTGTAGTGTGGAGAACAACTGAGTTATTTTGGTGAGATCTTCCTTCTTCTGCTGCTGCTGTACGGTGGAGACGATCTCAGCAATTTGGGTCCGATCTTCATTCCTTTGCTCCGATAGTGTGGAGAACATCTGAGATATTTTGGTGAGATCTTTCTGCTTTTGTTGCTGTAATTCGGAGAACATCTGAGTGATTTTGGCCTCAACTTCCTTCTTCTCTTGCTGTAGTGTGGAGACCATCTGAGCCATTTTGGCCTCATCTTCCTTCTTCTGCTTCTGTAGTGTGGAGAACAACTGAGTTATTTTGGTGAGATCTTCCTTCTTCTGCTGCTGCTGTACGATGGAGACCATCTGAGCAATTTGGGTCCGATCTTCATTCCTTTGCTCCGATAGTGTGGAGAACATCTGAGATATTTTGGTGAGATCTTCCTGCTTCTGCTGCTGTAGTTCGGAGAACATCTGAGTCATTTTGGCCTCAACTTCCTTCATCTGCGGAATCATTTTGGCCTCATCTTCCTTCTTCTGCTGAGCCATTTTGGCTAGTTATCAAATAGCAAACAATATTTAAGTGAATCAAATGTCATTCAACATAACTCATGTTTCAGCATGTAACCCCCCTCAAATCTCCTAATGTTCGGTTAAGTAAACTCAAACATTAAAGTAATGGAATACTATATAACACATTGATAGGCTTCACTGGTTTTGTCTATTGCATTAATTCATGTAATTACATGTTGGAAAAAATGCAATATGCCAAAGATAATAAACATCCGAGGTTGAGTACCAGCACCCCCTTTTAAAATGTCGATCTTCCAACTATAAGTTCCTGCTCCGAGAATGAAAACCTTTGAGTAGCCTTAGCACATGGTCTACATTTGTGTCAACTCTATCTCCTCATTCCAAGCATTACATTTAGTGTTTGGTGATTTTACACTGGTGTCGAGTGAGAAATTTTCTAACATCACCAATGAAGAAGTGTGACTTATTACATTAGTAATCATCTTGATTATCTATTTGGTTAAATATGACATCACTGGAATCATATTTGAACTGTGACCTACCTTTAAATTTAAACCACGCAGACCGGAAACCAAGAAACACCAGGATATCTAACCAACAAACCAGGTCCAAAGAGACCCACTCCATGGAGCTGACTTCCTCCCAAAGACCAGTACCTGAGGGTCAGATGGAACGGAGTCGACTTAGCCTTGGCACATGACTTCTGTCTCTGTCAAATATACTGTTTGCAAACATTAAATATACTGTTTGATGATTTTACACCGGTGTCGAGTGAGAATTTTTCTAACATTACCGATGAAGGAGTGTGACTTAGTACGTTCATTGTCATTTTGATGATCTATTTAGTTAAATATGACATCACAAGAATCATGGATGAACTGTGACCTACCTTTAAATTTAAACCACGCAGCGTGGAAACCAAACAGCACCAGGATATCCAACCTATACTCCATGGAGCGGACTTCTTCCCAAAGACTGGTACCTGAGGGTGAGATGGGAAGGTGACGACTGAGGCTTGGCACATGACTTGTGTCAGTGTCAACTCTATCTCCTGTTTGCAAGCATTAAATATATTGTTTGATGATTTTACACTGGTGTCGAGTGAGAAATTTTCCAACATTACCAATGAAGGAGTGTGACTTACTAAGTTCGTTTTCATAATCATCATCTGCGCGGTGAAATATGACATCACTGGAATCATGAGAAAGCTGTGACCTACCTTTAAGTTTACACCACGCAGCCCGGAAACCAACGAGCAGCAGGACAACCGACCCACAAGCCACGGCTACAGGGACACACTCCATTGAGCTGACTTCTTCCCAAAGGCCGGTACCTGAGGGCGAGACGGGACGGAGACGACTGAGCCTTGGCACATGACTTCTGTTTGTGTCAACTGATGATTTTTCACCGGTGTTGAGTGAGACATTTTCTAACATTACCAATGAAGGAGTGTGACTTACTACGTCCGTAGTCATTTTGATGATCAGTGCAGTGAGATATGACATCACTGCAATCATGAGTGAGCTGTGACCTACCTTTATATTTACACCATGCAGCCGGTAAACCAAAGACCACCAGGATATCCAACCCACAAGCCAGGTCCAAAGGACCCACGGAGCTGGAACGAAGACGACTGAGCCTTGGCACATGACTTCTGTCTGTGTCAACCCTATCTCCTGTTAGCAAACATTAAATATACAGTTTGATGATTGTACACCGGTGTCGATTTAGAATTTTTCTAACATTACCAATGAAGGAGTGTGACTTACTACTTTAATAGTCATCTTGATGATCTAGTTAGTTAAATATGACATCACAAGAATCATGGATGAGCTGTGACCTACCTTTAAATTTATACCAGAAACTACAGAGCAGCAGAACACCGAACCCACAAGCAGCAAGGACCCACTCCATGGAGCTGACTTCTAACTAAAGGCCGGTACCTGAGGGCGAGACGGGACGGAGACGACTGAGCTGAATCAGGAAACGTTTTATTGCCATTATAAGTTACACATACATGGAATTTGACTTGGCGGTTGGTGCGTGACGGAAGACAGTACAGTAACGATAACGTAGTGCAGCAATAAGATAAAAATAAAAATAAAAGTATAATAAAATATTTTGATTTGATTTGAAGCATTTTATTTCTTGAACATGTAGACATTAAAAAATTAAAAAATTAACATTGACATAGACCACAAAATGATATTAGAAAAGTCACCTTTTGTTCAAGAAAAGGAGTAGAGGGAAGCAAAAACTTATAGATACCCACCCCTATCTTATCCATATTCTCAATTAGTATATATTACTTTGAAGATTAATATCATACATACATATACACACTCTCTCACCCACACACACGCACGCATACTCACACGCACAAATAAATACAATTTAAATTTCCATCACTGAATATTTTCACAGATCTCATATTTTGCTAAAGTGTATAATTTAAGATGTTTTTTGAACTGTGCAATATGTTTACAATCTTATTTGGTAAGTTGTTCCACAACTTCACCCCACAGACCGATATGCACCTGCTTTTGAGTGTAGAGTGCACCTTTGGTTGCCTCAGTTTCTTATATGTATAAGGGTTAGTACGCTAAAGCTATGGGTTAGAAAAAAAGATAAAATTAGAAAAAAAATAAAGATAAAGTGCACCAGCTAAACAGAAAGTGACAAAGTGAATGTACATGAGAGTGAGAGTCAGTCGGGGGGGCCCCGGTCTCTGTTGATGAGCCCGACTGCCGAAGGTAGACCAACTAGTCCTCCACACGATGTGTGAGGCTTCATCACTGCAGACCTCTAGTGTGTGTGTGTGTGTGTGTGTGTGTGTGTGTGCTGGTCTCATGAGCAGCTCAAAAGGAAAAGGACTCACCGCTTATATGAGGACAGGACGGTACTTCTGAGGAGAAGTGATGATCAGACACCACAAGTCAAAGACAAACAGAAGTGTTTCCTCTGGTGCAGAATATGACACTTTTACTGTGTTCAGTATCCACTTGAGATGATTCTAATTTACAAAAACGTCTCAGTTCAAACTACAGTTGTGAATGTTTTCTTTGAGAGCTTACCTGTCATTTGAGTGAAGAAGTTGGATCGCCTCAGGTCTCCAGGGACAAAGTCCTCCCATAAAGAAACCATATCCATCACCTGATATCAGCCTCTGGTTCCTATTGGCTGCTGACTGATGAGTCATGTGCAAATGTTTCAAACACAACGTAATCACGGTCGAGGGATACGATTGGTGAGTGTGTTCAAAGTCTGGAACTAAGTGTGACCTTTGCCCTTTAGGGGGAGTCAAAGTGTTAGAGTCTATTGGAGCATGAAGCTGAGCAGGGAGCATCTGATGGATACCTGCAGGTGACTGCAGGGGGCAGAGTGGGACTTCTTCTTCTTCTTCCACATGTCCTCTGTCCCCCACAGGTCTGCAGGATCGATGATCGGGAGAAATGCACATTTCTTTTGGTCTTTTTATAATATGTATTTCATAACATATTTTCTTTTTAGAGAATGTATTCATTTTAACATTCACCATAATTATTGTGTAAAACTTAGTTTCTGAAAAAACAAGATGATAAATTGTAATGTATTCTGATGAAGGCCTGAAGCTTTAACATCTGCTGCAACAAGTTACAGTTGCCCTGAAGTGCAAATCAACGACAAATAGGAAAAAAAACATAGATATGTATGAAGGCTACATGTCCAACGATACTAGTAACTAGTTTATGTTTTGTTTTGCAACATGCATTCAGCCTACAGTGAACAATAAACATTTATTTCTCCAGCTTCATGTCCTGAGCTTTGTGTTTTCTCTTTTTCTACGTAGTGTTAAGTGACTGTTCAGCTGTGTTTTGAATTTTGATTGACTCGGGGCACGATTTGACAACTTAGTTCAGTTTTGAATACAGATTGAACTGTTTGAGGTGAAAGTTTGGTCTGTTATGTCCCATTAATGGAAATATTTAAATACATACTGTAACAAGTTGTGGTCTTTTTATTGCGTTGCTTTGTTACACCGACATTCTGTAATGGTCTGTGTGGTTCAACAGAGTTTTGTGTCCATCATACAGCTCCAACCTCAATGCTCTGCTACAACAAATTGTGAGAAATCGCAGAAATGAGTACGACAGAGACGACTGAGCCGAGACCAACACGTCCTCCACAGGAGGTGTGAGGCTTCATCACTGCAGACCTCTGGTGTTTGTGTTGGTCTCATGAGCTGCTCAAAATGAAAAGGACTCACCGCTCATCAGAGGACACTTATGATTCAACAGAGCTACTAAAATACATTTAAGTAAATATTCACTAGAGATGATTCTATTCTACAATAAACAAGGATTAACGTCTCAGTTAAAAATGATGCCATTAATTCATTTTTTGACAGCTTACCTAGTCGTGAAGCAATTGGATCGCCTCAGGTATCCAGGGACAAAGTCCTCCCATAAGGAAAGTGCAGGATGGTGCACATGGTGTGTGTGTGTGGGTCTAAGCGTGACCTTTGCCCTCAGGGGGAGTCACAGAGTTACAGTCCATTGGAGCATGAAGCTGAGCAGAGAGCAGAGGGTTAACTCTCATCTGAAGGATACCTGGAGGTGACTGCAGGGGGCAGATTGGGACATCTTCCACTTGTCCTCTGTCCCCCCACACAGCTGCAGGATCAGGTCTGTCCACATTGTCCTCATGTTGTTTCTTGATGTGATGACGGGAGGACGTGGGGACGACTGCTGGTGTTCATGAGGTGGTTGTCAGATGGTTTCACCTGCAGCTCAGACCCACAGAGATATTTCTACACACACTTCAACAGCAGAAAGGACAGGAAGAGGAAGGGGAGGCTGTGAGCCACGTCTCATGAGGTCTGATCTCAGTCTGCAGCAGGCATCATGGAGGTCACAGCTCTCTGCTTCACCCTGAGTGAGTACTGAGTCTTTGTCTTATTCTCTCCTTGTGGACACTGAGGCTGGACCTCATCTCTCTTTGTGTGTCTCTCCAGTGGTGGAGCTGCTGGTCCTGCTGGTGGACCCCCGTTGCTTTGCTCAGAGACCTGGTAAGAAGGACTTCCTTTGGTCCGTGTGACCTTCTGAACGATGACTTTAATGCCCACGGATTATAACACAGTTCTATGAACACGCATCGCTCCACCAGCTGCTGATACTTGTGTCCCCGTGTCCATAAGACACTCACTGCTCTGTGTCTCCGTCTCACATGCAGCTCTTCCTCGGGTTCTTCCAGACAGACTGCAGTTCTTTGAATATGAGTCTGTGAGTGTAGACTGTGCAGAGTCCTCTGGATCGACTGATTGGAGAGTGATGAGGAAACAGAACCAGACACAACCAAAGAGGTCCAAGAGATGGAACTCCTCGTCCCCGTCCGTCTCCATCCATCCAGCCTTTAAATCTAACAGTGGAGAGTACTGGTGTGAAGACGCAGAAGGAAGCACCAGTGATGCCCTCAGCATCACCGTCACTGGTAGGTGGAGGAAATGATGGATTTTATAAAATAGCTAAAAGGAGGTTTCATCTACGCAGCGGCTGCTTGGTGTAATAGAGTCAATATAGGTGCAGCACTCTCTAGCTCCAACTCTATTTATAGACATAAATATATACGTCTAAAGGTAATAAATCAGGAATAAATTCCCTTCTGAGTGACAGATGATTCGTTCATAGAGGGTGACTTAAATTACAGTAGAATTAAAACACATGAATTATAAAATGATCTGTATAAAATGAAGAATACAGGAACACATCGACGCAATCTTATCAATTATCAATTAATAAATATCCTTGTTGTTTTACTCTTTTCTCAATGAAGCATCTCCTGTTGGACCTTGTTGATCTGGTTGAACATAAAGTTTATCTCTGGTGTTAATCCTTTAAACATTACCCCCTTTGTTCAGATGGCTCCGTCATCCTGGACGTTCCTGCTCGCCCTGTGGAGGAAGGAGGTCACCTGATCCTCCGCTGTAGGAAGAAAGGTCACCTTAAAACAATCGCTGACTTCTACAGAGACGGCTCCCACCTGGGGACACGGTATGACGCCACGCTGACGGTCACAGACGTCTCTGAGGAGGACGCAGGACTCTACTGGTGCAGCGTCTCTGGAGCCGGGGACTCCCCACGGAGCCGACTGGGGGTCCGGAACCAGACTGCAGGTGTTTGGGGTTCTTTGGACGTTGTTTCTGTCTCCAGCTTAAAGACAGATGTTGACACCAAACTCTTCTTTCCATCAGCGGATGTGGAGACTCGTCCTACCCTGACTACCCCCACCCCCACCCTTCTCTCCCCCACCAGCCTCTTCCCTCTGCTCGGGGTAGTTGTTGGCGTGTTGGTGGGGGCTCTGCTTCTGCTGGGGGGGCTTCTCCTCTATAGGAACCGTAGAGGTACTTTCTCCTGTAGTATCCTCTTCTTCTCTGGGATCCTACTGACGTTTGTTTTAAGCTTCTGCAGTCTGAGACTCAATGGAGCTACTAACAATTAGCTTATTCTCAGCTAATAGAAAATATTCATTGTAAAACCATGAATTATCATTTAAAAAGCAGAATTTTTACAATTAACAATCAAACATTTTAACATTTTTCCGGCCCACTACTTATCTCTATTTTTGAGCATTGTTTGTTTTTTAACTATTTGGCCTCCCGAGAGTGAGAGTCGTGTCACATCGTCTTCACATGTGCTGCTCTTAGCACCATGTGACGATTGCTGGGGTCAAAGAGAAGCCGAAGAACAGTGTTGTGCCTGAACGCGTTCATGAACTATCGTTCATGAACGCGTTCATATTTTGGGTGAACGTGAACTGAACGTACTGTATTAACGCCAGATGAACGTCACTGTGAACTCGTTCATTCCGGTGTCTATGAACGGCGCGTTCTTTCAGGTTAACATCGTTCAAATAGGTTGCCAGATTTCTATAGAAAACACACCGTAAACGCGCCTTAATAAGTAGCGGAAAAAACACCCAATCTGGCAACACCAGCCTCCAGTGTCGCACCGCGCATGAGTCATCAACAAAAAGAAATGCATAGAGGCGACAGCTGCGTGTAGCAAAGAGACGGCGTATAGTAATTTAAATGAGTTTTATGAAGTTACTGACAAGGTCGGTGAGGATGGGAGGAATCTGACCTTTCTTTGCTAACATTTGCACCTTAATGATAACTGTCGTGTTTTTATTCCTTATTTAAAAAAGACCATTGAAGCAGCATGTGTTTGAGAATGTACTGTAGGGGTGAACACTGCAGCTGCTGCTAGTGTGGAGTGAATGGACAGCAACATTAAAGCAACAATGTTCCCTCAATGCTAATGACTTTTTTGTCATATTTGAAATCATAGACTTTGTCTTTAATTCTTGACATTTATCCCGTTAATGAGGATTAAAGAGCAGCCCGTGTGAACTGTTTTGTGTCTCAGGTAGGAGGTCCAGACCTCGAGACATAACCTGTACCCTGGTTTAACTGCACTACCGGCTGAGTCCTTGTTTACCTGAAATGTGCACTTTGCCAAATAGTGCAGAATAAAATAAAATGACAATGTTTTTCAGTAAAATAAAACATTCGCATAAACCAAGCCAATCCACTTTTCCATGTTGATGAGGGGAAAACATAAAAGAAGGGACAGAATAAATAAAAATGAGTGAGATAAATTGTGATTAGTTTTAAGCCGTAAATCAGATAATATGTGTATTTGTCCCTGAGCAGACGCAGAGGCGTCTTCCGCTTGTCCTGAGGAGGAGATGCTCCTCTATACCACAGCCTGCTATCGGTGAGAAGCTCCTTTCCTCTAGCACTTTACACGACCTCAGGGGTCAAAGGTCACACAGGGGGGGCTCCCCACAGGGGAGAGGAGGGGGAACCAGCAGTTAGAACACTTAGCCTATCACAGTGTGCGTCCTGACCTCCCTGCATCGTCCTTCCTGAGGCGTCTCCTCTCGTGTGTTCACAGGCTTGGAGGTGAAGCTGAAGGCCGGAGGAGACGACCTGCTCAAAGTTCTCCTTCTGTGTGACCCTGAGGACGTCTCACAGTCTCCCTGCAACGCTCGCTTGGTACGCAGCAAGACGTCTCCAGCTTTTAGAATTTGTTAAAAGACAATTGTGTTTCTATAAAAAAATGATGGTTTCTGGATTTTAAATTACCTGCAAAATTTTTCTTTCGATTATAAAATTGGTATTTTTAAGAGTAACTATTCTCTGATCAGCTGATCTTCCCTGAAGGCACTAATAAAGTGTTGAAGCTTTTAATAAACGTGTCATCATTCCCTTTTTTTTACTTCAGACCCTTTGTGTCTCAGAACATCCTGTCGTTTGGTGCTTCTCATGCTCCGTTAAAAGCAGCAGCAGTTTGAGAGGTCATGCCCCCCCCCCCCCCCTCGCTGTGTATTTATTAGAGTGACCGCAGTAAACCACATCGTCACATGTTCTCAGGTCTGCTGCTTCTGAGCCGTCGCTGCAGTCGTCACGGTGACGCTTTAGAATACGTCGCATTCTCATCATGGAACCACTCAACAATCCAGACACACGTTAAATGAAGTGAAATAAGATCTCTCAACCTTTGAGGCAAAGCTCTGAGACTTTACCTTCATCACATAGTCTCTTAATCCTTTGATCCCCACCCCCCCCCTTGCTCCTGGTGACCCTGAGCCCCTCCCTCTTAGAGAGGCTGGTTGTTAGAGAGAGAACTTTAATATTTTTGTTCCAACCCTGTAAATAGTTAAATAGTCTGTGAAATATTGCATCCTCAAAAATTTGGAAGAAGAAAGAAGAAAATGAATAGAAACACTCCAGCGAGTTGTGTTACTGTCGCAGCATGCAACAGTAACACAACTCGCTGGTCACATGACCAACAAACCAAGCAAACAACAACCTTTAAAACCTGTAGCGGGTTGAGCTCTGTGAAGGTCTCACCTCTGACCTCTAGGGGCGCTGCTCTTGGTGGGCAAGTCTGGACGAGGTGACGTTTGGGGGACATGAAATGACAGCTTCATGTCTCTATGGCGGGTTGAGATGTGAAGCACCTGGCTGCTCTTGTGAGAGACATGTAGCATCAGCAGGGGACACGTGAGGATGCTTTGGCTTTAAACTAGGGCTGTCAAAAATAGCGCGTTAACGGCGTTAATTAGCTGTTTGTTGTTAATTACGTCAATTTTTTTGACGCATTTCACGCATGCGCAGTGTGACAAATGATTCAGGTCAGGAAAGTACCTCTTCTTCTATGGAATGCACTTCATCCTTTACAACACATTACTGCCACCTGCAGGCATATGTCAGGCCGTCAGGTTCAGCAAGTCGTTTGCGCCAGATCAGTCTGTAACTTATCAAATAACATTGCTTTGATTATTTGATAATAATCTGTGCATTATTTTTTTGATTATTTAAAAAAAATTCAAATATCAACAACATGTGTTTATGTAAAAAATAATAATGATGATAATAATGATAATTATGTATCTTTAGTATGCATTTCAGAAAGAAAAAATGGTTAGGATTCAGGTGTAATTAATCATGATAATCCACTGAAAATTCTGATTAATTTGATTAAAATTTTTAATCATTTGACAGCCCTACTTTAAATGTGATGCAACATGTTCTACGCAGAGTAACCACAAGCAACAGCAGCTCCACCCGGTGACCCGGTTCAACTTTCACTTTCACTGAGGACACGGACAGACGCAGAGAGACACGCAGAGTGACAAATAGAGAGACCCACATAGAGACGCAAATAGAGACACACATAGAGACGCACAAAGAGACACAAACATAGATACAAATAGACCCATGCGACTCCTTCCACCTGCTGAAACCTGCTGGGCTTCTTTAGTCGAGCCGTGTGAACTAAGTCGTCTGCTTGAGGAGGTTGAAAGATGAATTCTGAAGGTGCTGCAGTGGGTCAAAGGCCGTCTGGACAAAGAGAAGAACCTGAGACGGAATGCTAAACGTCTTTATTAACATTTGTGTCTTCAAAGAGCGGTTAGAAGCAAAACACAAAACATTAGCACATCTCTGAGAGGAACCAGCCTACTGAGCCGCTGGGGCAATAAGACCTGATAGGGCACCATTTGACTTTGGCTGTGATTAAGCGTGTTAGCTTAGCATGCTAACGTTTGATGAAGAGCACAGAGCAAGAACAGCTGGGGCTGATGGGAACGTCCCTCGTTTTGAAGGCATCTGGTTTTGAACCAAACGATTGATCATCAGGACGTCAAAGAACCATTTGGCTTCTGAACGACATTTCATGGAGTTCCATCCAAAGTTGTCTAAGACACAAAAGAGTAAACAGCGTCTTCTTGTGGCCGTCGTGGTTCTGTTTGGGGGACAGATGATCTCAATCAGTATTCCTGGTTAAGTTCAAGAAGCTTCGTCTCTACACATGAGCTCCTCTCTCGCAGACGTGACTGAAACTATGCCGTTAATGTGGTTTGACAATATGGGTCCAAATATATCACCTCTCAGCACCAATGTGACACAGAAAACCACAGGAAGAGTGAGCCCCACAGGCTGGAAGATATGAGGTACCTTTCTTCTTCTTCTTCTGGACCACAGCGTACGTCTCGTGGTCTGGTCTCAAGGACACTGGAACCAAAACAGTTAACACGGGCAGCTGTATAATGCTCATTAACGAGGTAAATGTCGTCTACAGGCTTTAAATATAAACATATGACTCAAAGACAAATCTGGAGCTGTAAGACGTCGCACTCGATCAACGTACCGTTCTTCTTCTTCTGGACCACAGCGTACGTCTCAAGGTCTGGACCTCCTACACAAGACTCTTGACACAAAACAGTTCACACGGGCAGCTGTTTAATCCTCATTTACGGGAAAATGTCAAGAATTAAACACAAAGTCTATAACTTCAAATATAACAAAAAAGACATCGCACAAACTCAACGTACCTTTGTTCTCCCTCGGCTTCTCTTTGACCACAGCATACGTCACATGGTGCTGATCGACAGCTTCCTGTCCTGAGGCTGGATCATAAGCAACAAACAACAGACTAAAATACATGACGCTAACGTGCTAAGAGCAGCACATGTGAAGACGATGTGACACGACTCTCACTCTCAGGATGCCAAATAGTTAAAAAACAAACAATGCTCAAAAAAAGAGATAAGTAGTGGGAAGGATGTTGTTAAAATGTTTGATTCTTAAGAGGAGAAATTTACTAAAAAGACTAAAAATTCTGCTTTTTAAATGATAATTAATGGTTTTACAATGAATATTTTCTATTAGCTGCAAATAAGCTAATTATTAGTAGCTTCATTGAGTCTCAGACTGCAAAAAAGAAACTTCAGTAGGATCCCAGAGAAGAAGAGGACACTACAGGAGAGAGTACCTCTACGGTTCCTATAGAGGAGAAGCCCCCCCAGCAGAAGCAGAGCCCCCACCAACACGCCAACAACTACCCCGAGCAGAGGGAAGAGGCTGGTGGGGGAGAGAAGGGTGGGGGAGAGAAAGGTGGGGGTGGGGGTAGTCGGGGTAGGACGAGTCTCCACATCTGCTGATGGAAAAAAGAGTTTGGTGTCAACATCTGTCTTTAAGCTGGAGACAGAAAAAACGTCCAAAGAACCCCAAACA
This sequence comes from Pungitius pungitius, assembly GCF_949316345.1. Classification (NCBI taxonomy): domain Eukaryota; kingdom Metazoa; phylum Chordata; class Actinopteri; order Perciformes; family Gasterosteidae; genus Pungitius; species Pungitius pungitius. The sequence continues at coordinate 1,249,553 of NC_084900.1, read as the reverse complement.
CCTGCAGTCTGGTTCCGGACCCCCAGTCGGCTCCGTGGGGAGTCCCCGGCTCCAGAGACGCTGCACCAGTAGAGTCCTGCGTCCTCCTTGGAGACGTTTGTGACCGTCAGCGTGGCGTCATACCGTGTCCCCAGGTGGGAGCCGTCTCTGTAGAAGTCTGCGATTGGTTTGAGGTCATCTTTCTTCTCACAGCGGAGGATCAGGTGACCTCCTTCCTCCACAGGGCGAGCAGGAACGTCCAGGATGACGGAGCCATCTGTACAAGAGGGGGTAATGTTTAAAGGATTAACACCAGAGATAAACTTTATAATGAACCAGATCAACAAGGTCCAACAGGAGATGCTTCATTGAGAAAAGAGTAAAACAACAAGGATGGTTATTAATTGATAAGATTGCGTCGATGTGTTCCTGTATTCATTTTATACAGATCATTTTATAAATTTATGTGTTTTAATTCTACAGTAATTTAAGTCACCCTCTATGAACGAATCATCTGTCACTCAGAAGGGAATTTATTCCTGATTTATTACCTTTAGACGTATATATTTATGTCTATAAATAGAGTTGGAGCTAGAGAGTGCTGCACCTATATTGACTCTATTACACCAAGCAGCCACTGCGTCAATGAAACCTCCTTTTAGCTGTTTTATTAAATCCATCATTTCCTCCACCTACCAGTGACGGTGATGTTGAGGGCATCACTGGTGCTTCCCTCTGCGTCTTCACACCAGTACTCTCCACTGTCATAGCTAAAGGCTGGATGGATGGAGACGGACGGGGACGAGGAGTTCCAGCTCTTGGACCTCTTTGGTTGTGTCTGGTTCTGTTTCCTCATCACTCTCCAATCAGTCGATCCAGAGGACTCTGCACAGTCTACACTCACAGACTCATATTCAAAGAACTGCAGTCTGTCTGGAAGAACCCGAGGAAGAGCTGCATGTGAGACGGAGACACAGAGCAGTGAGTGTCTTATGGACACGGGGACACGAGTATCAGCAGCTGGTGGAGCGATGCGTGTTCATAGAACTGTGTTATAATCCGTAGGCATTAAAGTCATCGTTCAGAAGGTCACACGGACCAAAGGAAGTCCTTCTTACCAGGTCTCTGAGCAAAGCAACGGGGGTCCACCAGCAGGACCAGCAGCTCCACCACTGGAGAGACACACAAAGAGACATGAGGTGCAGCCTCAGTGTCCACAAGGAGAGAATAAGACAAAGACTCAGTACTCACTCAGGGTGAAGCAGAGAGCTGTGACCTCCATGATGCCTGCTGCAGACTGAGATCAGACCTCATGAGACGTGGCTCACAGCCTCCCCTTCCTCTTCCTGCAGAGGTTGGTCGGGAGGGATGAAAATAGACAACATGTCCTAAAAAGAGACGCTGGGTTCCCCTCCGTCAGAGAGATGACGAGAAGGACGAGAGTCTGAAGAGCATTGATGACAACGTGCACTTGATCAAATGGAAAGGCTCCTTCCCCCCATTTGAATCAGTGCTGATTGACATAATCAATGAACCATTAGACCACTAAACAAACACATGAACAAAAGAATATGTGTATATCAAAAATACTGAATATGATAGACAGGAACATGTTTCAATCACTATAAGACAGGACCATGTCTTTGGGAGGGGAAAAGGTTTTTCCTGGTTATTTACAATATGAATGCTGTTCTGGACATTAAAGACAAAAGGGAGCGGATGTGGACCATTTGTGCATCTCAAAGGACACTTTGGCCTCATGACCTGTGAAGCGGACAAATAGCTTGAGTTGAGCGCAGCATCATGGGTCATTTCTCAAAACCTGAGATGGCGAGAACGGACTTGCGTTCCCCCGAGAATAGACTCGGGAGTCCTGACTCGCAGGTTCGGGAGAACGGAGAACGGAAGATTTGGAACAGCAGCTGACTTGATGACGTCACCACGTCAGCTGGTCTTGCTAATACGTTTTAATTTAGTTTTTGACTAATATTTTATTATCAACAAGCTTTTGTCTCATTTTCATTTAAAATTAGAACTGGTATATATTATATTGAGCACCATATATATAATCAGTCATAAAATAATTAGCTTTATCATTTCAGGAGGAGGTTGGATACAGTAACAAAAAATTAACTATTATACTAAAATATTTGAATGCACACACACATACTGTTTGTCTTGTTACTCAAACATCCAGAGGCTGATAATCAGTGTAGTGGTCCTCCTACAGCAAGCTGCTGACCACACATCAAAGATCTTACAGAGAACTATACAATAATTCATATGTGGAATTTTTTTATTCATTATAATTATAATTCAGAGCTTCCGAGTTTCTTTGAAGCTAATGTTCTGCTGCCGGTTTTAGGGACGGTCTCCTCGTGTCCTTTAATTAAAACATCGTTAGTTTTAATGCACAATGATGGACAATAAACAAGCTGCACTCTGTGGATACAGACAATACGTTAAAGTTACATTTAAACATGAAGTTATGAATCTAAACTCTGTCCTCAAACAGACGTAACCGGTGAACAACATCAGTCTCTGACACCACATTAAAACGTATGAAGACTCGTTATAGTACAGTTAAATCTCGCGTATAACCGCTACGGAGACGTGAAAACCAGCGGAGCATTTCACAGAAGACTCCCCAAAAACAGGCTCCTCTGTGCGGGCTGAGATGAGCTGACCGCCCGGTGCTGGAGGGTCTGACGGTGCGTGAACTACACCTCACATCTCCATCCACGGAGCACATTGTTACGAAGGCTGAATGTTGACAAACATTTGCTTAAACAACAAAAGTTGCTTTAACAACTAACTACTGTCATAAAATGAAATTACGTTACTTAAATAAAGTAGTATTTAAAAACTTCGACATAAAGTTGTGTTTATTTTCCTGTGTCGTTGTTGCCTGTTGCTGAGGTGAAATGCATTCTGGGATATTTGGCTCTCACAAGAACAGACGAGCTCCGATGCATGCCCGGTAAAATGGGCGGGGCGAGTCACATCCGGGTATTATGACCGTTCTCGGCCAGAAGCGGACTTGGATCAGAACTCGGGCTGCGACTGATGACGTTTCACGAGTCCACGAGAACAAAAGTCCACACAACAACGCATATTGAGAAAGGGCCTTGTCTTGAACAATCTGCGCTCTACTTGTATTTTGAACACTGGGGGGCAGTGTTTTGATATATTTTATATTCCATAAGCTGTGTGTTTATCTTGTTAAATGTGTGATTGCGAAACATACCACAGGCATTTTAGCCCAGAAGTGGTTGAAGAGTTCATGTAAGGGTTCATCAGCTCGTCCTTTGCTCCAGGACACCAAGGTGGGAGCCTGCAGGTGGAGATCAAAGGTGGAGCTGGCAGGTGGAGCCTGGTGATTTAACTCCTCAGAACTAAAACCCCTTAACAAAACTCACCAAATGAACAATGCATCAATTATAAATTGAAGCAAATGTCATCTTCATCCAGACACCGGTACCACCCCCCCAAACGAACAGAGCAGGTCACAAGTCACATGAAGCGACATTCAAAGCAAAACAAGGGAAACACAGTTTTATTTAGTTTATATTTTACACACCACATATTATTTCTTAATGTCTTGGCCATATTTGCACATTTTTTGTGTGAACTGGTCTCGATTAGAAAGGGTTTGAACTCCCTGAAGACATGAAGCTGACTCCTCTGATCAGCAAACTGTGTGAAATAGTTACAACAATACAAAAGTGTTGTGCTCCTTATCAGGGCACTCGAGCTGCGTAAAACGCTGTGGGAACGCCCCTGCGTGACCGCGTCATGAAGCGCGTGTGAAAATTAACCAATGGCGAGCTGGTACGTCATAGCGGGGACGCTGGACCAGGGCGCTATAAAGGGACCCGAAGGGCAGGACCATTTTTCTCTGTGCCTTCATCTAGTGCGTGTGAAGTTTTTCAGTTTTATGTTCGGCTCATGCCGAGGCGGAGTCCCGGTGGCCTTCCTGGGGATCACAAATGGATCTCACGGAGGATTCCGGGACGGCTGACGCCTTTTCCCGGCCCTTCACCATGGGATCCAGTCGCTCGTTTCCGGAGGCGGAGGCACGCTCCGCGGCTTCCTCCACCCCGGACGAGACGCCGCTCTCACGTTTTTCCGGCTCCGAGGAGCCTGATCAAAGTCACTCTGCGCTTTCTGAGGGCCTTGGTCAAATGGAGGCACCCTGGGTTTCTAGCCCAAGGGCTCGTTTTAGGGGCGATCTGTCGCCGGGTCATCCTCACGACAGACGCTTCCCTCACGGGCTGGGGTGCGATTATGCAGATACCCTGTCGAGGCAGGGGCCGAGGCCCGGGGACCGGAGACTCCACCCAGAGGCGGTGGAGTTCCTTTGGGGTCACTTCGGCTACGCCGATGTGGACCTATTTGCCTCTGCAGAGACAACTCATTGTCCTCGGTGGTTCTCCCGCACGCACCCCGCCCCTCTCGGCTTGGATGCTTTGGGACAGGCATGGCCAAAAAGCATGCGCCTGTACGCTTCCCCCCCGGTTGCTCTGCTCCCAGGAGTTCTGGATAGGGTCCGTCAGGACGGAGTCAGCCTACTGTTAGTAGCCCCGTTCTGGCTGGCCCGCGTATGGTTTGCGGGGCGTATGCCAGTAGATGGTGCCACCTGCTGTAGGAACAACTGCGGACCCAGTTAACTGCCGGTTCAGTACTGGAGGTCCTGCTATGGTTCCACAGGTCTTCCCGTCTGCCTTTGGCGCATCTCTCTTCCTTTGTGGCACCCTGTCCTTCGTTCCTGACGTCGGACGAGGCGTATACCCGAGCCGCAGCAAGTGAATGGTTATTGCCATGACACTTGCTTATGAATCGGCCGGTCAGCCCGCATCTCGGCTGTCCGGGCCCATACTATCGGGGTGTGGCGGCTGCAGAAGCCCTCCTTTCGGGACTGACCCTCGCCTAGAGCACGGGTGCTCTCGTCGAATGTGCGTTTTTGAAAACTTCACACCCGGCACCTGCTCGTATGCTGAGTTGGTATAAGTGTTCACACAGCGTTTTACGCAGCTCGAGTTCCCTGAGAGGGAACGTCTCTCGGTTACGTATGTAACCTTCGTTCCCTGAAGGGAACAAGACGCTGCGTAAACGTTCTGCCATACTCCCGGCCTGCCCGTGGCACTCGATTCGGCATTTTAGAGATGAATGGTCCTGACCTTCGGGTCGCTTTATAGTGCCCTGGTCCGGTGTCCCCGCTATGACGTACCAGCTCGCCATTGGTTATTTTCACACGTGCGTCATGACACGGTCACACAGGGCAGTTCCCACAGCGTTTTACGCAGCGTCTCGTTGCCTTCAGTGAACGAAGGTTACAAACGCAAACCGAGAGACGTTATCCAACTTGGTGGGTTAGTGCTCCCTCCAGTAGAAATAACATGATAGTTAATAGTTTCTACTTTCTTGTCCAATTGGGTCAATTTGGCGAAATTTGACTGTGAATACTGAAAATAAAATAAAAGGACAAAAAATTATAATAATAATGTGCAGATTGTTAATCTAGCACAACACCTTACAGCAGTGTCTTATTTGTATTTTTCCTGGAGCATATTAGGGAGAATCACTATATTAAAAGTAATTTATTTATTATTAAAGAACATTTCCAAATGCAGAAGTTGAGCCGACTAAAAAAACTCATAATGAGTTTGAATGTTGCATAATGAGGTTTTTGTTGTGAAGAAGGTGTCATTTAGATAACCTTCTTATCCTGGGTTCATCAAACAAATGGCTAAAAAGTGTACGTTTTCGCCATGACTGTCACATCCCTGTCGCGGTATCTCGCCGCCCAGAGCGCCTCGAGAGCCACGAGGTGCTTTCAAAGCCCTCGAAAGAGAAGTGAAGCTACGCCTTCATCAGACTCCATCGGTTAACCTCCACCACCATCAGACTGCAGCAGCTTCGCGCCATGATGAACATCCTGTTTTTGATTCCACATTCAGCTGCAGACTTTCTACTCATCTAATCTTTTACCTGGAAACATTGTGAGGACTGTTCACATGTAACGAGAACAAGGCGACAGTTGTTGGTCGTTAGGAAGCGCAGATGATCTGAAGGGAAAGGCTTGGTCCGATGTCAAAGGGCCCGTGGTGCTGATGAAGCTTCTACTGGTGCATTCCGCTCTGAGACGAGCAGGACATCCCTTCATCAAGGACATCCACTGATTCCACAGGTCAAACAAACGCTTCCTGGGAAACCAAAAAGAGTGCAGATATGAATGAGCCGCCTCATGCTCATGAAACACGTTTTCTTAGCAGACGGCTTCCACTTCTATTCGACCTGCTGCAGCCTCTCGGCTTCTTCTGATTTTGGTTGTGAGGGGCAACAGCAGGGTGTGTACTTCTCAATACAGTTATTGAAATAAAATAACTGTGTACTTTCTAATGTGCCCCACCTTTAATACCTCTGCGACCCACTCGAGGGGTGCGCCCCATTGTTTGAGAAACGTAGGTTGATTTTACATTTGACTGTATACATACATCGTTGTGTAGTGTTGTGCACATGGGAGCAGTGTGTGTGTGCGTTAGGTTAGTGTGAAAATCAAATTATTGACTTCACTTATTGCGGATTCGCTATTTCGCGGATTTTCATAATGCATTTTTTTTTTTTTTTTGGTGCATTGTGCTCTGCATTCTGATTCGCTAAAAACTCACTCCCGCTTCTCCAAAATATTCAGAGGGCCATTCAGGAAATAAAAACGGAAACTCTGAAGGCCTGCTGGAAAAAAACTATGGCCAGAGGCAGTGCAAAACGCAACCGGAGGCTCGCTTGACGAGGTCCACCACTCTGCCGTAGAAACAGCTGTGAATCTGGCTAAACAGATTGGAGGAGACGGCTTTAATGACATGAGTCCGGATGACATAAACGCCCTGATTGATGGAGACGCACATCCGCTGACCGATGCAGAGCTGGCAGAAATGACAAAGCCACAAAGCGACGATGAAAGAGAAGAGGGAGAAGAGGACACGAGAGATGAGGAGGAAGGACTAACGCTTGGTCGCTTAGCAACCATGGTGCGAATGGCCACTGAACTTAAGCGAGTAGCTGAGGAATGGGACCCTTTGATGAGCCGTTCATTACAGTTCTCCAACGTAATCGATGGTGGCATGTCGGTGTACAAGGATCTTTTTGCAAAGAAGAAAAAAGAGCGACAACAGCTGCCTATCACTATGTTCTTCTCCCGAACAAACACACCTGCACCGCGGGCTTCAGAAGAAGAGAACACTGCAGAGCGCAGTCAGGATGCAGCGGCCCAGTCTGAAGAGCAGTGAAACGGCCTACACGTGAGTCACTGTATTTGTATACATGTAATAGTTGCTAATTGAAAGAAAAAAAAAGTTTTCTATTTCGCGGATTTCACTTATCGCGGGTCATTTTCGGAACGTAACCCCCGCGATAAACGAGGGATTACTGTATACACAAATATGTGTCTGTGTTTGGTGTGTGTCTATGTGTGTGTGTGTGTGTGTGCGCGTGTATGTGTGTGTGTGTCTATGTGTGTGTGTGCGTGTGTCTGTGTGTGTGTGTGTCAATGTGTGTGTGTGTCTGTTTGTGTGTGTGTGTCTATGCGTGTCTGTCTGTCTGTGTGTGTGTCTGTGTGTGTGTGTGTGTGTGTGTGTGCGTGTCTGTGTGTGTCTATATATTTCTGTCTGTGTGTGTGTGTGTGTCTATGTGTGTGTGTGTGTGTGCACGTGTATGTGTGTGTGTGTGTCTGTGTGTGTTTGTGTGTGTGCGCGTGTATGTCTATGTGTGTGTGTGCACGTGTATGTGTGTGTGTGTGTGTGTCAGCGTGTGTGTTTGTGTGTTTGTGTGTGTGTCTGTGTTTGTGTGTGTGTCTATGTGTGTGTGTGTGTGCGCGTGTATGTGTGTGTGTGTCTATGTGTATGTGTGTGAGTGTGTCTGTGTGTGTCAATGTGTGTGTTTGTGTCTGTCTGTCTGTGTGTGTGTGTGTTTGTGTGTCTGTGTGTGTGTGTGTGTCTGTGTTTGTGTGTGTGTGTCAGTGTGTGGCTGTGTTTGTGTGCGTCTATGCGTGTCGGTCTGTGCGTGTGTCTGTGTGTGTTTGTGTGTGTGGGTGTGTGGCTGTGTTTGTGTGCGTCTATGCGTGTCGGTCTGTGCGTGTGTCTGTGTGTGTTTGTGTGTGTGTCTGTGTGTGTGTGTGTGTGGGTGTGTGTGTGTGTCTGTGTGTGTGTGGGTGTGTGTGTCTGTGTGTGTGTGTGTGTGTGGGTGTGTGGCTGTGTTTGTGTGCGTCTATGCGTGTCGGTCTGTGCGTGTGTCTGTGTGTGTTTGTGTGTGTGTCTGTGTGTGTGTGTGTGTGGCTGTTTTTGTGTGCGTCTATGCGTGTCGGTCTGTGCGTGTGTCTGTGTGTGTGTTTGTGTGTGTGTGTGTGTGTGTGTGTGTGTGTCTGTGTGTGTGTGTGGGTGTGTGTGTGTGTCTGTGTGTGTGTGTGTGTCTGTGTTTGTGTGTGTGTGGGTGTGTGTGTGTCTGTGTGTGTGTGTGTCTGTGTCTCTGTGTGTGGGTGTGTGTGTGTGTGTGTGTGTCTGTGTTTGTGTGTGTGTGTGTGGGTGTGTGTGTGTGTCTGTGTGTGTGTTGTCTGAGGCCATGCAGCGCAACAAGATGGCGTCGTAGTTATTAAAAGGACAAACAAACAAGTCTTTAGTGTCTTTGTTGGACCCGTCGGGCTGCAGGAAGTCCTCCAGATTGAAGGGACACTTTGACTCGATTTGGGAGACAAGTTGTCCTTCATTGCGGTGTGTGTGCGTGCACATGTCTGCATCTGAAGCACTGAGAAGTGTGTGTCCACATCTGTCCTCACTTCCCTCTTCTGTGAGCGATGAGGAGATAACGGAGCGTATTAATGTCTTCTTCCCGTTCTTCAGCTCATAACAGGACGGCTGATTGACAGACGTCAGTATCCTCACCTCCTTTGCATTAAAGTTGGTCTTCATCTTCATCATCTACATCATCTCATTGCCTTCACCATGAAGACTGTGACTGCCCTTCTTTGTGCCGTGATGGCTCTGACTATAGCTGCTGGTGAGTAGTTGATGTAGTAACTGGTACAAATCTATTCATTGTCATTGATTAGCAATAATCCAGATCAATAACTGCAATGACAAACCTCCCAGCTCTCGCAGAGGAACAGCCTGGACAAGAACCAACAGGTGAGACGTTTTTTAACTTAATTTCGGTCAATGCGTTTTAACAAGATGTTGATTTACTTTGTGGCAATCTGCAGATAATCTCTTTCATATGCAAATAGAAATAACAATAGTTGTATCATTCTGTTGTATGATGTTGTGTTGTATTTCGTTATGAAATAATACAGTGTCTTTGGAACATCCCAATGAAGACATGTAATAGAGTAACACTGTCCCCCATGATGACCGGCCTCCACATGTCTCTGCAGAGCGTCACCTGGTCAAGAGGTCCACGTATTGTTGCTACGGTTGGACCCCGATCAACGGCCGCTGTTTCCGTTACAATCCAAAGCCGATGTCCTGGACGGCAGCCGAGGTAAAGCCGCTGACCAATGCTCATGACTCAGCAGTTTCTGTTCACGTTAAAGACCAATTTGGTTGTGGACATTTTCGACTGTCCTTCTTACTTTCTTAACAACGTGTGTGTGTGTGTGTGTGTCCTGTAGAAAAGCTGCCAGGCCAAAGGGGGGAACCTCGCATCCGTTCACAACATCCGTGAGTACCGTGTCATTCAGTACCTGATCATGAAGGGCAGTCACCAGAACAAACCCACCTGGATCGGAGGCTCTGATGCACAGGAGGTACGTTATTCATCACCACCCCCCCCCCCCCCCACTTAGAGGTATACAAAATAGATTGTTATAATTCACACCATATTTATATTTATTATATTGTGTATAAAATATTACACTACATCGTATAATCATAGTTTGTCTTCATTTCACTTAGTATTTTCTGTCATTTCCTATCTGATATCATATGATCTTCATAACCGGCCGTTTTCCTCCCTAAAATTGCTCTTTCTATTTCTATTATTTTCACATCCTCCTTTCATTACTATTATTGCTATTTTGCATTGTCCTCGGGAGACAAGTTTAGGCTTAGCTTATCTAACCTAATCTTATTTTAGGAATTGAATAAATAACTTTCTGGATGACCTTTTTCTCTCAGGAGAAGAAATGGCTGTGGACCGATGGCTCTGAGTTCGACTACATCCTCTGGTCCGCTGGAGAGCCCAACAACGGCAGAGGCAGGCAGCATTGTTTACGTATGAACCACGGAGGTAAGAACTCGAGGCTAGTTGAAGTCAATCCTTGTTTTTTGGCTTTATTGAGTATAACTGACTAGAGTTAATGACGGTTCCAGGCTTTGGTTGGTTTTCCGTCATGACCCTCCTCTTCGTCTCTCGCAGGTGATCGGGCCTGGGATGACGTGGAGTGTAGGGTTAAGGCACCGTCTATCTGTGCCAAGAAAACCTGATCCCTGGACTGACAGCGAGGCCTTGAGTAACCCTTGATTAGGAAAAAGGGGGTGCAAGCGTTCTAATACATGTGATTGTATTTATATCTATTCTTTTCTTCTCTATCGCTGTAACGCTACTTAAGGAACGATACGACACGTGACACAAGCTGGATGGTGTTTGAGCCTCAACAAGAGTGGTTTTTGGAAAGAATGCTTATAGCACAACCTCACGTATATTCTACATTTCTTTTTGCATTAATAAAAAGCTCAAGCATTGAAGCTGGTCTGTCATTAATCTATACACATCTTTACGCATTGCACCTCAAACACTTCTACCTATAATGGTGAATCATGTTTCCTATGTGATATGTAATAAATGCTGGATCATTCTCATCACGCATATAAAGCATCGTTTTTAACACCATCATTTTAGCGACTACAAAGAGTTGTGGTTTTGCAACAGGAAGTGACCATATTAGGACGGAGGTGGAGGGACTTACATACTCCTTATATGACACTCGATAACACCTGTCAATCAGCGTGTAGCCCCGCCCTTAAGCCTCCCCTGCCTTATGGCCTGTTTGAGTCTACATGGACCATCTCATCTCATGACATTTTCTTATCTGATGGTATTTGTTGTAACTGTTTTATTATCTGATCTAATTTATTGTATTGTTGATCATAAAGATAAGACGATGATAACAAATGTATTTTTACAATTTAAAAACTGTATTCTCTTAAGGTTGGACGCAGAGATGTCTTATTACATGAAGTTGAATATCGTTCGGTGTTCACTACAGTGGCAGTCCTTCATCGCAGGAGCAGTCAAACAGTGCAACATGACGTCGGCACATTACATTAGTAAACCTTCCTCATAGTACCAATGCTTCTTCATTCAGGGTTGTAACTCGTGAAATGCAGTATTGTGTAATTGTGTTCTCGTTCCTCATGGAGGGGGAGGGGGAGGAGCTCCTAGTGGGGTTCTGCAAACACAACAGCATCACTTTGACTACATCAAGAGAGAGTCACGTGTGTTCCCTTGAAGGAGCCTGATTGGTTCAGCGTGAGAGCTGATTGGTTGGATCAGAAGGTGGCCCTCATGTTATTTCTGGTGTTTTTTATGTGCAGCTCCAACTGATTGATCCTCTCCTGCACAACAGAAAGGATTCCTAAATTAGTGATACTTTTAATCTTCGGGCCTTTAATTATTGTGTTTGATGACTTACATCTTTGGCATTGAGTTGCTCTCTCAGGCCTCTGATATCGTCCTGCTGCCTATAAAAAGCCTGCAGGAGCTGCAATGAAAGAAACACATTTGTTAGCAGGAAGAGGAGAGACCCCAACCAAAACAGCCAATCAGAGCCTCACCTCGCCCTCTGAAGGAGGCGGGGGCCCCTCCGCGGGTTCGGGGCAGTGTGGAGTACAGCAGTACGTCCACAGCGGGACCTGGGTCTCATCCGGCTGCCAGCCCGACAGATCGCTCACCTCCCTGGGGTACTTGGTGTCCTGGTAGGCCAGCTGCTCCTCCAGGAAGGCCTCACGAGAAAGGATCAGCTGGTCAGTACGAAGAACAAAAGAGAGGTGGACAAAGCTTTGAGACCAGGCAAGTTTACTGAAAATGTCTAAAAAATCGTCTTTAATTTAATACCAGAGATTGTTTTCCCTTTGTAAAGAACTGGGCAGGTTCGACTTCGTCGAGTGCACCACTTGGATTTAATACGTCTAAAAAAGGAAGTTCTTTGGAGATTGTCTTTTATTAAAAAATGACTACACGTAACTGCTGCTGAGGCTCAGAGAGTCCGTGGAGTCTGTGGGCAACACTGCGTTTTTGTGGCGTGCCATAAAAACCTCTTGCATGACGTCCAGGTTGGGTCCGGTCACTGCTCCAACAGCCAGATCCACCCGGAACCTCGGGGGGCTCATCAGCTGCCTCACCAGCCCTCTCTCAGCAGGGGTTTCTGGGTAAGGGTTGGCTATCTGGGTCCCAGGGATCAACGACATCAGCACCGGGCCTGAAGGAGATAGGTGAGTGAGGAAATAGTAGGTTATCGTTTCGGCACACAGGCTCTGATACACCACTGACTTCTGTTGACGCCCTGCAGCCACTCTTGAGCCGTCATGGCCGCCTGGTTTCCGGCTGTCATTGGGTACAGATCCTCTTGGAAAGCATCTGCCTGGGGGAAACATTGCAACTAGTTCCTGTCTTGATCATAAGTGAATGCCGAAGATGAGAGAGGTTGGGTCAACGCGTTTGCTCACTTCCTTTCGGGGTACGATCATTGAGAGTGGTTCCACCAGGTCGTTGACCGCGATAAGTCGGTAAAAGCGGAAAACTTCACAGGCCCTTACGTCCAGGCCGCGCTTTGGCATCACACCTAAAGTGACAGGTCAAAGGTAATTTAGATACAGACATTTTGATGTCTAAAATTGTGTTTTTGGTTGGTCTTTGGGTCAGCTACTGAAATTGTCCGGATCTGTTGCTAGAGTGAGTTTGCAATCCTAGCAATCTAGAGCAATCCAGAGCTCGCCACAATGATATTTTCTTAAATGTTCCTCCTACTGTTGGCTGAATTATTCTTTTTTCAAAATACTTTGGGTTAATCCATCCCAATTGTTTTAAAGAAAATATTATACTTGTATTATTATTATATTATACTCACCTAGTTGTTCTTTTGTTAGAGCTCTACAGCTAGCTTCAGTTAGGCATTTTCTTAGTAGTGTAAAGAGTTTAGAATAACTACAGGATCATCGAACGAGTGAACTGACGGGTTTTGCTCTATAATAGACTTACTAAATAGATACAGAAAGCTGTAACCAGTCTTCATTAACTCTGTGTGTTAATTAGGTTGCTTAATGTGTCTGTTTCTGTAAAGTACAACCAGCCAAAAGGTGGAAAAAACCTTTTAGGCCTTGCTGGTGTTGTAGTGATCACTGCTTGAGGAATAACCTGTTAGTTAGCACTGGTTCCCTCGAGGGATGAGGATGGGAAATGGATCTCTTGCTCAATAGATGGATTCAAATGCTACAAATGCACCTCAATATAGTTCTATAGTTCTATAAATATAGGATTTAAACGATGTGCTGGTCTCACCGAGTCCTTTCTGTGGCAGCAGAGACCTGTACTCCGACAGGAAGCTGATGTACGGTTTGTGGGGGCTCAGCTCGTAGTACCGGATGTTTCCATCCCCCTTAAATCAAAGCATTTAAGAGCAAATCAGGGTCTTCTGACCCATTTGCAGCATATTCAGTATCAGGTAAACGTTTTAACAGATCAACAATGTGTAAGTGCATTTACAACAAAACTTTGGTCTGCAACAAATCAACTGCAGCAAACAAATCCAAGAGTTGTGGGTCGACGTGTTGCTTGTGTGGGTTGTATGACCTTTCCTGCCAAGTAGAGCATGTGGGTGTCCGGGTCATAGAACGGGAAGAGGACTCCAGCTGAGCCGTCCAAGTCTTCTTCATACAGTGGCTCAGATAAATCCACCTGCGGAAAATTAAACAGGTATGTTTAATGCCATTTATTCAATCTGTGGAGCACAATGCAGTATGCTACATCTCAGGACACCTGCTGACCAATCTGTTTGACGCTCGTGACTCACCGGGTCCCAGAGGACGATCTGTCTGTGGTTCCAAGAAGAGCTGCCTGTTGACAGAAGCATCTTCAACCCTCCAATGTATAAAACTTTGCTGGCTCTGTGGGACTTGTTGCTGGACACCTGTAAGAACATTATTTGTAAATGTTCTTATTTCACACCTGGAGACAAAATTAATACCTCAAAAACACACCTGTAGGATCTTTCCTGTCCGAGGGTCCAGTACTCTGACCCGTCTGTCTTTGGACGTGACTGCCAGCCTGCTGCCGTCACGGTTGAAGCTGACCGACAGCAGCAGAGTATCAGAGGGGCAGCTGTGGTGGATGGGCATCAGAACCACCTGGACCGGGTACCTGAGCACTGAGGCTACCTGGGACACATCCCAGAGGAGGACCTGGGGCAAAGACAGAGACAACGGCAGGGATGTTTCACTGTTTAACCTGAAAACACAAAAAGATGGATTTTGGATGAATGCTACCGAAGTCGGTCACAGGGAGAGAGATACAAACACAGTCAGTGACTCAGTGACAGTCACTCTCTCTCCTCACAAACCGGACATCCTGCTTGTTCCATAGCGCGATGCACCGAGCAGGGGGAACACAAGGTCAGAGGGACTACTAGCATGTCCTCTGGCGCTGCCCAAAAACCTTTCATCCAGCAGACCTCCAGGGGGAAGCTCACGTGCAATATTGCCCGTAGATGAGGTCCAAAGTGGTTTGACCTCAGCCGCACTTCACCTCTGAAGGGTTTTTAGTGTGAGCAACAGTCAAACAACTGTTCTGAGAAGTGAGACCGATGCCAAACCGGCGTTCTTTGTGATGGCTCTCAGTGGTGAATCTGACGGGTGCTTGAAGAGCTCTGATTGTACAAAAGTATTTTGTGAGACCCTTTGAGCAAATCATGGTCTTTGACTGAGGCTGCCACTGACCAATGTGGATCTTTACCTTGTAGTCGTAGGCGGAGCTTAGCAGCAGGTTCTGAGCTGTCGGATGCCACTCAACAAGCGCCACCCTCCTGCAGTGACCAATCAGAGTCTTCCTGGCCTTGGTGAGGTTCTGTTGGACGCCACAGACGGGGATGTCCCAGATCTTCACCTGCACACAGACGGTCCTGGCTTGTGTTTACTGTACTTTTGGGGTCATTTCAGCTGGCTGAAGCAAACTAAATGGACATGGTGCTTACAGTGCAATCCTCTGAGCAAGAGGCAATGCAGTGATCGTCAAACGGGTTCCACTTGACATCCAGGACCCTCCCACTGTGACCGCACACCTTTGGGTGCTGAGGGTCCACCCTTCCTGTCTGAGACAACAGAGTTGTCAGAGTTCAGTTCTATTAGATCAAAACTAACAAAGAAAACTATTTCAACTTTTTGGGGTTCACTGTTTATTTACACAACGAAAATGTTAGCCTCAGACTCTTTTATTAATAGTAAGGCATGAGATGGATTAAAATGGTAGACTATTGACTAATTATCTTTACTCATTTTAATTCCCTGAGAGTGAACTATTTCACTATTTCACCGTTTTAGCGACATTTGGAAACACGGCTGAATGAAAGGTGTATTCTAGAGTTCCTTTGTATGTTTGAATTCTTGGTGGTTCCCTCTGCCATAGCCTGCCGTGTCAACAAAGGCATAACTGGTCTTTTACATATTCTGGATCTTGTTAACTTTTACATGTTTTTTTCATGATTGCATGTACGTAACATCTGAACAGTGAGTCGCATGTCTCCTTTCTAGGTGTGATGGTGTCCCACAGGCGGAGACAAAGGCCTACGCACATGATGAATGGGCAGCACTAAAAAGGACCCGCCCCCGGCACACTCCGTCACCACGGCGATGAAGCAGGGATTGGCCGAGCAGTGGTGGTTGTCGTGGACGCTGCGGGTGACGGACACGCCGGCGTAGCTGTGCTCCTTGGTGGACGGCTTCCCAAAGACGTGACGGAACTTTGAGCGGCGGAAAGACAACATCTGGACGACTGAAAGGTCAAAGGTCATTCAGCTTCAGGAGCAAGTAAATCATCAACTAGATAGAAAACATTCAGAAGATGCAAATAAGAACATTATGTGTGTGAGCTCTTTTTTTCGGCCTTATCAATAATGCAATCCGCTGACTCATAATCTCATTAATAATCTATTCATTTCTTCAATAACTGAACATCTTAATCATTCACACACATCGAAGTGATGACTGACGTTTGTTGGTATTATTAATGATTAATTGGTTACAAACAGACTTTCTGTTGTTCCTTCTGACCTTTGACCTTTGCATGGCAAGATGAGATCAGCTTACAGAGGAGAAAGAGGAGGAGGAGGAGAAGGAGGAGGAGGAACCTAGTCACATCGTCATCCATGTATGTACACAAAGAGCTGTACACATTTGAGGTACTTTATTGAGTATTCACATTTCCTTCCCCTATGTACTTCTACTCCACTTCTTTTCAGAGGTAGTAAATGCCCTTTTTATTATTATTATTTATTAGATTTATTATGAAGCTACTGGTTCTGGTTACTTTTACGATTCATATTTTACATTAATAAAAGGCGATAGTCATAATGAATAACATTCCTTTTCAAATAATATCCTTGATCACAGCTCATCAGAGGAGGAGATGGATACCACATCGGTGCGCTAAGCTAGCTAACTAACTCCGCCCAAAGGTTCCCTCATTAGAACGATTCTTGCTGTATGTTTAAAATGAGCAGAATAACTTTAAATTGATCCTCTTCACTCTCTCAGATATGAATGAGCCGTTCTGCAGGAATCACGCTTTAGGAAAGGCCTTAATGAAGGTCATATTTCTCTTTGTCTGGATTAATTGTTCTGTCACACTTTTCTTGGTTTATGATGATGAACATGAAACATTGGACTCACAAAGGTACAAAATCCCCCACAAACCACAAGATAAAAACTGGGATCTTACCTGTGAAGGAGTCTCAGAGTCTCTTATGCTGTTATTATGATCACCTCCACCAGCAGCTTGCAGCTCACCAGCAACTTGACAGTAAAAGTACACCTGCTGACTTCTGACAGGTGTGTGCGTGTGTGTGTGTGTGTGTGTGTGTGTGTGTGTGTGTATGTGTGTGTGTGTGTGTGTGTGTGTGTGTCTATGTGTATGTGATCCATGACGTCTCGCCTCTCCTTCCACATTAGCAAAGCTTTTTATGCACAACTGCTCACGCACAAAAACATCCCTGCACATCTGATACTTCTACACACACACACACACACACACACGGTGTGTAATGTTCTGATGGAAACACCATGTTTTATTCTCGTATAACTGTTTTTGTTCAGCAACATCCAAAACACACATCCAGGTGTTTGTTTCACTACTTTGTCTGTTTTTTTCTCTCCTGCCACACGGTTGATATCTTTGAGATCATTTCATACATCCTTCCGCCGAAGTGTCTCCAAATGTGTGTAACTTTGCTAAACATCTCTAGTTTGGGAGATATCCATGATTCCTCACTGGTTTGTCATAATCACAACGTTCTGATGTCATGATGACAATGCTATAATGTCATAGTTACTGCACAGGATGGTGGTCTCGGGAGATTGTCGGACCCTAAAGCTCTCGCGGGCCCGGCGTAATTTAGTAAAACCCTTAGTGGGGGCGGGGCTGGAAGCAGTCAGCTGATTGGTGCCACGGGGGATGAAAGGCTGGGGGACGCCAGGCAGAAGGGGGCTTGGATTTGAAGAGGCGAGCGGTTCACCTCACTAATGTTGACCAGTGTTGGAAAGTAAATACATTTACCGCAGTTTTGTGTTAATTTACAGTACTGGGTTCATTTAATTGACCATTTTTCTTATATATTTTTTATTTCTAATCACATTTTAAACTACTTTATACTAAATCTCAGAGGGAAACATTACATTGATTTAACTATTAACTATAGTTTTATAAATGAATGGCATTATAAACTGAATATGTTACTTCAAACTTATACCAATATTGTCAAAATATGTCTTTAATACCAATAACGGTCAGTTATTCCGTTTTAGGTATAAAATACAAACTTTTGGGGATGGCTCCCTCTGCCTGTGCTCAACAGACATGATCTCTGTGAACGTGTAATCTCAGACTAAGAGTCCAATGAGGATGAGATGCTGCTAAATGGCTGCAGTTGGCCCATTAGCTGAGGCAATGTGTTAAGAAGAGGTCATTTTAGGATCAAATTTGTAAGTGCATTCATGTTCACATATTCACCTTTTCTTTTGGATTAACTGCCAAATAGTTAGCTTATATTTGCCATTCTCAATTTTGTTGTTATTCTGCTTGTGTTACACAGACACACTGCAACAGGCAGTTTTTATTCTGCAATGATAACAGACAGCGGCACTCAAAATCAGAACAACTGTCTGTACTTGGTTAGCTGGAGTCACTTGCTCTGTGGAAGTCAGCGCCCATCAGGCCTACTAAACCCGCTACCGCCACCTGCTGGCGGAAACAAGTGCTGTCCCATAGCCACTCCAGGGGGAAAAAGGCAGGCTCAAAAAGTCACACAAAGGGTTTTTGATAATAATCAAAACAAACACAATGACAGAGGAATGGCACGAAACAAGACAATTTAAACAAACAATGGCAGTCCTGGGTGCAACACTTGCCATACATACACGTAGCATTATATATGTATATGGTTATACTTTATTGATGCGCCAACTGGAACAAATGGATAACAAATGGGCAGTTGGCTTTATTACAGACACAAATAGGAAGTAAACTGACAAAATCAAAGGCAAAAGGAACACAACTTGAGTACAACAAGTACAATCCATGACTTGCTCGTGAAAAGTGATCAATTCAACCACATTCTGATCACAGATCTAAAACATTTTTAAGAATCTAATCACAGCTTTTCTGTGTAGTTGTGTATATTTTATGTTTTGTTTTGCACAAATATATTGAATACTTCATGGAATGTTCTCATGTTTTTTAAGGTGAAAGGGAAGCTGCTGATGTAAATTTGACTCTTTGGGATTCTCAGGTTCACGCTAAGGTTGTGAATCCGGGTTTAACACTGACGAGGTGAAGCGTCACATCTGATGACAGCCCTTGTCTCACCAGCTCATCTCTTATCTGGAGAAGAGAATGAAATGGTGGTGCTTAGATTTAATCACTGCATTATCAGACATTTTTGTGTGAAGAGGGAGATCTGTGATTGGTTCAAATGCATTTCCGAATCATTGAAAGTGTTTATCATCATCGAAGCAGGTGCAGAAAATCTGAAGCTTTGGCTTCCGATCGGACTTACCTGTTGTATGAGGACGCTCTCTATGAAGTCTTCAGCCTTTGAAAACGAAAGTCTGATTCTCAGGGCTACAACAACTAGAAGCACAATGTCCAAACATTACAATGTAGCTTCTGCTGATACAGCATAGAAGACCTTTATTCTATTTTCAGTAAAACTCATCACTCTCAGCTACAAATATGCCCATTGAGACATAATTACGCAGAACATCACGTATCATACTCACTTGGGTTTGAGATGTCTGGAACAGGCATAGTGATGGCGGTTGAGCTTGGTGTGGGTGATGTAGGGATGGCGGTGGAGCTTGGTGTGGGTGATGAAGGGATGACGGTGGAGCTTGGTGTGGGTGATGTGTTAGGAATTTAAGTAGAAGTGCACCCCTAGCGGTGAGAAGTATGTTACATGTATCAAGGTTTAGTGTAGAATTGTAGTTTGTGTGATGTTAGATAGTAGATATTACATTTGTATGTTAAATGAAGTGAATGTATTATAGTCAATAACAATTTAAAGTCATGTAAATCATATAAATACTGTACACATTAACATCCTGTCATGATGTAATGTTAAAACCTGGATTACCTTATGGATTTCTCCTACTTTTCCCCAGAGAGGGTTTTTGTAGGAGTTTTTCTCCTGTCAGGTATTAGTTAAGCAATTGGATGCAAGACAGCCGAATGAGGCAATGTGTTGCACCAGATAAACTGTGATAAACCATTAAGTACTGTGATCTTATATGTTGTGTTGTAATTGAAGTGTTATATTTATAAGATGACGAACTATGTATATGATGTTATTTTCACTCTTTGAGGCATACAGCCGAGATGTGTTTAAATAGAATGCATTGGAATGTGCGGGACAGATGAGACAGAGAGGGGGTTCCAGAGTCACACGTGGCTTTTCACACCTTGATGTGAAAAGGCTGGACCAGGAGGAGATACATTGAAGGAGCCAATGACATTCAAATACACCCAGAAGACCACCCCCCCCCCCCCCCCCCCCGGGAGCTTCAAATCATCGAACCGAGAGAAGAACAGTCAGATTTTATCCTGCAGCCACACTGATGAGTCACTTTTGACTTGGCCGGGGAAATCTCTATTTCGCGAAATATATCACTATTGTTGAGGATTGAATATAATCATGCATGCTCACGCTAGATGGCAATTACACTTGAACAATAATGTAATACTAATAATGAGTGGAGGCTGTGTATGACCCGGAGCACACGAACATGTTGATAAAAAGGCTGCACGCACTCTCAGGGTCACGTCCATACATGGGACGGGGAAACCATGGCTCACACGCAAAACATCCTAAATATGGAGTGAATCTGTGGCTAAATAACTACACGCTCTCTCAGGGTCAGTGGTAGATAAAACAGAATATTGAGACTAACATGTCTCACACACAAAGTATCTCAAGTATGCAGTGAACTCATGAACAACAGGAGACGTGATGATCCGAGAGCCTGAAGGGATGGACATCCCTGTGCTCCAATGGGGCTCTCCGAAGGTCATAAACAAGGAGCCGCCTCCATCATAGTGAACCAATCAAGAATGCTCTTAAAGACTATATATTCCGAGCGCACTTTGTATTAAGCGCCCTTTCATTGCTGTTGCTAGACAGATTGAAACAGATCCGTGCACGTATGACTGCAGGACTGAATACTCCTGTCACAAATAAACATTGTCATATTGCTTTGATTAAAGTCTCAAGTCTGGTCCTTGCTTTGCGTTCACGACACTATTCACATTGTAATTGTAGGCCTTACTCTTTGTTTAGTTATTAAATAATTTTGGATTTTTAAAACCCGAGCTAGTCGACTTTTGATTCACCGTATAGAACAGGGAAGTCTCCATTCAATCATCCCGACGCTCACGATGACACATCGGAGCTCAGAGGTAAACTTCACTGTTCTAAAGAGTTTATCAACACAGCTCATTTAGAGGAAATAGAACAGAATTAAATCTTCTTCACCAGATTTTCTGCTCTTCAACAAACCGAACATGAAGGATCAATGAATCATACACATATTTTAAACCCTCCCATAATTTATAATACTGGATGTGGTGTCATATTCGGAATAATGACATACGAGTGTTCATGTGTTCATGCAAACATAGGCGGTATAAAGTGGAAGGTTACTGACCTCTCAACTGCCTGCACAGCAAAACAGATTGGGTGTAGCGTAGCACCCCAGTCCCAATGTGGTCTCCTCTACGCTGTGCGGCCCGCTGAACAGCAGCTCTGAAACCCTTTGAACAGAAGCGAGAAGAAACGTCTCTGCAGGTTAAGATGTCCTTTCCAGAAGAAGCCCTCACTCACAAACTTAGCCGGCCCCATTCTCTGTGGCGGCAGGAAGTGCTCACCGGGCACCTGTCAAATGTTGGCTCCTTCCTGGCAGTTCTTCCACTGCTGGATTGTCTCGGATAAGTCACACTTGTTACACTTTAGTGGATTTTACAAGTCATGGTCTTTAAATCTTGAGGGACCACAAGATGGTTTTACACAAAGTACACTAGTTTGGTTTTGCCTTTGAATGCACAACCTTGCCGCTGAGCCTCTGCTCCAGTCCCCTCCCTCCTGCAAGTCCTGCTCACTGTTTATTCAAGGGGAGACAATCAGACAGGATGTTGTTCAGCTGTGCATGTTAACTACCTGCCGGCACCGTTCCCTAAACCATTCCCCCGCTCTCCCCTCTGCAGTTCAGCTCCACATGTGGATAACTCTCTCTTTTTTCACCATTATCCAAATGGTTAACCTTCTTTTATGTTCGCCTTACGTGGAGACATTCGCCGTGGCGATGATGCTGATTTCCAGGGTTTGATTGACGGTTGTGTACAGCCGAGCACGGTTTGCTGGGGTTGGGGGCAGGAACTCGGGCAGATAGACTCCCTCTGTGCAGTCCGGCACCACAGGATCCACTGGAACCATCAAGTAGAGAATTTAATTGGAATGACAGTCATTTCGTCAATTCGTCGGTCAGTCCACCGCTCTTCTATGGTTCTACTATCTTGAAGAAAAGGTATTTTGTCAAATGTTTTGATACCATCACTGTTACTTGTGCAGTATACAAATGTTTCTAACAACATCCAGCGCTAGCTAGCAGAGGAGGCATCCAATCCCTCAAGTACTAGCAGCCAAAACAAGAAGTATTACCAATAAAAACAAACTGGATTGGCAGTTTGCTGATGGCGGCGTTTGCCTCTAAGGTCGTCACAGATCCGTTGTGTTGAGTCAAGGTGAAGGTCTGCCTGGTGAAGTCCTCCATCACTATCTGGACCGCGTACGCACCCACGTTTATGATACTGGTCACATCGAATTCCAGAGTGCAGGACTTTGCAAGAGGTGCAAAAGGGACATCAGGTCAAAATACCCTATACCGATAATACATATATAACTATTAAACAGTATGTTTGGTCACTACACTATTTTGGTATTTCCACTCTATTTTACTTTCAGTTAATAAATAAAATAATGTACTTTCAAATGCACTACTTTTATGTGACGAATAATGTACTCATTACAATACTACCTTTAAGAAATACACATTGAGAAGTAGCTTAGCAAAGAGTACAGAGTTAAATATTGTACTCTTTACAGTGATACCCATTGGTGATAAATGTTGTACTGATTACAAAATGTACTACTTCTCTGTGGTAAATATTGTACCAATTACAACATTTGTTTGAAAGTTTTATTTTCTCGTCCCCTTCGTATTCTTCAGATGTGTTGATGGTTTTAATGACTTGAGGGATAAATGGTTCCTTTACAGTACTTTTACTGCACTTAAGGATTTAATCTGATGGGATTGGACTACAATCGTCATCATGTGTCTTTTGACTCACTGAGGAGAGGCGGAGAACGGGGGGCGGTGTGCAACGCTCACACTCTCCTTCCGTCTGATCTCCATATCGGCATCGGACCTCATCGCCGTCGGGGTCGAATGCCATCAGGTGGAAGGATCTCTGGCAGTTTGAAGGAACTCTGAGGGATGGAAACATGGTGCAGTTTCCATGTGAGGCTTGAGACAGGAGGCTAATTGCTGCTAATGATTCAGCTCAGTCTAGACAAAGGTGTTTTTTAGAAGTTAGTTTTTTAGAAAATAGTGACTGTTTTCCTGTTGTAATTTGATACTTCATGTAACCCGACTCGCTTCATCCTTACGCCTACGACAGGACGTTTTTATGAACTGAGCTTGAATCCATCTAAAAACAAGTCTGTTTTCTACAAAAACTCTTCTTTAGAGTGAATAATTACCTCAGAGTGGGCAGGAGGGTGGTTTGGGGGGACGTGTTGATTCGGCCTGTGTCCGACCGGCTCATCAGATTCACTAACGTAAGAGCTCTCCATTGTACAACAAGGTTTTTGTTACTGATCCAGTTACCGTTGGCCAACCTGCAGAAGTTATCAGGAAAGGTTTATTGCCAAAATATGTTACACATACATGGGAATTGTCTTGGGGGTTGGTGCATGACGGAAGACATTACAATAATGACAACATAGTGCAGCAATAAGATAGAAATAAAATAAAAGTATAATAAAAAATATGCTATGAGTTAGTACGCTAAAGCTTAAGTAAGATGAGATGAGATAAAATTAGAAATAAAAATAAAGATAAAGTGCGCCAGCGAAGTGACAAGTGACAAAGTGAATGAACATGGGAGTGAGAGTCAGTCAGGGGGGGTCCCGGGCTCTGTTGATGAGCCCGACTGCCGAAGGGAAGAAACTGTTAGTGTGGCGGGAGGTCTTAGTCCTGATGGACCTCAGCCTCCTGGCGGATGGAAGGGGCACAAACAGTTCTTGTCCGGGGTGGGAGGGGTCGGCTACAATCTTTCTGGCCCGCTTCAAAGTCCTGAAAGCAAACAAGTCCTGAAGAGACGGCAGATTGCAGCCAATCACCTTCTCTGAAGAACGGATGACACGCTGAAACCTGCCCTTGTCCTTGGCTGTGGCTGCAGCGTACCACACGGTGATGGAGGAGCAGAGGATGGACTCCATGATGTAGAAGTGCACCATCATCGTCTTTGGCAGGTTGAATTTCTTCAGCTGCCTCAGGAAGAACGTCCTCTGCTGATGCTTTTTCGTGATGTAGCTGATGTTCAGCTCCAACTTGAGGTCCTGGGTGATGATGGAGCCCAGGAAACGGAAGGAGTCCACAGTGGTGAGGGGGGAGTCACACAGGGTGAGGGGGGTAGGTGGGGCTGCGTTCTTCCTGCGTTTTGCCTATGGCAAAGATTGTTTTTACAAAAGTGTTGCAGGTGTGTAGAGGCCACTTTATAACTCCTGTCCTTATTAATCTTTATTTCACATGATGACACCAGCAGGAGCACTGATCGAATTGTTAGGATAACACAAATATTAGGAATTGGACATGAATGAAACAATAATGCAATAATCTTAGCAGAGTGAACATCCTCTTTAGACGGGTCCGCCTCAGTGACTGACGGTGTGCTCCGACAACAGTTGGTCTGTACTGATTACTGTAATCACACTTTTTCTCTTGCTTCAATAGCCTTTATTTTCTGATTGTTTTTTGTCTGTTGGTGGTGGGTTCGACCTGTGACCCGCCTGCTTTTCGGATTCTTGAATTGATCACTGAGCTACACGACCCTGCGTGCCTTTTCAGTCTTTGGCTGCGGCATCATCACCAAAACATGTTTGTTGAATGCTTTCTGGCTTTCTCAGGTCTGAAAATATTAACTTTGAAAAGAGTAATCTTGGTGCTTCACTCACAGCAGCTGAAACATAGTGTTGCCGACTACCTGCCGAGTCATGGTTCACTCTCTTTGGAACCAGGTTCCGCTGCTCTCCTGGTCCACCATGTTCAGTACCTGGGAACTCTCGTTTCCACAGTTCCCACTGATGCACCTCCACGAGTCCGCCACAAGGCAGTTGTGAAGGGTCAGCTTGTAGCGGAGGACCACCTGCGGTGTGATAGAGAAGCCGAGTCTAGGAAAGCGGCATGAAAAAAACTGATTGGCTGATGCTCAGGTATTTTCTGGCCTTTTGAAGCTCCATCTGTGCTTGACCTAACCAAATGCCTCAGAAAATTCTAGAAAAGGATAGATTTTCATTCTTAATTTTGTCTTGTCAGATTCTAAGCAGTTAATATTGGCTGATAGGGGTCTTTACGTACCTCGATAGATCCAGTTGCATCAGGGGTTTTAGGGTAGTAAGTCATCACTGTCCCGAAAAAATGAGACGCCTGGGAAGCACCTACCAGCAGCAGCAGCACAGAGAGCGACATAGTGGATGTGTTGGTCTCTCAATAGACACAAAGACCGCAGGTTATTTCCCTCCCACTCGCTGTCGCGCTCTCTCTCTCTCTCTCTCTCCCCCTTTCCCAGGAACACCCAGGACACTAGCATGAGAATATGTTTTGTGGACTAGATCATAATTGTCAAATGGAATGCTGTTGCGTCCATCAATGAGTCAATTCAAATTAGCATGGATCCGGATATTTGCTGGAGAGATGAATTGTATGAGTCAAAAAGTAAAATTAACAAACTGACTGACCCTGAGATGAAGAACTGAATTTGTTCATTCTGACATCAGGTTGTGTGGTTAATGGGCTAACAAAAAGCCTCAATGGTGAAGAAGCTCCATTTTTAATCTTGTGGGTGTAAAGAGATTGATGCATGTAAGAGGTGTGTGTGTATATATGCGTATACATATATATATATATATATATATATATATATATATATATATAATCAGTCCGAAGTTTGAACACACCTTTTTCTTGAAGCAAACCATCCTTACTTCCAGTAAAGCCCTGTGAGACAATGCGTATCTCTGTCAGAGGGAGAATGGCAGGTCCACAGAGTCGGTTACCATGGAAATGTGTTCTATCATTGTCTCGCAAGCAAGTGACCCATCAACCTCTTTGTGATGCAAACAGAGTATTGGGGGAAACAAAAGCAATACAGACGCAGCAGTGACAACAGGAAATATAATCCAGAAGATCCAGTTCCAGCAGTGTTGAGGTGGTCAGGGACTCATTCCTAGCCGCTGTGAAAACATTGAACAGGCCGGAAAGGTTCTCATCCCAGAGCTTTGACCCAATCACTGTTCATTTTCCTGAAGAAAACCATCTTCCCTTCCAGTAAAGCACTGTGAGACAATGCGTCTCTCTGTCAGAGGGAGCCTTCACGTTAAACAGGAACTCAGAGTTCCCAAGATGCTCAGCTACATCTCGCCCAGTAGAAGCCATGAGCTGCTAGCAGCTTCTAGACGCTCTACAGGAGCGAAGTGCTGGGATCAATTGCTTCTTTCTCGCTCCTCTATTTGACCAATCCTCCTTAAGAATGAGGCTCGGCCCGCCTGAGCTCCTTTACATACGGACACATGTGTATTTACACATTTATTTATTCATTCATTTATTTATACTTAAGTCATTTTTTGTCCTCCTTAGAAGTGGACAGTATCTGGCACGAACATGAAATGAGTTTGACACCTCTGGTGTATTGGGATCAATACAAGGCGGCGGTTACATTTACTGTTAAACTCGACTTCTTTAGCAAATATTCTACTTTTTAAATATGTTGAATTGTATTCATTTCTTCTCTAGGTGTGTACACTTTACTGGTTTAGTACTTACGGTTTAGTACTTTTAATCACTAACAACTAGGGCCGGGACTCGATTAAAAATATTAATCTAATTAATTGGAGGCTTTGTAATTAATTAATCGAAATTAATCGAGCTTCTGCAACAACACCAGCCCACCCGCCACCTCCGCTCAGCAGGCACCAACCGCCTCACCCCTATCATTCGCACTAACCGCCGAACCCTGGGGGACCGAGCCTTTGCCATCGCCGCCCCCACCCTTTGGAACTCACTCCCACAGCCTATTAGAAACTCTGACTCATTACCTTCCTTCAAATCAGTGCTCAAAACCCACCTGTTCAAACTAGCTTTTCCGTAAACCCCATTTTTTGTTTTTTTCCTCATGTAAAGCGTCTTTGAGTGTCCAAAAAAGCGCTATACAAGTTCGATTTATTATTATTATTATTATTATTATTAATCGCATATATTATACATACAGATATGCAAATTCCTTGTTGCATAGCTTGCTCACAACCATGCTCTTATCGACGCTTCCATCCATTTGATTTTATAATAAAATTTAGGAATTCACGGGGCCAACCGACACGGTCTCGTCAGCTTCTTCGTTCATGTTCACTCTGGTTTGTTGTTGTCTGAAGTCATGAACGCTAGTTGGTGCTCCAGTATAATCGGTCCGCCGAAACTCATCCAGTGAGAAACGTTCCGCGGTGCAAAAAATAAGTGTAAAAATGCGTAAAAAATGTGTAATGTGTTATTTTTGTGTAATTAATTAATCTTAATTCACATTGTAATTAATTAATCTTAATTAACGCGCTAAAGTCCAGACCCTACTAAAAACCTTAATGAGTTTACCTGCAAAGATCAACAACGAGATTGATGACAGACCAGCTTGTGTCAATGCTTGAGCTTTTTATTAATGCATAAAGAAAGAAAGTGAGATTGTGCTATAAGCATTCTTTCCATAAACCACTCTTGTTGAGGCTCAAGGCCTCAAACACCATCCAGCTTGTGTCACCTGTCGTATCGTTCCTTAAGTAGCGTTACAGCGATAGAAAAGAAAAGAATAGATATGAATACAATCACATGTATTTGAAAGCTTGCACTCCCTTTTTCTTAATCAACTCGCTATCAGTCCAGGGATCAGGGTCACTTGGCACAGACAGATGGACGTTTACTCCAGCACTGCACGTCATCCCAGGCCTTCCGACCTGCGAGTACAAAAACAAAAAGGTGAGTTAGAGAATTGAACACAAAGCAATCAAACCGTGGTCTGAACGCACATGATGTCACACTGTGTGTTATGCTAACCATGACCTGATCTGAGAGGAAAAAGAATGACACAGAATGACCTCTTTTCCTAAGATACACACGTTATAGCTGATCTTGTTTATTTGGTTTCTCAATAAATTCTTCTCCAAAAAGCTTCTAACTCAAAACTGAAATAGTTCCATGACTAAACAGAAGGAATGTGAAGAATAGTGGCCCAACAAGAGAAAGTGCACCAAAGAGTAGTTCCATTCTAAATGGTTCTAGCATATAAAATTAACTATTTGTCCAAAGTAAACCTTTTTATCACCAGCTTCACTCCTACAAGAAGCACTGTGTTCGTTTACCTCCAAAGTTCATTTGAAGGCAATGCTGTTGGCGCCAATGGTTGTTCGGCTCTCCACAGGCCCAGTTACTGTAGTCAAAACGAGTCCCATCACTCCAGAACCACTTTTTCTCCTGGAGAAAAAAAATATTATTAAATAAAATATGATTAAAATACAATTCAAAATCAATGAAATAGCATGAATTATAATAACAAATATTATTTAAGTTTTGTGTACAATATTAGTAAATTGGAAAATTATGAAAATAATACCTCTTCTGCATCAGAGCCTCCAATCCATGTTTCTCGATTGCAACGACTGGATCTCCTGATGATTCTCTGAATGGTCCGGTATTCCCGAAGGTTATGAACAGATGCGAGGTGTCCACCCAGGGCAAGACAGTTTCTCTACAGGAGACAGACAGAAGCGTGGGGCAGGTAAGTATTGGGAGGATTTGAACCGTCAATTTAAAATCAGTGATGAATTATGAGATTCGTTGGATTTAACCATTCCACACAGTGGGAGCAATGTGCCGCCGTAAAGGTGCGTAGGCAGCAGTTAGGGGTTGGGTGTCTTGCTCAGCAAAATTTCAACATAGGAGAAGGCAGGGTTCAAAACACCAACCCTGCAGTTAACAGCGCACCGTCTCTACACCATGTGCCACGTTTGAGTTATAATGCACCTTAGGGCATCTGGTTTCAGATGAACCGAAGTGCTTGAGAATCAGTGTTATATATATAGTGTTAAAGAGTAGCTGAATATGTAAAATGACAAGAGTTCGAATCCTCTGACCCTGTATGAAGATCACTGGGAGACTTTTATTTCTCTTCCATCCCAAAAAATGTTTCCATTGTTGAAGTTAATTTGGCTGCCAATTAAACTCTGTCTTTAACAATTACAACAACGACAGAGTCATCTGCATACATTTTACACCAACATTACCTCAGCTTGAGCCCAAGTCATCGCTGTTGGAATGTAGCGGTACCAGCGACGGTTGCAGTAAGTCCAACGGTTGTGACAAGACCTCTTGACCAGCTGAAGCTCAGCTGAGAGAAATAAAGTTTTGTCTGGAGTCAAGTCATCATGTATAATATTCATATTACTGTAATACATCCACTGATTTTGGTGGTAGGTAAACACTGTTACGCAATGCAAAACGTCTCACCTGTTGGTTCTTGTCCAGGCTGTTCCTCTGCGAGAGCTGGGGGTTTGTCATTGCAGTTATT
The DNA here is from genome assembly GCF_949316345.1 of Pungitius pungitius. Lineage (NCBI taxonomy): Eukaryota > Metazoa > Chordata > Actinopteri > Perciformes > Gasterosteidae > Pungitius > Pungitius pungitius. The sequence continues at coordinate 1,219,883 of NC_084900.1, read as the reverse complement.
GATCTGGATTATTGCTAATCAATGACAATGAATGGATTTGTACCAGTTACTACATCAATTACTCACCAGCAGCTATAGTCAGAGCCATCACGGCACAAAGAAGGGCAGTCACAGTCTTCATGGTGAAGGCAATGAGATGATGTAGATGCTGAAGATGAAGACCACCTTCAATACAAAGATGGATATGATTACTTATACTTGTGAAGAGGACAGAGAAACATACCAATGGTCAGACCTAAAAGACAAAGGATGCTGAGGACGACGAGGACAGCAAACCTGATACTGACGTCTGGAGCTTCAGTCGTCCTGTGATGAGCTGAAGAACGCAAGGAAGACATAAATACGCTGTGTTATCTCCTCATCTCTCACAGAAGAGGGAAGTAAGGACAGAAGTGTGACTCAAACATTGTCAGTGATGATCGGACACATTCAGAGGTCAACCTTTACAGGGATGGACTTCTGTGCTCTCATCCTGGTGTCACCATTGCACTCTGACTTTGCTGATTTTGATTTGGTTTCTACTAAAAAGCAAGGGATTATTTAAAAGTATTAAATGTAATCTGAAGATATGCATCTTGTTGGACAGCTGTGGACACTTCTTCAGCAAATAAGAAAACAGTTCATACTTCAATGTGAAGGATGTGTTACTTTGTTCAGTGCAAAGTATCAACGTAACTGAATATTTAGACACTTCATGAACAGCCATCTTCATTTCATACAGGTTTCATTGTCTCATCAGTTATATGAGGAGGATATAACATGTAGAACTGGTTAATTAAAGTGAACGCATATCAAGTAGTGATGCTGTAGACTTTTTTACATGGTTCTAGTTCGTGGAAAAGCTTCAGTAGGACGGATGGACTGGATTCATATTCTCCATCACGGAGTAGCCTGCTTTTGCTCCTAGATGAGAGTTATCCACAGTATGCAGAGCTCTCTGGTTACATGATTCTCTGGTCTCAGTGTTTAATGGTAGATTTTCAGGGTGTTTGTGTGTGGATATCAGATGGTCTGTGTCAATGTATATTGAGAAACCTTTTCTTCTGATAACTGTGACTGGCTGATGGTGTTGGAGATAAGGTCATAACTCTGATGAAATCGTACCTCAACCTCTCTGATGAAAATTTCCTCCGAATCATCTACTTCTTCTAAATATTCTGAGGCAATGAGATACCAGACTATTGGTCAATGAATAGCCATCTGGAAGTCATGATGGTACACTTTTACTTCAGCAGACCTCTGTCTCCACTTGATGAAGACAAGACTGAAGCATACAGATAACTCAAAATCAATATGTTCCATATTGAAGAAAGCTCAATGGATCAAAGGCCAATTTTGGGAAGATACATCATTTAGTTTAAACTCATCCTCTTTCCATAAAAAAGGCTGTGCTGCATATTAGCAATACAATAATTAAATTCTACAAATAATTTAGTGCAAAGGTTTGCATATGAACATGGATGACTTGTTTCTCAATCTCCCTGTTTTTGATCAGTTGAAGAAAAGCTTTGACTCCTTTACAATCCAGAGGATGGAGCGGAAACTAGTTCAATAAGAGGGGAGTTGTTGAAACAATGATTTATTAAACAGGCATGAATATTTACAGCACAAAGTATTTGGGGCTTGGACTTCTGCGTAAGATAGATCAGGGACCGAGATGAGATGAGGCGTATCCCCACTTTGGAGGTCCAGACACTGGTGGTGGTGGTAGAGAAAAACTTACTCAAATCCTATGATATGCCGGGATTTGCTGCCAACTGGAGGTGTCAGGGGGGTGGCGGATCGCCTATGGAGCGCTAACAGGGTACCTGCAGGGAGAGGGCCACCAGAGAAAGACACAGCTTGTTCAGCTTGTTTTCCTGACTTCATTCACGTTAAAGCTTTATTTATCAGTGTTGTTCTGGAGGACCATTGGTTTTTGGGGTGTGGCGAGAAGACTATGGCAGCACATGTGTTCCATTACTATGGTTGTCTGCTGTAACTAACGTTTCTGTTGAATATGTCACTGTGCTGTGCCTTGAGAAACAGTCATATTCAAACACTGTCCTGTCCAGTGGCGGCTGGTCCATAGAGGGCATTGGGGCGTGGCCCCACCATGAGTGACAACAAAAAAAAACGTTTTATTTTAAAAATACATTTTACAAATAGTCAATATTTGTGTTTTTTGTTTATATTTGTAAATCAAGATATCTGCGCAAAATATATCCTTTTCCTTCACGTCTTCTCCACTTTTCTGAGCTGGGCTCGGGCCGTGTCCCCTAGAGGCGGGTCTATGAAGCAGTTAGCCAATCACTGATGAAGGTAATGAGTGCCATTATAATTTCAGTGTGCTGAAATACATTGAGATTTGGGCATAGCCCTCTGCCGCCCTACGCTACGCTGTGGCTTACGTGGAGACATTCGCCGTGGTGATGATGCTGATCTCCAGGGTTTGATTGAAGGGCGTGTACAGCTGAGCACGGTTTGCTGGGGTTGGGGGCAGGAACTTGGGCAGATAGACTCCCTCTGTGCAGTCCGGCACCACAGGATCCACTGGATCCACAGGACACTAGTATGAGAATATGTTTTGTGGACTAAATCATAATTGTCAAATGGAATGCTCTTGCATCCATCAATGAGTGAATTCAAATTAGCATGGATCAGGATAATTGCTGAAGAGATTAATTGTTTGAGTCAGAAAGTAAAATTAACAAACTGACTGACCCTTAGATGGAGAATTGAATTGGTTCATTCTGACATCAGGTTGTGTCAATGGGATAAAAAAAGCCTCAATGGTGCAGAAGCTCCATTTTTAATCTTGTGGGTGTAAAGAGATTGATGCATGTAAGAGATGTGTGTGTGTGTGTGTGTGTGTGTGTGTGTGTGTGTGTGTGTATATATGCTTATATATACATGCAGTGTTGGGAAAGTTCACTTTCTACATGAACTAGTTCAAAGTTCAGTTCACAAATTTTAAAATGAACTAGTTCAGTTCATAGTTCAAACAAAATATTTGAACAAAGTTCACAGTTCAGTTCTTTTTTTTCATGTTGCTGCAAGCTATTATTTTTCTAAATTTTTGCCACAGCCCAGAACCACAGACAGCAATTATTTAATCAGTTTTAACACTGAAGCTATGCATCAGATTTAATCTTCATATCCAATTTTTAATCCTTATCCAACCAGGGTTTACATTAGCATTGAGGGGTCAGCATTTGAGACCAAAAAAATGCTTAAAATAATAAATACTTTGTACCCGAAGTATTTAGTCACTTCTGGCATATTTTTCATCAACAAGCCGAGGACGGTCAGGAGCAGTTCCTGCACATGAGGACATGTCTCCCTGAGATGATTCTGTGAGTGACGGCTGCCTGTTGAATGTGAGAGCTGGTAGCCCCGCCCACCCAGTCAATGCGTGCAAGCAGGCGGAACACTGAGTGCGCTTTTTTAATAAAAAGTTTTTAAATAAGGAATCAAAAACACGACAGTTATCATTAAGGTGCAAATGTTTGCAAAGAAAGGTCAGATTCCTCCCATCCTCACCGACCTTGTCAGTAACTTCATAAAACTCATTTAAATTACTATACGCCGTGTCTTTGCTACACGCAGCTGTCGCCTCTATGCATTTTTTTTTGATGACGCATGCACGGTGCGACACTGGAGGCTGGTGTTGCCAGATTGGGTGTTTTTTCCGCTACTTATTAAGGCGCGTTTACGGTGTGTTTTCTATAGAAATCTGGCAACCTATTTGAACGATGTTAACCTGAAAGAACGCGCCGTTCATAGACACCGGAATGAACATGTTCACAGTGACGTTCATCGGGCGTTAATACAGTACGTTCAGTTCACGTTCGCCCAAAATATGAATGCGTTCATTAACTATCGTTCAATGAACGCGTTCAGGCACAACACTGTATACATATATAGTACCAGTCCGAAGTTTGGACACACCTTCTCATTTAATTGAATGAATAAAGATTAATGAATTTCTCCTCCAACCGAACTAATTGGATCAAAATTGCGTGCAAATACTGGAAATACTCGCTGTAGACTAACTGTTCATTTTCTTGAAGCAAACCATCCTCACTTCCAGTAAAGCACTGTGAGACAATGCGTCTCTCTGTCAGAGGGAGAATGGCAGGTCCACAGAGTCGGTAAGCATGGTTATGTGTTCTATCATTGTCTCGCAAGCAAGTGACCCATCAACCTCTTTGTGCTGCAAACAGGGGATTGGGGGAAACAAAAGCAATACTGACGCAGCAGTGACAACAGGAAATATAATCCAGAAGATCCAGTTCCATCAGCGTTGAGGTGTTCAGGGACTCGTTCCTAAGCGCTGTGAAGACATTAAACAGGCCGGAATGGTTCTCATCCCAGAGCTTTGACCCAATCACTGTTCATTTTCCTGAAGAAAACCATCTTCCCTTCCAGTAAAGCACTGTGAGACAATGCGTCTCTCTGTCAGAGGGAGCCTTCAAGTTTAACAGGAACTCAGAGTTCCCAAGATGCTCAGCTACATCTCGCCCAGTAGAAGCCATGAGCTGCTAGCAGCTTCTAGACGCTCTACAGGAGCGAAGTGCTGGGATCAATTGCTTCTTTCTCGCTCCTCTATTTGACCAATCCTCCTTAAGAATGAGGTTCGGCCCGTCTGAGCTCCTTTACATACGGACACAGAAATACTGGCATAAATAAATGACAAAATACAGAAATGTAAATAAATGTAGAAATACAGAAATGTAGAAATAAATACATTAATTTATATTCTGTTCAGGTGTAAAGTTATATTAATAGATTAATGTATTTATTTTTTTATTTAAGCATTTATTTATTTATTTACATGTGTATTTACACATTTATTTATTCATTCATTTATTTATACTTAAGTCATTTTTTGTCCTCCTTAGAAGTGGACAGTATCTGGCACGAACATGAAATGAGTTTGACACCTCTGGTGTATTGGGATCAATACAAGGCGGCGGTTACATTTACTGTTAAACTCGACTTCTTTAGCAAATATTCTACTTTTTAAATATGTTGAATTGTATTCCTTTCTTCTCTAGGTGTGTACACTTTACTGGTTTAGTACTTACGGTTTAGTACTTTTAATCACTAACAACTAGGGCCGGGACTCGATTAAAAATATTAATCTAATTAATTGGAGGCTTTGTAATTAATTAATCGAAATTAATCGCATATATTATACATACACATATTTGACTTGAGAACAGTGAGAAGTCATTTTTTCACATGGATTTTTATTTTTGTTCAACCAATTACAGTGTAGCAATAGGATATTTAGAAATATAGTACTTACAAAAATTCAGGTAGCCTATAGGTAAGTAGACCTTCTGTAAACTAGTTTTTTTTAAGTAGACCAATATTTTCAAGTACATTCAGAACATTGGTTATTTTTTCAGACGTGGTCCTTAAACCAGTCATCTGGTGCAGTGTGGGTTGGGTGTGGGTCCTTGTACTCGGGTTTGGCTAACGTCCACGCTAGCTGCTAATTGTTTTGCGTTGAGGTGATACTTGAGGCTCGATGTGCTGCGGTGATATGCAAATTCCTTGTTGCATAGCTTGCTCACAACCATGCTCTTATTGACGCTTCCATCCATTTGATTTTATAATAAAATTTAGGAATTCACGGGGCCAACCGACACGGTCTCGTCAGCTTCTTCGTTCATGTTCACTGTGGTTTGTTGTTGTCTGAAGTCATGAACGCTAGTTGGTGCTCCAGTATAATCGGTCCGCCGAAACTCATCCAGTGAGAAACGTTCCGCGGTGCAAAAAATAAGTGTAAAAATGCGTAAAAAATGTGTAATGTGTTATTTTTGTGTAATTAATTAATCTTAATTCACATTGTAATTAATTAATCTTAATTAACGCGCTAAAGTCCAGACCCTACTAAAAACCTTAATGAGTTTACCTGCAAAGATCAACAACGAGATTGATCACAGACCAGCTTGTGTCAATGCTTGAGCTTTTTATTAATGCATAAAGAAAGAAAGGTTATTCATGTAGAATACATGTGAGATTGTGCTATAAGCATTCTTTCCATAAACCACTCTTGTTGAGGCTCAAGGCCTCAAACACCATCCAGCTTGTGTCACCTGTCGTATCGTTCCTTAAGTAGCGTTACAGCGATAGAAAAGAAAAGAATAGATATGAATACAATCACATGTATTTGAAAGCTTGCACTCCCTTTTTCTTAATCAACTCGCTATCAGTCCAGGGATCAGGGTCACTTGGCACAGACAGATGGACGTTTACTCCAGCACTGCACGTCATCCCAGGCCTTCCGACCTGCGAGTACAAAAACAAAAAGGTGAGTTAGAGAATTGAACACAAAGCAATCAAACCGTGGTCTGAACGCACATGATGTCACACTGTGTGTTATGCTAACCATGACCTGATCTGAGAGGAAAAAGAATGACACAGAATGACCTCTTTTCCTAAGATACACACGTTATAGTTGATCTTGTTTATTTGGTTTCTCAATAAATTCTTCTCCAAAAAGCTTCTAACTCAAAACTGAAATAGTTCCATGACTAAACAGAAGGAATGTGAAGAATAGTGGCCCAACAAGAGAAAGCCCACAAAAGAGTAGTTTCATTCTAAATGGTTCTAGCATATAAAATTAACTATTTGTCCAAAGTAAACCTTTTTATCACCAGCTTCACTCCTACAAGAAGCACTGTGTTCTTTTACCTCCAAAGTTCATTTGAAGGCAATGCTGTTGGCGCCAATGGTTGTTCGGCTCTCCACAGGCCCAGTTACTGTAGTCAAAACGAGTCCCATCACTCCAGAACCACTTTTTCTCCTGGAGAAAAAAAATATTATTAAATAAAATATGATTGAAATATAATTCAAAATCAATGAAATAGCATGAATTATAATAACAAATATTATTTAAGTTTTGTGTACAATATTAGTAAATTGGAAAATTATGAAAATAATACCTCTTCTGCATCAGAGCCTCCAATCCATGTTTCTCGATTGCAACGACTGGATCTCCTGATGATTCTCTGAATGGTCCGGTATTCCCGAAGGTTATGAACAGATGCGAGGTGTCCACCCAGGGCAAGACAGTTTCTCTACAGGAGACAGACAGAAGCGTGGGGCAGGTAAGTATTTGGGAGGATTTGAACCGTCAATTTAAAATCAGTGATGAATTATGAGATTCGTTGGATTTAACCATTCCACACAGTGGGAGCAATGTGCCGCCGTAAAGGTGCGTAGGCAGCAGTTAGGGGTTGGGTGTCTTGCTCAGCAAAATTTCAACATAGGAGAAGGCAGGGTTCAAAACACCAACCCTGCAGTTAACAGCGCACCGTCTCTACACCATGTGCCACGTTTGAGTTATAATGCACCTTAGGGCATCTGGTTTCAGATGAACCGAAGTGCTTGAGAATCAGTGTTATATATATAGTGTTAAAGAGTAGCTGAATATGTAAAATGACAAGAGTTCGAATCCTCTGACCCTGTATGAAGATCACTGGGAGACTTTTATTTCTCTTCCATCCCAAAAAATGTTTCCATTGTTGAAGTTAATTTGGCTGCCAATTAAACTCTGTCTTTAACAATTACAACAACTACAGAGTCATCTGCATACATTTTACACCAACATTACCTCAGCTTGAGCCCAAGTCATCGCTGTTGGAATGTAGCGGTACCAGCGACGGTTGCAGTAAGTCCAACGGTTGTGACAAGACCTCTTGACCAGCTGAAGCTCAGCTGAGAGAAATAAAGTTTTGTCTGGAGTCAAGTCATCATGTATAATATTCATATTACTGTAATACATCCACTGATTTTGGTGGTAGGTAAACACTGTTACGCAATGCAAAACGTCTCACCTGTTGGTTCTTGTCCAGGCTGTTCCTCTGCGAGAGCTGGGGGTTTGTCATTGCAGTTATTGATCTGGATTATTGCTAATCAATGACAATGAATGGATTTGTACCAGTTACTACATCAATTACTCACCAGCAGCTATAGTCAGAGCCATCACGGCACAAAGAAAGGCAGTCACAGTCTTCATGGTGAAGGCAATGAGATGATCTAGATGATGAAGATTAAGACCACCTTCAATACAAAGACGGAGATGATTACTTATACTTGTGAAGAGGACAGAGAAACATACCAATGGTCAGACCTAAAAGACAAAGGATGCTGAGGACGAAGAAGGACAGCAAACCTGATACTGACGTCTGGAGCTTCAGTCGTCCTGTGATGAGCTGAAGAACGCAAGGAAGACATAAATACGCTGTGTTATCTCCTCATCTCTCACAGAAGAGGGAAGTAAGGACAGAAGTGTGACTCAAACATTGTCAGTGATGAACGGACACATTCAGAGGTCAACCTTTACAGGGATGGACTTATGTGCTCTCATCCTGGTGTCACCATTGCACTCTGACTTTGCTGATTTTGATTTGGTTTCTACTAAAAAGCAAGGGATTATTTAAAAGTATTAAATGTAATCTGAAGATATGCATCTTGTTGGACAGCTGTGGACACTTCTTCAGCAAATAAGAAAACAGTTCATACTTCAATGTGAAGGATGTGTTACTTTGTTCAGTGCAAAGTATCAACGTAACTGAATATTTAGACACTTCATGAACAGCCATCTTCATTTCATACAGGTTTCATTGTCTCATCAGTTATATGAGGAGGATATAACATGTAGAACTGGTTAATTAAAGTGAACGCATATCAAGTAGTGATGCTGTAGACTTTTTTACATGGTTCTAGTTCGTGGAAAAGCTTCAGTAGGACGGATGGACTGGATTCATATTCTCCATCATGGAGTAGCCTGCTTTTGCTCCTAGATGAGAGTTATCCACAGTATGCAGAGCTCTCTGGTTACATGATTCTCTGGTCTCAGTGTTTGTTAGGTAGATTTTCAGGGTGTTTGTGTGTGGATATCAGATGGTCTGTGTCAATGTATATTGAGAAACCTTTTCTTCTGATAACTGTGACTGGCTGATGGTGTTGGAGATAAGGTCATAACTCTGATGAAATCGTACCTCAACCTCTCTGATGAAAATTTCCTCCGAATCATCTACTTCTTCTAAATATTCTGAGGCAATGAGATACCAGACTATTGGTCAATGAATAGCCATCTGGAAGTCATGATGGTACACTTTTACTTCAGCAGACCTCTGTCTCCACTTGATGAAGACAAGACTGAAGCATACAGATAACTCAAAATCAATATGTTCCATATTGAAGAAAGCTCAATGGATCAAAGGCCAATTTTGGGAAGATACATCATTTAGTTTAAACTCATCCTCTTTCCATAAAAAAGGCTGTGCTGCATATTAGCAATACAATAATTAAATTCTACAAATAATTCAGTGCAAAGGTTTGCATATGAACATGGATGACTTGTTTCTCAATCTCCCTGTTTTTGATCAGTTGAAGAAAAGCTTTGACTCCTTTACAATCCAGAGGATGGAGCGGAAACTAGTTCAATAAGAGGGGAGTTGTTGAAACAATGATTTATTAAACAGGCATGAATATTTACAGCACAAAGTATTTGGGGCTTGGACTTCTGCGTAAGATAGATCAGGGACCGAGATGAGATGAGGCGTATCCCCACTTTGGAGGTCCAGACACTGGTGGTGGTGGTAGAGAAAAACTTACTCAAATCCTATGATATGCCGGGATTTGCTGCCAGCTGGAGGTGTCAGGGGGGTGGCGGATCGCCTATGGAGCGCTAACAGCGTACCTGCAGGGAGAGGGCCACCAGAGAAAGACACAGCTTGTTCAGCTTGTTTTCCTGACTTCATTCACGTTAAAGCTTTATTTATCAGTGTTGTTCTGGAGGACCATTGGTTTTTGGGGTGTGGCGAGAAGACTATGGCAGCACATGTGTTCCATTACTATGGTTGTCTGCTGTAACTAACGTTTCTGTTGAATATGTCACTGTGCTGTGCCTTGAGAAACAGTCATATTCAAACACTGTCCTGTCCAGTGGCGGCTGGTCCATAGAGGGCATTGGGGCGTGGCCCCACCATGAGTGACAACAAAAAAAAACGTTTTATTTTAAAAATACATTTTACAAATAGTCAATATTTGTGTTTTTTGTTTATATTTGTAAATCAAGATATCTGCGCAAAATATATCCTTTTCCTTCACGTCTTCTCCACTTTTCTGAGCTGGGCTCGGGCCGTGTCCCCTAGAGGCGGGTCTATGAAGCAGTTAGCCAATCACTGATGAAGGTAATGAGTGCCATTATAATTTCAGTGTGCTGAAATACATTGAGATTTGGGCATAGCCCTCTGCCGCCCTACGCTACGCTGTGGCTTACGTGGAGACATTCGCCGTGGTGATGATGCTGATCTCCAGAGTTTGATTGAAGGGCGTGTACAGCTGAGCACGGTTTGCTGGGGTTGGGGGCAGGAACTTGGGCAGATAGACTCCCTCTGTGCAGTCCGGCACCACAGGATCCACTGGATCCACAGGACACTAGTATGAGAATATGTTTTGTGGACTAAATCATAATTGTCAAATGGAATGCTCTTGCATCCATCAATGAGTGAATGAAGAGTGAATTCAAATTAGCATGGATCATGATAATTGCTGAAGAGATGAATTGTTTGAGTCAGAAAGTAAAATTAACAAACTGACTGACCCTTAGATGGAGAATTGAATTGGTTCATTCTGACATCAGGTTGTGTCAATGGGATAAAAAAAAGCCTCAATGGTGCAGAAGCTCCATTTTTAATCTTGTGGGTGTAAAGAGATTGATGCATGTAAGAGATGTGTGTGTGTGTGTGTGTATATATGCTTATATATACATACAGTGTTGGGAAAGTTCACTTTCTACGTGAACTAGTTCAAAGTTCAGTTCACAAATTTTAAAATGAACTAGTTCAGTTCATAGTTCAAACAAAATATTTGAACTAAGTTCACAGTTCAGTTCTTTTTTTTCATGTTGCTGCAAGCTATTATTTTTCTAAATTTTTGCCACAGCCCAGAACCACAGACAGCAATTATTTAATCAGTTTTAACACTGAAGCTATGCATCAGATTTAATCTTCATATCCAATTTTTAATCCTTATCCAACCAGGGTTTACATTAGCATTGAGGGGTCAGCATTTGAGACCAAAAAAATGCTTAAAATAATAAATACTTTGTACCCGAAGTATTTAGTCACTTCTGGCATATTTTTCATCAACAAGCCGAGGACGGTCAGGAGCAGTTCCTGCACATGAGGACATGTCTCCCTGAGATGATTCTGTGAGTGACGGCTGCCTGTTGCATGTGAGAGCTGGTAGCCCCGCCCACCCAGTCAATGCGTGCAAGCAGGCGGAACACTGAGTGCGCTTTTTTAATAAAAAGTTTTTAAATAAGGAATCAAAAACACGACAGTTATCATTAAGGTGCAAATGTTTGCAAAGAAAGGTCAGATTCCTCCCATCCTCACCGACCTTGTCAGTAACTTCATAAAACTCATTTAAATTACTATACGCCGTGTCTTTGCTACACGCAGCTGTCGCCTCTATGCATTTTTTTTTGATGACGCATGCACGGTGCGACACTGGAGGCTGGTGTTGCCAGATTGGGTGTTTTTTCCGCTACTTATTAAGGCGCGTTTACGGTGTGTTTTCTATAGAAATCTGGCAACCTATTTGAACGATGTTAACCTGAAAGAACGCGCCGTTCATAGACACCGGAATGAACATGTTCACAGTGACGTTCATCGGGCGTTAATACAGTACGTTCAGTTCACGTTCGCCCAAAATATGAATGCGTTCATTAACTATCGTTCAATGAACGCGTTCAGGCACAACACTGTATACATATATAGTACCAGTCCGAAGTTTGGACACACCTTCTCATTTAATTGAATGAATAAAGATTAATGAATTTCTCCTCCAACCGAACTAATTGGATCAAAATTGCGTGCAAATACTGGAAATACTCGCTGTAGACTAACTGTTCATTTTCTTGAAGCAAACCATCCTCACTTCCAGTAAAGCACTGTGAGACAATGCGTCTCTCTGTCAGAGGGAGAATGGCAGGTCCACAGAGTCGGTAAGCATGGTTATGTGTTCTATCATTGTCTCGCAAGCAAGTGACCCATCAACCTCTTTGTGCTGCAAACAGGGGATTGGGGGAAACAAAAGCAATACTGACGCAGCAGTGACAACAGGAAATATAATCCAGAAGATCCAGTTCCATCAGCGTTGAGGTGTTCAGGGACTCGTTCCTAAGCGCTGTGAAGACATTAAACAGGCCGGAATGGTTCTCATCCCAGAGCTTTGACCCAATCACTGTTCATTTTCCTGAAGAAAACCATCTTCCCTTCCAGTAAAGCACTGTGAGACAATGCGTCTCTCTGTCAGAGGGAGCCTTCAAGTTTAACAGGAACTCAGAGTTCCCAAGATGCTCAGCTACATCTCGCCCAGTAGAAGCCATGAGCTGCTAGCAGCTTCTAGACGCTCTACAGGAGCGAAGTGCTGGGATCAATTGCTTCTTTCTCGCTCCTCTATTTGACCAATCCTCCTTAAGAATGAGGTTCGGCCCGTCTGAGCTCCTTTACATACGGACACAGAAATACTGGCATAAATAAATGACAAAATACAGAAATGTAAATAAATGTAGAAATACAGAAATGTAGAAATAAATACATTAATTTATATTCTGTTCAGGTGTAAAGTTATATTAATAGATTAATGTATTTATTTTTTTATTTAAGCATTTATTTATTTATTTACATGTGTATTTACACATTTATTTATTCATTCATTTATTTATACTTAAGTCATTTTTTGTCCTCCTTAGAAGTGGACAGTATCTGGCACGAACATGAAATGAGTTTGACACCTCTGGTGTATTGGGATCAATACAAGGCGGCGGTTACATTTACTGTTAAACTCGACTTCTTTAGCAAATATTCTACTTTTTAAATATGTTGAATTGTATTCCTTTCTTCTCTAGGTGTGTACACTTTACTGGTTTAGTACTTACGGTTTAGTACTTTTAATCACTAACAACTAGGGCCGGGACTCGATTAAAAATATTAATCTAATTAATTGGAGGCTTTGTAATTAATTAATCGAAATTAATCGCATATATTATACATACACATATTTGACTTGAGAACAGTGAGAAGTCATTTTTTCACATGGATTTTTATTTTTGTTCAACCAATTACAGTGTAGCAATAGGATATTTAGAAATATAGTACTTACAAAAATTCAGGTAGCCTATAGGTAAGTAGACCTTCTGTAAACTAGTTTTTTTTAAGTAGACCAATATTTTCAAGTACATTCAGAACATTGGTTATTTTTTCAGAGGTGGTCCTTAAACCGGTCATCTGGTGCAGTGTGGGTTGGGTGTGGGTCCTTGTACTCGGGTTTGGCTAACGTCCACGCTAGCTGCTAATTGTTTTGCGTTGAGGTGATACTTGAGGCTCGATGTGCTGCGGTGATATGCAAATTCCTTGTTGCATAGCTTGCTCACAACCATGCTCTTATTGACGCTTCCATCCATTTGATTTTATAATAAAATTTAGGAATTCACGCGGCCAACCGACACGGTCTCGTCAGCTTCTTCGTTCATGTTCACTGTGGTTTGTTGTTGTCTGAAGTCATGAACGCTAGTTGGTGCTCCAGTATAATCGGTCCGCCGAAACTCATCCAGTGAGAAACGTTCCACGGTGCAAAAAATAAGTGTAAAAATGCGTAAAAAATGTGTAATGTGTTATTTTTGTGTAATTAATTAATCTTAATTCACATTGTAATTAATTAATCTTAATTAACGCGCTAAAGTCCAGACCCTACTAAAAACCTTAATGAGTTTACCTGCAAAGATCAACAACGAGATTGATCACAGACCAGCTTGTGTCAATGCTTGAGCTTTTTATTAATGCATAAAGAAAGAAAGGTTATTCATGTAGAATACATGTGAGGTTGTGCTATAAGCATTCTTTCCATAAACCACTCTTGTTGAGGCTCAAGGCCTCAAACACCATCCAGCTTGTGTCACCTGTCGTATCGTTCCTTAAGTAGCGTTACAGCGATAGAAAAGAAAAGAATAGATATGAATACAATCACATGTATTTGAAAGCTTGCACTCCCTTTTTCTTAATCAACTCGCTATCAGTCCAGGGATCAGGGTCACTTGGCACAGACAGATGGACGTTTACTCCAGCACTGCACGTCATCCCAGGCCTTCCGACCTGCGAGTACAAAAACAAAAAGGTGAGTTAGAGAATTGAACACAAAGCAATCAAACCATGGTCTGAACGCACATGATGTCACACTGTGTGTTATGCTAACCATGACCTGATCTGAGAGGAAAAAGAATGACACAGAATGACCTCTTTTCCTAAGATACACACGTTATAGCTGATCTTGTTTATTTGGTTTCTCAATAAATTCTTCTCCAAAAAGCTTCTAACTCAAAACTGAAATAGTTCCATGACTAAACAGAAGGAATGTGAAGAATAGTGGCCCAACAAGAGAAAGCCCACAAAAGAGTAGTTTCATTCTAAATGGTTCTAGCATATAAAATTAACTATTTGTCCAAAGTAAACCTTTTTATCACCAGCTTCACTCCTACAAGAAGCACTGTGTTCTTTTACCTCCAAAGTTCATTTGAAGGCAATGCTGTTGGCGCCAATGGTTGTTCGGCTCTCCACAGGCCCAGTTACTGTAGTCAAAACGAGTCCCATCACTCCAGAACCACTTTTTCTCCTGGAGAAAAAAAATATTATTAAATAAAATATGATTAAAATACAATTCAAAATCAATGAAATAGCATGAATTATAATAACAAATATTATTTAAGTTTTGTGTACAATATTAGTAAATTGGAAAATTATGAAAATAATACCTCTTCTGCATCAGAGCCTCCAATCCATGTTTCTCGATTGCAACGACTGGATCTCCTGATGATTCTCTGAATGGTCCGGTATTCCCGAAGGTTATGAACAGATGCGAGGTGTCCACCCAGGGCAAGACAGTTTCTCTACAGGAGACAGACAGAAGCGTGGGGCAGGTAAGTATTTGGGAGGATTTGAACCGTCAATTTAAAATCAGTGATGAATTATGAGATTCGTTGGATTTAACCATTCCACACAGTGGGAGCAATGTGCCGCCGTAAAGGTGCGTAGGCAGCAGTTAGGGGTTGGGTGTCTTGCTCAGCAAAATTTCAACATAGGAGAAGGCAGGGTTCAAAACACCAACCCTGCAGTTAACAGCGCACCGTCTCTACACCATGTGCCACGTTTGAGTTATAATGCACCTTAGGGCATCTGGTTTCAGATGAACCGAAGTGCTTGAGAATCAGTGTTATATATATAGTGTTAAAGAGTAGCTGAATATGTAAAATGACAAGAGTTCGAATCCTCTGACCCTGTATGAAGATCACTGGGAGACTTTTATTTCTCTTCCATCCCAAAAAATGTTTCCATTGTTGAAGTTAATTTGGCTGCCAATTAAACTCTGTCTTTAACAATTACAACAACTACAGAGTCATCTGCATACATTTTACACCAACATTACCTCAGCTTGAGCCCAAGTCATCGCTGTTGGAATGTAGCGGTACCAGCGACGGTTGCAGTAAGTCCAACGGTTGTGACAAGACCTCTTGACCAGCTGAAGCTCAGCTGAGAGAAATAAAGTTTTGTCTGGAGTCAAGTCATCATGTATAATATTCATATTACTGTAATACATCCACTGATTTTGGTGGTAGGTAAACACTGTTACGCAATGCAAAACGTCTCACCTGTTGGTTCTTGTCCAGGCTGTTCCTCTGCGAGAGCTGGGGGTTTGTCATTGCAGTTATTGATCTGGATTATTGCTAATCAATGACAATGAATGGATTTGTACCAGTTACTACATCAATTACTCACCAGCAGCTATAGTCAGAGCCATCACGGCACAAAGAAGGGCAGTCACAGTCTTCATGGTGAAGGCAATGAGATGATCTAGATGATGAAGATTAAGACCACCTTCAATACAAAGACGGAGATGATTACTTATACTTGTGAAGAGGACAGAGAAACATACCAATGGTCAGACCTAAAAGACAAAGGATGCTGAGGACGAAGAAGGACAGCAAACCTGATACTGACGTCTGGAGCTTCAGTCGTCCTGTGATGAGCTGAAGAACGCGAGGAAGACATAAATACGCTGTGTTATCTCCTCATCTCTCACAGAAGAGGGAAGTAAGGACAGAAGTGTGACTCAAACATTGTCAGTGATGATCGGACACATTCAGAGGTCAACCTTTACAGGGATGGACTTCTGTGCTCTCATCCTGGTGTCACCATTGCACTCTGACTTTGCTGATTATGATTTGTTATCTACTGAAAAGCAAGGGACTTTTTTTAAGAATTAAAAGTGTTCATCATTGTGAATATGAAAGCTAGAAAGGTTCCTACCCCCCCCCCTCTAATTAGGAAAAACGTATGCAATCAAAAAATCTAGTTTCAAAAACCACCCTTTGGTTCGGGCATGTCTGGGGGGTTTTGCTCCTGCGTCGTTCTTCCCCCACAGACCAAAGACATGCAAGGTTGCGTTTCAGTTTTATGGCTCGCATCTTAGATAGTGGTTCATTATAACGTGGTTAACATACAATTTGATTTTGACGTATATTGATCATATTGTGAATCCATCTGCTTTCCTGGTGTGCGCTGCAGTTGGAGATTGTGGGCGTAAAGATACGGTTACTTTGTTCTGTAGCAAATATCATCTGAATCTTCAGATTCTGAACAAAAAGGGGAGAAGGAGTATTGGAAAATGGTAATACTCCATTTAAGTACTCGTAGTTGTTCAGCATGGATGTGTGATGATGTACGTTGTCTCAAAATAAGAAAACTGTTCATACATCAATGTGAGGGATGTGTCACTTTGTTCAGTAGCAAGTATCGCTGTAACTGAATACTTAGACACTTCATTAAAAGCCATCTTCATTTTATACAGGTGTCATTGTCTCATCAGTTATATGAGGATGAGTTTGAATTGTCCCCCTCCATGTAGAACTGGTTTATTAAAGTGAACACATATCAAGTAGTGCTGCTGTGGACTTTCTTACATGGTTCTCGTTAGTGGAAAAGCTTCAGTAAGACAGATGGATTGGATTCATATTCTCCATCATGGAGTAGCCTGCTTTTGCTCCTAGATGTCTGAGAGGTGTCCACAGTATGCAGAGCTCTCTGGTTACATGATTCTCTGGTCTCAGTGTTTGTTGGTAGAGTCTCAGGGTGTGTGTGGACATCAGATGGTCTATGTCAATTTATATTGAGAAACCTTTTCTTCTGATTACTGTGACTGGCTGATGGTAATGGAGATAAGGTCATAACTCTGATGAAATCGTACCTCAACCTCTCTGATGAAAATTTCCTCCGAATCATCTACTTCTTTAACATTTTCTGAGGCAATGGGATACCAGACTATTGGTCAATGAATAGCCATCTGGAAGTCATGATTGTATACTTTTACTTATGCAGAGCTCTGTCTCCACTTGATGAAGACAAGACTGAAGCATACAGATGACTCAAAATCAATATGTTCCATATTGAACAAAGCTCAATGGATCAAAGGCCAATTTTGGGAAGATACATCATTTAGTTTAAACTCATCCTCTTTCCATAAAAAAGGCTGTGCTGCATATTAGCAATACAATAATTAAATTCTACAAATAATTCAGTGCAAAGGTTTGCATATGAACATGGATGACTTGTTTCTCAATCTCCCTGTTTTTGATCAGTTGAAGAAAAGCTTTGACTCCTTTACAATCCAGAGGATGGAGCGGAAACTAGTTCAATAAGAAGGGAGTTGTTGAAACAATGATTTATTAAACAGGCATGAATATTTACAGCACAAAGTATTTGGGGCTTGGACTCCTGCGTAAGATCGATCAGGGACCGAGATGAGATGAGGCGTATCCCCACTTTGGGGGTCCAGACACTGGTGGTGGTGGTAGAGAAAAACTTACTCAAATCCTATGATATGCCGGGATTTGCTGCCAACTGGAGGTGTCAGGGGGGTGGCGGATCGCCTATGGAGCGCTAACAGCGTACCTGCAGGGAGAGGGCCACCAGAGAAAGACACAGCTTGTTCAGCTGGTTTTCCTGACTTCATTCACGTTAAAGCTTTATTTATCAGTGTTGTTCTGGAGTACCATTGGTTTTTGGGGTGTGGAGAGAAGACTATGGCAGCACATGTGTTCCATTACTATGGTTGTCTGCTGTAACTAACGTTTCTGTTGAATATGTTGCTGTGCTGTGCCTTGAGAAAGAGTCGTAATTAAACACTGTCCTGTTCAGTGGCGGCTGGTCCATAGAGGGCATTGGGGCGTGGCCCCACCATGAGTGACAAAAAAAACATTTTATTTTTACAAATAGTCAATATTTGTGTTTTTTGTTTATATTTGTAAATCAAGATATCTGCGTAAAATATATCCTTTTCCTTCACGTCTTCTCCACTTTTCTGAGCTGGGCTCGGGCCGTGTCCCCTAGAGGCGGGTCTAAGAAGCAGTTAGCCAATCACTGATGAAGGTAATGAGTGCCATTATAATTTCAGTGTGCTGAAATACATTGAGATTTGGGCATAGCGCTCTGCCGCCCTACGCTACGCTGTGGCTTACGTGGAGACATTCGCCGTGGCGATGATGCTGATCTCCAGGGTTTGATTGACGGGCGTGTACAGCCGAGCACGGTTTGCTGGGGTTGGGGGCAGGAACTTGGGCAGATAGACTCCCTCTGTGCAGTCCGGCACCACAGGATCCACTGGATCCACAGGACACTAGTATGAGAATATGTTTTGTGGACTAAATCATAATTGTCAAATGGAATGCTCTTGCATCCATCAATGAGTGAATTCAAATTAGCATGGATCAGGATAATTGCTGAAGAGATTAATTGTTTGAGTCAGAAAGTAAAATTAACAAACTGACTGACCCTTAGATGGAGAATTGAATTGGTTCATTCTGACATCAGGTTGTGTCAATGGGATAAAAAAAAGCCTCAATGGTGCAGAAGCTCCATTTTTAATCTTGTGGGTGTAAAGAGATTGATGCATGTAAGAGATGTGTGTGTGTGTGTATATATGCTTATATATACATACAGTGTTGGGAAAGTTCACTTTCTACATGAACTAGTTCAAAGTTCAGTTCACAAATTTTAAAATGAACTAGTTCAGTTCATAGTTCAAACAAAATATTTGAACTAAGTTCACAGTTCAGTTCTTTTTTTTTCATGTTGCTGCAAGCTATTATTTTTCTAAATTTTTGCCACAGCCCAGAACCACAGACAGCAATTATTTAATCAGTTTTAACACTGAAGCTATGCATCAGATTTAATCTTCATATCCAATTTTTAATCCTTATCCAACCAGGGTTTACATTAGCATTGAGGGGTCAGCATTTGAGACCAAAAAAATGCTTAAAATAAAAAATACTTCATACCCGAAGTATTTAGTCACTTCTGGCATATTTTTCATCAACAAGCCGAGGACGGTCAGGAGCAGTTCCTGCACATGAGGACATGTCTCCCTGAGATGATTCTGTGAGTGACAGCTGCCTGTTGCATGTGAGAGCTGGTAGCCCCGCCCACCCAGTCAATGCGTGCAAGCAGGCGGAACACTGAGTGCGCTTTTTTAATAAAACGTTTTTTATTAAGGAAAAAAAAACACGACAGTTATCATTAAGTTGAAAATGTTCGCAAAGAAAGGTCAGATTCCTCCCATCCTCACTGACCTTGTCAGTAACTTCATAAAACTCATTTAAATTATTATACGCCGCCTCTTTGCTACACGCAGCTGTCGCCTCTATGCATTTCTTTTTTTTTGATGACGCATGCACGGTGCGACACTGGAGGCTGGTGTTGCCAGATTGGGTGTTTTTTCCGCTACTTATTAAGGCGCGTTTACGGTGTGTTTTCTATAGAAATCTGGCAACCTATTTGAACGATGTTAACCTGAAAGAACGCGCCGTTCATAGACACCGGAATGAACATGTTCACAGTGACGTTCATCGGGCGTTAATACAGTACGTTCAGTTCACGTTCGCCCAAAATATGAACGAGTTCATTAACTATCGTTCAATGAACGCGTTCAGGCACAACACTGTATACATATATAGTACCAGTCCGAAGTTTGGACACACCTTCTCATTTAATTGAATGAATAAAGATTAATGAATTTCTCCTCCAACCGAACTAATTGGATCAAAATTGCGTGCAAATACTGGAAATACTCGCTGTGGACTAACTGTTCATTTTCTTGAAGCAAACCATCCTCACTTCCAGTAAAGCACTGTGAGACAATGCGTCGCTCTGTCAGAGGGAGAATGGCAGGTCCACAGAGTCGGTTACCATGGTTATGTGTTCTATCATTGTCTCGCAAGCAAGTGACCCATCAACCTCTTTGTGCTGCAAACAGGGGATTGGGGGAAACAAAAGCAATCCTGACGCAGCAGGGACAACAGGAAATATAATCCAGAAGATCCATTTCCATCAGCGTTAAGGTGTTCAGGGACTCGTTCCTAAGCGCTGTGAAGACATTAAACAGGCCGGAATGGTTCTCATCCCAGAGCTTTGACCCAATCACTGTTCATTTTCCTGAAGAAAACCATCTTCCCTTCCAGTAAAGCACTGTGAGACAATGCGTCTCTCTGTCAGAGGGAGCCTTCAAGTTTAACAGGAACTCAGAGTTCCCAAGATGCTCAGCTACATCTCGCCCAGTAGAAGCCATGAACTGCTAGCAGCTTCTAGACGCTCAATTGCTTCTGTCTCGCTCCTCTATTTGATCAATCCTCCTTAAGAATGAGGTTCGGCCCACCTGAGCTCATTTACATACGGACACAGAAATACTGGCATAGATAAATGAAGAAATAGAGAAATGTAGTAATAGATAAAAGTAGAAATACAGAAATGTAGAAATAAATACATTAATTTATGTTCTGTTCAGGTGTAAAGTTATATTAATACATTCATGTATTTATTCTTTTATTTAAGCATTTATTTATATATTTACCTGTGTATTTACACATTTATTCATTCATTTATTTATTTATACTTAAGTCATTTTTTTTCCTCCTTAGAAGTGGACAGTATCTGGCACGAACATGAAATGAGTTTGACACCTCTGGTGTATTGGGATCAATACGAGGCAGCGGTTACATTTAGTGTTAAACTCTACTTCTTTAGCAAATGTTGTACTTTTTAAATATGTTGAATTGTATTCATTTCTGCTCTAGGTGTGTACACTTTACTGGTTTAGTACTTATGGTTTAGTACTTTTAATCACTAAATGCCTAAATGAGTTGTCTACCTGCAAAGATTGACAGCGAGATTGATGACAGACCAGCTTGTTTCAATGCTTGAGCTTTTTATTAATGCATAAAGAAAGAAAGGTTATTCATGTAGAATACATGTGAGGATGTGCTATAAGCATTCTTTGCATAAACCACTCTTGTTGAGGCTCAAGGCCTCAAACATCATCCAGCTTGTGTCACCTGTCGTATTGTTCCTTAAGTGGCGTTACAGCGATAGAGAAGAAAAGAATATATATGAATACAATCACATGTATTTGAAAGTTTGCACTCCCTTTTTCTTAACGAACTCGCTATCAGTCCAGGGATCAGGTTCACTTGGTACAGACAGATGGACGTCTAATCCAGCACTGCGCGTCATCCCAGGCCTTTTGACCTGCCAGTACAAAAACAAAAAGGTGAGTTAGTGAATTGAACACAAAGCAATCAAACCGTGGTCTCAACGCACATGATGTCACACTGTGTGTTATGCTAACCATGACCTGATCTGAGAGGAAAAAGAATGACACAGAAAGACATCAGTCAACCTCTTATCACCAGCTTCACTCCTACAAGAAGCACTGTGTTCTTTTACCTCCAAAGTTCATTTGAAGGCAATGCTGTTGGTGGCAATGGTTGTTCGGCTCTCCACAGGCCCAGTTGGTGTAGTCAAAACAAGTCCCATCACTCCAGACCCATTTGTTCTCCTTGAGGAAAAATTATGATTAATTAAAATATGATTAAAGTAAAATACAACATGAATAAAATAGCATTATATTTGTTTTGTGTGCAATAACTGTAAATTACAAAAATGGTAAATCCAATACCAATTTTGCATCAGAGCCTCCAATCCATGTCACATGATGGTGAAAACTGGATTTCAAGATGATTCTCTGAATGGTCCGGTACTCCCGGAGGTTGTGAACAGACGCGAGGTGTCCACCCAGGGCAAGACAGTTTCTCTACAGGAGACAGATAGACAGACGTGTGGGGCAGGTAAATATTGGGAGGATTTGAACCGTCAATTTAAAATCAATGATGAATTATGAGACAAGTGGATTTCTATTGAGTGGATTTTACATTATGTTTCATTCAGCTGACCCCTAATCAGGAATCAGGAAACATTTATTACTAAAATACGTCAGCTATATAAGGAATTTGACTGTTTGACAATGGACAACAAAGTGCAAGGAATAAGATAAAAAATATGAATAAAATATAATACATTATAATGCTATGAATTGGTAATCTAAAGCTATGGGTTAGTTAAAAATAAGGGAATAAGAGTTTAAAAGTTAAAATGTTAAAAAATAAAGTGCACAAGCAACAGAAAGTGAAAAGTGAAAGTAACAAAGTGAACGTATATGTACAGAGTGAAGAGTCAGTCAGGGGGGGCCCCGGCTCTGTTGATAAGCCAGACTGCCGAAGGGAAAAAACTGTTAGTCTGGCGGGAGGTCTTAGTCCTGATGGACCTCAGCCTCCTGCCGGATGGAAGGGGCACAACCAGTTTATGTCCAGGGTGAGAGGGGTCGGCTACAATCTTACTAGAATCTTACTAGCGAACAAGTCCTGGAGAGACGGCAGATTGCAGCCAATCATCCTCTCTGCAGAGCGGATGACACGCTGCAGCCTGCCTTTGTCCTTGGCTGTGGCTGCAGCGTACCACGCTGTGATAGAGGAGCAGAGGATGGACTCAAAAATGGCCCTGTAGAAGTGCGAAATCATCGTCTTTGGCAGGTTGAATTTCTTCAGCTGCCTCAAAGTGATCAGAGTAACTTTCATTGGATTTAACCATTCCACACAGTGAGACCAATGTGCCGCTGTAAAGGTGCGTAGGCAGCAGTTAACTGCCCGGTGGTTTCCTGCAGGAACAATTCTCCAGAGGTTTATCCCCGTCTACGATCAAAGTATACTTGGGGGCCTTGTCGGCGAATCATGCCCCACTGGATGAGCGTTCTCTTCAAAAGAATTGGAGATATGCAAGCCCTCTCGGTGGCCCCTTCGTGCTTGGAGTTTCCACCCGGTGTGGTGAAGACGTTTCTACTTCTTTCCCCCGGCTATATTCCTAGGGCGCCGTCCAGTTCGGTCGGGCCTACCGTGCTGCAGGCCTTCTGTCCTCCTCCTTTCCTGACGTCCGACCAAGCCAAGCTCAACCTCCTCTACCCAGTTAGGGCTCTAGACTCATACGTCCACAGAACTGCCCTGTGTAGACGTTCCGAACAACTGTTCGTGTGTTTCAGACCACCCAATACTGGGGGCCTGGTGTCTAAGCAGAGGATGAGCAAGTGGGTGGTTGAGGCCATCTCACTTGCCTATGAATCGGCCGGTCAGCCAGCACCTTTGGCTGTCCGAGCCCATTCTACCAGGGGTATGGCGGCTTCTAAAGCCCTTTTGTCGGGTAAAGTGTCGCTGCACGACATTTGTACAGTGGCAGGCTGATCCTCTCCCCCACACGTTTGTGTGGTTTTATCGTCTCGACCTTATCTCCAAGCCTGGAGCGCAGGTGCTCTCGTCAGAATGTGCGCCCTGACTTAACACTACAGTCACTGGCTCATATGGCGGAGTGGGTATTGGCGTTCCCACAGAGTTTCCACGGCCGTATCAAGTGCCACGGGCAGGCCGGGAGTATGGCATCGACACGCAGCGTCTCGTTCCCCTCAGGGAACTTAGGTTACATACGTAACCGGAGACGTTCCCTATCAGGGAACTCAAGCTGCGTGTCGATGCCATACTCCCGGCCTGCCCGTGGCACTTGATACGGCCGTTCAGAGATAAATGGGCTTGTGTTTCGGGGCCCTTTATAGCGTCCTGGTCCTGGCATCGCCCGCCGATGATGGACCAACTCGGCATTGGTTAGATTTCACACGTGCTTCATGACCCGGTCACGCAGGGCGTTCCCACAGCGTTCCCACAGCGTTTCCACGCAGCGTCTCGTTCCCTTCAGGGAACTAAGGTTACATACGTAACGGGAGACGTTTTTAATAGATTCTATATAAATACATTTATTCTTTTAAATATTTATTATATGACATTTATATTTGATACTTACAATATTTACAATATGGTAGTTATTGTCAAGGTTTGGTTCTGCTTCCTGCTTTATTTTGTGGTTTCATGTCTCTTGTGTCCCTGGGTTAGCTTCACTTCCTGCCTTGTCCTGTGATTGTCTGATTGTTTCCACCTGTGTCCAATCACCTGCACCTCCCTAGTGTATTTAAGCCCTGTGTGCCTGTTGTCCCCTGTCGCGTCATAGTTGAGTTTATATACAATGAATGATGATGATGAATAAGATGTACTTATTATGTCAAACTGTTGAAAAAATGACAAACATTTATATTAATATTTATTTCCTGATCCTCACACACGTTGCTTACAGTATAATTATATTATAATAATTATATAAAGCATAATGATCTAAAGATGAAGGGTATTTGAGGCTTGTGTCTTTGATCTGGATATGAGTGATTTGGAGGGCTGTCAGGAACACAGAATAACATCCAGATTTTGATCTTTTAATTCAGTTTAGCAATCTCTATTTACCTTAAATGTGTCAGCCATCGACACAAAAGTACGGTGGCCGAGAAGGTTCAGACAAATACAAAAGCAACAACACAAACGCAAACGCCACAACACAACACGAACGCCAAAACACAAAATACAAAAGCCACATCACAACCGCAAATGCCGCAACGCAACACGAACGGCGCAACACAACACGAAAGCGAAAACGGAAGTAGCTGCCCACGGGAGCGAGCGTATTTTGGAGGAACGGAGCTGGAGGATGCCAGATCGTTTAAGAAGTAAGTGAAACATGATTCCTTGCGGCTACAGTTAAAGTAAGGAATCATGTTTCACTTACTTCTTAAACGATCTGGCATCCTCCAGCTCCGTTGTTACGTGCCGACTGGTTTTTGAACCTACTGGTTTGGCTACGCGTGCGTGTTTGTTTTGCCCCGACAGCGGCAGATGTTGTCTGCCTCGGTCACCTGATCCGTCACACATTCGCAAACATATTGCTGAAAATGTTCAAAATGCATCCCATATCCAATGCAGCGATTATGATTGTATAAGTGAGCACTACATCACTGCCACGTATAAAGAAATAAATAAAAGAACATACGTTTATTAAAAGATCGCCACAACCTGGATTCGAACCCGCAAACGAGCAAAATAGCAAAACTTTATAAGACGGCGGCGCTACGCCGTCGGCCAACCGAGCTGTAAAATGCCGCTTCTGATTTCACTACTTATCATGAAATTGCAAATCGTCAGTGGCAAGAACATCTTTTGGTTCAGGGTGAGCCAAGACAACTGTTTTTTGGTGGCGTAGCGTGAAATACATAGTTCTGTCAGGTTTTCTAGCACATTGCCCAAGTAGGATTACTCTCTTAATAACATCTAAACGCGTAGCCAAACCAGTAGGTTCAAAAACCAGTCGGCACGTAACAACGGAGCTGGAGGATGCCAGATCGTTTAAGAAGTAAGTGAAACATGATTCCTTACTTTAACTGTAGCCGCAAGGAATCATGTTTCACTTACTTCTTAAACGATCTGGCATCCTCCAGCTCCGTTCCTCCAAAATACGCTCGCTCCCGTGGGCAGCTACTTCCGTTTTCGCTTTCGTGTTGTGTTGCGCCGTTCGTGTTGCGTTGCGGCATTTGCGGTTGTGATGTGGCTTTTGTATTTTGTGTTTTGGCGTTCGTGTTGTGTTGTGGCGTTTGCGTTTGTGTTGTTGCTTTTGTATTTGTCTGAACCTTCTCGGCCACCGTACAAAAGCATTCAAACATGTCACAATTTGTATAAGAATTCTAAAGTGAGTTTGATTCTTATTCAGTCCCAAAGCTTGTTGATCTGTTTATTCATTTCTCAATGTTATTATGGTTAAGTACTTTAAATTTCCTAAAGGCCTCTAGATTGTAGTATACTCATGAGCTGTTTAGCTGCAAATATTGACAGAGAGATTGAAGACAGACCAGCTTGTTTCAATGCTTGAGCTTTTTTTTAATGGATAAAGAAAGAAGAAGGTTATACATATAGAATATATGTGGTGTTTGAGGGCTCCCTATCAGTCCAGGGATCGGGGGGTATCGCACAAAAGTGGGGCGGCAAGTAACAGGGCCGGCGACGGGACAGCGAGCCGCTAGACAGACGTGTATGGTAGGTACATATTGGGATGATTTTAACCATGACGCCAGCGACAGGTGAGGGGGTGGTGGACACGGAGGCGACGGCGAGAGGTGACGGGGAGCTGAACACGGTGGCGCCGGCGACAGGTGATGGGGAGGTGGACACGGTGGCGCCAGCGACAGGTGACGGGGCGGTGGACACGGGGGCGACGGCGACAGGTGACGGGGCGGTAGACACGGTGGTGGTGGAAATGGTGGCGGTGGACACGGTGGCGGTGGACACGGGGGCGACGGCGACAGGTGACGGGGCGGTAGACACGGTGGCGGTGGACACGGTGGCAGTGGACACGGTGGCGGTGGACACGGTGGCGGTGGACACGGTGGCGGTGGACACGGTGGCGCCGGCGACAGGTGACGGGGAGGTGGACACGAGGGCGACGGCGACAGGTCACAGGGAGGTGGACACGGTGGCGCCGGCGACAGATGATGGGGAGGTGGACACGGTGGCGCCGGCGACAGGTGACAGGGCGGTGGACACAGGGGCGCCGGCGACAGGTGACGGATAGGTGGACACGGTGGCGCCGGCTACAGGTGACAGCGAGCTTCTAGACAGACAGACAGACAGACGTGTGGGGCAGGTAAAAATTGGGAGGATTTGAACCGTCATTTTAAAATCAGTGATGAATTCTGACACAAGTGGATTTCTATTGAGTGGATGTTACATTACGTGTCATTCAGCTGACGCTTTATCCAAAGTGACTTTTTAAACCATTCCACAAAGTGGGAGCAATGTGCCGCCATAAAGGTGCGTAGGCAGCAGTTAGGGTTTGGGTGTCTTGCTCAGTGACATTTCAACATAGGAGCAGGCAGGGTTCAAACCATCAACCCTGCAGTTAACGGCCCACCGGTATCTGGTTTCCGATTAACCAAAGTGCTTGAGAATCAGTGTTACATATTTAGTGTTAAAGAGTACCTGAATATTTAAAATGACAAGAGTTCGAATCCTCTGACCCTGTATAAAGATCTACAAAAACTACGGACTCATCTGCATTAATTAAAGCCACCAATATTACCTCAGCTTGAGCCCAAGTCATCGCTCTTGGAATGTAGCGAAACCAGCGACCGTTGCAGCAAGTCCAACCGTTGTAACAAGACCTCTTGACCAGCTGACGCTCAGCTGAGAGAAATAAGGTTTTGTCTGTAATGTGGAGTCAAGTCTTCATGTATAATCTTTATATTGGTGGTAGCTGAATACTGTTACTCAATGCAACACAAAGTGTTATGTCAAAACACAACAAAGTGAATGAATATCGATGAAGCATCTCAGTAGTAAAAATTACTCACCTGTTGGTTCTTGTCCAGGCTGTTCCTCTGCGAGAGCTGGGAGGTTTGTCATTGCAGTTATTAAATCTGGATTATTGCTGTTCAATGACAATGAATGGATGTGTACCAGTTACTACATCTACTACTCACCAGCAGCTATAGTCAGAGCCATCACGGCACAAAGAACGGCAGTCACAGTCAGCGTCTTCATGGTGAAGGCAATGAGATGATGTAGATGCTGAAGATGAAGACCAACTTTAATACAAAGACTGATATTATAACTTATACTTGTGAAGAGGACAGAGAAACATACCGACGGTCAGTCCTTAAAGAAAAAGGATGCTGAGGACAACAAGGACAGCAAACCTGATACTGACGTCTGGAGCTTCAGTCGTCCTGTGATGAGCTGAAGAACGCGAGGAAGAGATAAAAATGCTCCATAATCTCCTCATCTCTTACAGAAGAGAGAAGTGAGCACAGATGCGTGACTCAAACATTGTCAGTGAGACTTTGCTGATTATGATTTGGTGTCTACTAAAAAACAAGGGACATACAGGTGTCATTGTGTCATCACAGTTATATTGTCCCCCTCCATGTAGAACTGGTTTATTAAAGTGAACACATATCAAGTAGTGCTGCTGTGGACATTTTTACATGATTCTAGTTTGTGGGAAAGCTTCAGTGATGGAGTGGAGTGGATTCATATTCTCCATCATGGAGTAGCCTGCTTTTGCTCCTAGATTTCTGAGAGTTATCCACAGTATGCAAAGCTCTCTGGTTACATGATTCTCTGGTCTCAGTGTTTGTTGGTAGTGTCTCAGGGTGTGTGTGGACATCAGATGGCCTGTGTCAATTTATATTGAGAAACCTTTTCTTCTGATAACTGTGACTGGCTGATGGTGTTGGAGATAAGGTCATAAAATGATGAAATCGTACCTCAACCTCTCTGATGAAAATTTCCTCCGAATCATCTACTTCTTTAACATTTTCTGAGGCAATGGGATACCAGACTATTGGTCAATGAATAGCCATCTGTCATCAAGTCATGATTGTATACTTTTACTTATGCAGAGCTCTGTCTCCACTTGATGAAGACAAGACTGAAGCATACAGATGACTTCAAGTCATTATGTTCCACAATGAACAGAGCTCTACGGATCCAACGTCAATTTTTGGAAGATACATCAGTTAGTTTAAACTCTTTCTCTTTCCAGACAAAAGACTATGCTGCGTATCAGCATACAGTAATTCAATTCTAGAATGAATTGAGTGCAAAGTTCTTGAAGCAGCAGCGTTTATTTGAACAAATCAAAAGGAAATGTTTGGACATTGGTGAAAATTACAAATGATCTTTTACTTGCATTGGACCAAGGACTTGTCTCTTTTCTTGTCTTGCTGGACCTCAGTACTGCATTTGACACCATCGATCACCGTATCCGGCTGCAGAGACTGGAACACTTGATTGGCATCAAAGGAACTGCACTCAGCTGGTTTAAATCTTATTCATCGGATCCAAAACTTGGATGACCTGCAACTTCCTGATGTTAAACTCGGAAAAAACGGAAGTTATCACGATAGGCCCAGAGCGCCTTCGAAGTCAGCTGTCACATGATACAGTCTCTATGGATGGAATTGCTCTGGTATCCAACAGAACTGTCAGATATCTTGGAGTTCTCTTCGACCAGGATATGTCCTGACGTTCTCCCTTCTCTTCAGTTCCAAAGCTTGTTGATCTGTTCATTCATTTCTCAATCTCAAATCTCACTGACTGATGCTATAGATCGAAAAAGTGCACTTTGCGTACCAGCTGTAGTGTTGTGCCTGAACGCGTTCCTATTTTGGGCGAACGTGAACTGAACGTACTGTATTAATGCCCGATGAACGTCACTGTGAACTTGTTCATTCTGGTGTCTGTGAACGCCACGTTCTTTCAGGTTAACGTTGTTTAATGGGGTGCCAGATTTCTTTAGAAAACACACCGTAAATGCGCCTTAATAAGTAGCGAAAAAACACCCAATCTGGCAACACCAGCCTCCAGCGTCGCACCGCGCATGCGTCATCAAAAAAAAGAAATGCATGGAGGCGACAGCTGCGTGTAGCAAAAGAGGCGGCGTATAATAATTTAAATGAGTTTTATGAAGTTACTGACAAGGTCGGTGAGGATGGGAGGAATCTGACCTTTCTTTGCTAACATTTGCACCTTAATGATAACTGTTGTGTTTTTATTCCTTATTTAAAAAAGACCATTCAAGCAGCATGTGTTTGAGAATGTACTGTAGGGGTGAACGCTGCAGCTGCTGCTAGTGTGGAGTGAATGGACAGCAACATTAAAGCAACAAAGGGGAAATGCTGTCCCCTCAATGCTAATGTAGTGTTAGTGGGTCGCGGGCCGGTGCATGGGAAAATAAAAATAAAAAATAAAAAATCATGTGATTTTATTCTGAAGGGACTTTTTCTAATGCAGCGGAGTGTCGGTTCTTTTGCCGGCTCGTCTGTTTATGTTTTCAGTTGGCGCCGCAAAGACAACCACCCCCCCCCCCCCTCCCCCACCCCGTCGACATCGCTAGCACCCCCGCGTTGACAGATTGATTTGGGTCGCGGCTTGTCATTAAGGGGTGATTGTGGGTCCCGAAGCCAGACCAGTTGAGAACCACTGCATTAGACGACACATAACAAGCCATCCGGTCCGAAACACGAGATCAGAAGAAGAACCAGAAACAGGCAAGCTGCCAACGAGGGATCCAAAAGCAGAGATGACAGACCAGCTTGTTTCAATGCTTGAGCTTTTTATTAATGCATAAAGAAAGAAAGGTTATTCATGTAGAATACATGTGAGGATGTGCTATAAGCATTCTTTGCATAAACCACTCTTGTTGAGGCTCAAGGCCTCAAACACCATCCAGCTTGTGTCACCTGTCGTATTGTTCCTTATGTAGCGTTACAGCGATAGAAAAGAAAAGAATAGATATGAATACAATCACATGTATTTGAAAGCTTGCACTCCCTTATTCTTAATGAACTCGCTATCAGTCCAGGGATCAGGTTCACTTGGCACAGACAGATGGACGTTTACTCCAGCACTGCACGTCATCCCAGGCCTTTTGACCTGCGAGTACAAAAACAAAAAGGTGAGTTAGTGAATTGAACACAAAGCAATCAAACCGTTGTCTGAACGCACATAATGTCACACTGTGTGTTATGCTAACCATGACCTGATCTGAGAGCAAAAAGAATGACACAGAAAGACATCAGTCAATCTCAACAGCTTCACTCCTACAAGAAATAGTGTGTTCTTTTACCTCCAAAGTTCATTTGAAGGCAATGCTGTTGGTTGCAATGGTTGTTCGGCTCTCCACAGGCCCAGTTGGTGTAGTCAAAACAAGTCCCATCACTCCAGACCCATTTCTTCTCCTTGAGTAAAAATTATGATAGAATAAAATAGGATTAAAGTAAAATACAAAATGAATAAAATAGCATATTTGTTTTGTGTGCAATTACTGTAAATTACAAAAATGGTAAATCTAATACCGATTTTGCATCAGAGCCTCCAATCCATGTCACATGATGGTGAAAACTGGATTTGAAGATGATTATCTGGATGGTCCGGTACTCCCGGAGGTTGTGAACAGACGCGAGGTGTCCACCCAGGGCAAGACAGTTTCTCTACAGAAGACAGATAGACAGACGTGTGGGGCAGGTAAATATTGGGAGGATTTGAACCGTCAATTTAAAATCAATGATGAATTATGAGACAAGTGGATTTCTATTGAGTGGATATTACATTACGTGTCATTCAGCTGACCCCTTATCAGGAATCAAGAAACATGTATTACTAAAATACGTCAGACATATAAGGAATTTGACTTTGCTGTTGGTGGATGACAGCAGACAGTTTGACAATGGACAACATAGAACTGTCAATTTAAAATCAGTGATGAATTATGAGATTCATTGGATTCAACCATTCCACACAGTGGGAGCAATGTGCCGCCGTAAAGGTGCGTAGGCAGCAGTTAGGGGTTGGGTGTCTTGCTCAGCAAAATTTCAACATAGGAGAAGGCAGGGTTCAAAACACCAACCCTGCAGTTAACAGCGCACCGTCTCTACACCATGTGCCACGTTTGAGTTATAATGCACCTTAGGGCATCTGGTTTCAGATGAACCGAAGTGCTTGAGAATCAGTGTTATATACATAGTGTTAAAGAGTAGCTGAATATGTAAAATGACAAGAGTTCGAATCCTCTGACCCTGTATGAAGATCACTGGGAGACTTTTATTTCTCTTCCATCCCAAAAAATGTTTCCATTGTTGAAGTTAATTTGGCTGACACTTAACGTCTGTCTTTAACATGTACAAAAACTACAGAGTCATCTGCATACATTTTATCAAAGCCACCAACATTACCTCAGCATGAGCCCACGTCATCGCTGTTGGAATGTAGCGGAACCAGCGACCGTTGCAGCGAGTCCAACGGTTGTGACAAGACCTCTTGACCAGCTGAAGCTCACCTGAGAGAAATAACGTTTTGTCTGTAATCTGGAGTCAAGTCATCATGTATAATATTCATATTACTGTAATACATCCACTGATTTTGGTGGTAGGTAAACACTGTTACGCAATGCAAAACGTCTCACCTGTTGGTTCTTGTCCAGGCTGTTCCTCTGCGAGAGCTGGGGGTTTGTCATTGCAGTTATTGATCTGGATTATTGCTAATCAATGACAATGAATGGATGTGTACCAGTTACTACATCTACTACTCACCAGCAGCTATAGTCAGAGCCATCACGGCACAAAGAAGGGCAGCCACAGTCTTCATGGTGAAGGCAATGAGATGATGTAGATGATGAAGATTAAGACCACCTTCAATACAAAGATGGATATGATTACTTATACTTGTGAAGAGGACAGAGAAACATACCAATGGTCAGACCTTAAAGACAAAGGATGCTGAGGACGACGAGGACAGCAAACCTGATACTGACGTCTGGAGCTTCAGTCGTCCTGTGATGAGCTGAAGAACGCGAGGAAGACATAAATACGCTGTGTTATCTCCTCATCTCTCACAGAAGAGGGAAGTAAGGACAGAAGTGTGACTCAAACATTGTCAGTGATGATCGGACACATTCAGAGGTCAACCTTTACAGGGATGGACTTCTGTGCTCTCATCCTGGTGTCACCATTGCACTCTGACTTTGCTGATTATGATTTGTTATCTACTGAAAAGCAAGGGACTTTTTTTAAGAATTAAAAGTGTTCATCATTGTGAATATGAAAGCTAGAAAGGTTCCTACCCCCCCCCCCCCCCCCCCCCCTCTAATTAGGAAAAACGTATGCAATCAAAAAATCTAGTTTCAAAAACCACCCTTTGGTTCGGGCATGTCTGGGGGGTTTTGCTCCTGCGTCGTTCTTCCCCCACAGACCAAAGACATGCAAGGTAGCGTTTCAGTTTTATGGCTCGCATCTTAGATAGTGGTTCATTATAACGTGGTTAACATACAATTTGATTTTGACGTATATTGATCATATTGTGAATCCATCTGCTTTCCTGGTGTGCGCTGCAGTTGGAGATTGTGGGCGTAAAGATACGGTTACTTTGTTCTGTAGCAAATATCATCTGAATCTTCAGATTCTGAACAAAAAGGGGAGAAGGAGTATTGGAAAATGGTAATACTCCATTTAAGTACTCGTAGTTGTTCAGCATGGATGTGTGATGATGTTCGTTGTCTCAAAATAAGAAAACTGTTCATACTTCAATGTGAAGGATGTGTCACTTTGTTCAGTAGCAAGTATCGCTGTAACTGAATATTTAGACACTTCATTAAAAGCCATCTTCATTTTATACAGGTGTCATTGTCTCATCAGTTGTATGAGGATGAGTTTGAATTGTCCCCCTCCATGTAGAACTGGTTTATTAAAGTGAACACATTCACTCAAAAAAACAACGCTTTCAACGAACTTAATAAAATCATGGAAATGATTTGCACACTATTTTATTGATTCTTTGAGCATAAAGAAATTATGTTGATACGACTTGATGTATTTGAGTAAGATCAACTTAATTTATTATGGTTGGTTCAACGCATTTTCTTGGGTTGTGTCAAACTCAAATGAATACGGTTGGTTTGACTAATGCCACATTAGTAAAATGTAGGCTAGTCAATGAAGTTAGACCAACCCAAATTATTCAATTTAATCCTGCCCAAGAAAAATAGGTTGGACTAACTCTAATAAATTACGTTGATCCGACTCGAGTATATTATAGTGAACCAACTTAATTGCTTATTGCTTAAAGAAAGCAGTTAAATTATGTTGAAATACTTTCCATGATTTTGCTATAGTAATACTAAAAATGTTAGTGTTAACATTTACCCTGAACCACAACTGAAACTAAGTTTTAACAAAATATACAACTGTGTTGGCTGGAAACAAGACAAATGAGAGATGTTGCAATACAACTGTATTTCTCAAAGTAGGCACTGAATAATGTTTTAATGAGCAGCTTCTCTTATAAACATACATATCAAAACCTTTTCTCAACTTTCTATGACACATACACAATTAAAATACATTTTTGAAAGTGCTAACAGTGGTTATTAGTGCAGTCTTGACCTGAACTTTGTCTTTGTACAAACATCCCTCTTATCCTCTTACATTCACAACATTCATCTTAAAGACTTGTGATTACTTACTTAATGCACTGGTGAACACGCAGGAATACAGAAAATAATAAACACACACAGAAGTGTCTAATCTGCTTTAGCCATCATAATGTGTCTAACGGGATAGCTTTATTTTGAGAGCTTGTCCTTTTATGGATAGTTGGTTTGGGTCTAGTTCCATTATTATTTTCTGCAGAACTTCAAAAGTATACTTGAGCTCTGGAGGGTAGCTCAAGTTGAGAGCATACACAAGCGCAAGCAACATTGACACTGCAAAGGGTACATGTGGCAGATGTGCGGAGTAACACGCGGACACTGGCAGCTCGAGTATAAGTTTCTTTATTTTCTCACCGTGCTTCGAGGTCGCACACTTCTCGCACACCCGTCGTTCACTCGTCGTTTGCACGCCGTTCACTCGTCGGTTTGCTCGTGCGTGCTCCAGAGTCTCCGGGTCTCCCTCTCCAGATCTGTTTACTGGTTTTTAAGCACAGGGGGACAATTAGTTGATACATCCCAGCTGTGCTCATTACCTGCCGGCACCGTTCCCTGCACCCCTCCTCCCAGCTCTCCTCCCCCCCCTGCAGCTGAGCTAATCACACCCCACCACCACATACCCCCACCGCCCGACTTAGGCCGGGGAGCCGTCCGGCCGAACCAACTCCCCCCCCCCCCCCCCCTCCTCCTGCTCTGGAGGGCGGGAGAGGAAGTCGGCCACGACCATCTGCGTCCCGGGCCTATGGATCACCTTGAAGTTAAAAGGCTGTAAAGCTAGATACCACCGAGTGATCCGGGCGTTGGTATCCTTCATGCGGTGGAGCCACTGCAGCGGGGCGTGATCCGAGCAGAGGGTGAATGAGCGTCCCAGGAGGTAGTACCGCAGGGAGTCGACCGCCCACCGGATGGCCAGGCACTCCTTTTCCACGGTGCTGTACCTGGCCTCTCTCTCCGATAACTTCCGGCTGATGTAGAGGACTGGGCGGTCCACCCCCTGCACCTGCTGGGACAAAACGGCCCCCAGCCCTCTGCTCGACGCATCAGTCTGCAAGACAAAAGGGAGAGAAAAGTCAGGTGTATGGAGGAGAGGTTCCCCGCAGAGAGCCTGTTTTACCCCCTCAACCGCCCACTGGCACCGCTCGGTCCACTGGACCGGATCTGGGGCACCTTTCCGGGTCAGGTCAGTCAAGGGGCTGGTCAGTTCCGCAAAGCCCGGGATGAACCTCCTGTAGTACCCGGCCAGCCCCAGGAACTGCCTCACCTCTTTTTTTGTCTTAGGACGCGGGCAGGCCGCAATAGCCGCGGTCTTGTCTACCTGAGGGCGCACCTGCCCGCCCCCCAAGTGGTACCCCAGATACCGTACCTCCCTCCGCCCAACTGCACACTTCCCCGGGTTGGCGGTGAGCCCGGCCTGCCTCAGGGATTCCAGCACCGCGCCCACCTGCCGCACATGCTCCGCCCAGGTGGTGCTGTGTATGATCACATCATCCAGGTAGGCGGCAGCATATGCAGCATGCGGGCGAAGCACCCGGTCCATGAGGCGTTGGAAGGTGGCCGGGGCCCCGAACAACCCAAAGGGAAGCATGGCGAATTGGTATAACCCAAACGGAGTGGAGAAGGCCGTCTTTTCCTTGGACTCTGGTGACAAGGGAATCTGCCAGTAGCCCTTGGTTAAATCCAGTGTCGTAAAAAAACGTGCGGTGCCCAGTCGGTCCAGGAGTTCGTCGACCCGGGGCATCGGGTAGGCATCGAAACGTGACACGTCATTCACCCTGCGATAGTCCACACAGAACCGCACAGACCCATCCTTCTTAGCGACCAAGACGATGGGGCTGCACCAGGCGCTGTTGGACTCCTCTATTACCCCCATCTCCAGCATCGCCGCTAATTCCCGCTGAACCACTTTTCTCTTGTGTTCAGGTAACCGGTAGGGCCGTGTTCGCACTGTCACGCCCGGGGACGTCTCAATGTGGTGCGCTATGAGGTCCGTGCGACCTGGCAGGAGAGAGAACACATCGTTAAACTGACTTTGCAACTGGGCTAAGTCCGTTTTCTGGGCCGCAGAGAGATGGGCCTCGAAGTGGAGCCGGGTCGGATCGGTGGACTTAGAAACCTCGGGCCCCAGCTCCTCTCTCTCAGCTACTGCGGACACCAGCGAAACGGACTCCGCCTCTCTCCATTGTTTGAGGAGGTTGAGGTGGTAGATCTGTGTAGCTCCGCCCCTGTCAGATCGCACCACCTCATAGTCGACGTCCCCCACCCGCCGTGTGACCTCGAAGGGCCCTTGCCACCTGGCGAGGAGTTTTGAGCTGGAGGAAGGAAGCAATACAAGAACTTTTTCTCCCGGTGTAAATTGTCTCAGCTTTGCTCCTCTGTTGTACAGCCGTTGTTGACGCTCCTGGGCCTCGAGCAAATTCTCACGTGACAACTCACCCAGTGTGTGGAGTTTGGCTCGCAGGTCCAGGACGTATTGAATCTCGTTCTTACCGGGGCTCGGACCCTCCTCCCAGTGTTCTTTAAGCAGGTCGAGCACCCCCCGGGGTTTCCTGCCAAACAGCAGCTCAAAGGGAGAAAATCCCGTGGAGGCCTGGGGCACCTCCCGCACTGCAAACAACAGAGGATCAAGCCATTTATCCCAATGACGTTCATCGTCGTGAATGAACTTACGAATCATGGATTTTAAGGTTTTGTTCAGCCGCTCCACCAGCCCGTCGGTCTGGGGGTGATAGACGCTGGTCCGAATAGACTTAACTCCCAGTAATTCGTAAAGTTCCCGCAGTGTACGTGACATGAACGAGGTGCCCTGGTCCGTAAGAATCTCTTTCGGGATTCCAACGCGGGAGATGACCTGAAACAGTGCCTGCGCAACACTCCTCGCGGAGATGTTGCGCAATGGCACTGCCTCGGGATATCGCGTTGCGTAATCCACCAGAACTAGCACAAAGCGATATCCCCGTGCACTCCGGTGAAACGGCCCGATAAGGTCCATACCTAAGCGCTCGAACGGCACCTCCATCAACGGGAGCGGTCGCAGCGGCGCTCTCGGAATGGCCGGCTGGTTCACTAGCTGACACTGCGGGCAGGACGCGCACCATCGGCGCACATCCGCCCAAATGCCTGGCCAGTAAAATCGGGCCGTTATCCGGTCCATCGTTTTGTCACTACCCATGTGGCCCGCCATCGGGTTATAGTGAGCCGCCTGGAAAATTATTTCCCGACGGCTTTTTGGTATTACTAACTGGGTGTTCTCCTGACCTGTACGAGTGTCACGACTCACTCTGTATAACCTGTCCCTGATCAATGAAAAGTGCGGGTATGATAATGCGGTGTCAGGGCGCACCATGTGACCATCAATACGTATCACCTGGTCGAAGGCCGAGCGTAGAGTATCATCACGAGACTGTTCCAGTGGAAAATCTTCCATGGAGCGTAATTCGGGAGCCCGCGGAGTCTCCGTGGGAGGCTCCGTCGGTTCCCCGTCCCTGTCTGCAGTGTCGGATAACCTCGCGTCACCACTGAGCACCGCACACATCCCGCATGTCCCTGCTGCTCGTGACCGCACCCCCGCGCACTGCCCCGCTAACTTATGAAACCCTGCCTAGTCTGTCCCCAAGATTAGGGGGTGCGTAAGGCGGGAGCTAACCGCAACCTTAATCTTATGCTTTTTACCCCCACACCTAATCTCTACCGGTACCACTGGGTAGTCGTGAATATCCCCATGCACACACTTAATACATACCCGCGATGCCTCCACCAATGCCCCGGGTCGAACCAGCCTCTGGTGGATCATGGACTGCGTGCAGCCCGAATCCACCATCGCCTGGTATGTACCCCCCTGGATCCTTACCGGAACGCAGTACGTCGCTCCCGGACCGGGGGAGGGTGTTGGAGGTCCGGCAACCCTCACCGTCTGGCCCACCTCCATCAGGGGGCACTCCCGCCGGTAGTGCCCGGGCTGCCCGCACCTCCAACACTCCTGCCCTGGCGGTTGAGGCGCTCTCGGTGGGTCGGGAAGAGTGCCGGGTCCGGTCGGTTCCCCACGGTCGCCCCCCCTGGTCCGGGCTGGTGATCGCGGCGTCGGCAGGGGCCACGCCGCGGCCGGCTGCTGGGTCCTCCTTTGCGGCGTGGGGACTGGGGGTGGTGACGCGGGCGGGCGTCCGCCGTCGCCCCGTCCGCCGGGGTGAGCCGCCAGGTGGTCCTCTGCTAGGGTGACAGCCGCCTCCAGCGTCGCCGGGCGGTGGTAGCGGACCCACGACGAGGTCCGTGGCGGCAGGCCCTGCAGGAACTGCTCCACCACCACCTTCTCCACCACCGCCGGTGCTCCGCCCGCGCCCTCCGGCTGCAGCCACCTGTTGGCCGCGTCCTTGAGCTGCTGGGCGAAGGCAAACGGGCGGTCCCCCGGCCCCAGCTTCGCCTCCCGGAAGCGCCTCCGGTGGTCCTCGGGGGAGAGCCCCAGCCGGTCAACGATGGCCCTCTTCACCCCGTCGTAGTCGTGCCGCGCCCCCGGTGGCAGACCAAGCGCCGCCGTCTGCGCCTCCCCGGACAGCAGCGGCAGTAGGCGGATCGCCCACTCGTCCGCCGGCCACCCGCACGCCCCCGCCATCGCCTCGAACATTTCGAGGTAGGACTGCACCTCGTCCGCCGGCGTCATTCTGTGCAGCACCACCCCCGCGTAGGCCGAGGGAGCCGCCGCCGGCGGCGCCGCACCTGGCCGGGCCGCCAACTGCTCCAGCACCTGGGTCTGCCGGTCCGCCTGGGCCTGGAGCGCCCCCATAAAGTGCCGGTTGGCCTCCGCTTGCTCCCGCTGCATCGCGGCAATTTCGCCCAGCATCCGCCCGAGCGCGACCGCCGGCTGCGCCATCCCCTCCGCGTGGTGATCGCTGGGTTCCATCCGCTAGTTGGGCGCCACTGTGGCAGATGTGCGGAGTAACACGCGGACACTGGCAGCTCGAGTATAAGTTTCTTTATTTTCTCGCCGTGCTTCCAGGTCGCACACTTCTCGCACACCCGTCGTTCACTCGTCGTTTGCACGCCGTTCACTCGTCGGTTTGCTCGTGCGTGCTCCAGAGTCTCCGGGTCTCCCTCTCCAGATCTGTTTACTGGTTTTTAAGCACAGGGGGACAATTAGTTGATACATCCCAGCTGTGCTCATTACCTGCCGGCACCGTTCCCTGCACCCCTCCTCCCAGCTCTCCTCCCCCCCCTGCAGCTGAGCTAATCACACCCCACCACCACATACCCCCACCGCCCGACTTAGGCCGGGGAGCCGTCCGGCCGAACCAACTCCCCCCCCCCCCCCCCCCTCCTCCTGCTCTGGAGGGCGGGAGAGGAAGTCGGCCACGACCATCTGCGTCCCGGGCCTATGGATCACCTTGAAGTTAAAAGGCTGTAAAGCTAGATACCACCGAGTGATCCGGGCGTTGGTATCCTTCATGCGGTGGAGCCACTGCAGCGGGGCGTGATCCGAGCAGAGGGTGAATGAGCGTCCCAGGAGGTAGTACCGCAGGGAGTCGACCGCCCACCGGATGGCCAGGCACTCCTTTTCCACGGTGCTGTACCTGGCCTCTCTCTCCGATAACTTCCGGCTGATGTAGAGGACTGGGCGGTCCACCCCCTGCACCTGCTGGGACAAAACGGCCCTCTGCTCGACGCATCAGTCTGCAAGACAAAAGGGAGAGAAAAGTCAGGTGTATGGAGGAGAGGTTCCCCGCAGAGAGCCTGTTTTACCCCCTCAACCGCCCACTGGCACCGCTCGGTCCACTGGACCGGATCTGGGGCACCTTTCCGGGTCAGGTCAGTCAAGGGGCTGGTCAGTTCCGCAAAGCCCGGGATGAACCTCCTGTAGTACCCGGCCAGCCCCAGGAACTGCCTCACCTCTTTTTTTGTCTTAGGACGCGGGCAGGCCGCAATAGCCGCGGTCTTGTCTACCTGAGGGCGCACCTGCCCGCCCCCCAAGTGGTACCCCAGATACCGTACCTCCCTCCGCCCAACTGCACACTTCCCCGGGTTGGCGGTGAGCCCGGCCTGCCTCAGGGATTCCAGCACCGCGCCCACCTGCCGCACATGCTCCGCCCAGGTGGTGCTGTGTATGATCACATCATCCAGGTAGGCGGCAGCATATGCAGCATGCGGGCGAAGCACCCGGTCCATGAGGCGTTGGAAGGTGGCCGGGGCCCCGAACAACCCAAAGGGAAGCATGGCGAATTGGTATAACCCAAACGGAGTGGAGAAGGCCGTCTTTTCCTTGGACTCTGGTGACAAGGGAATCTGCCAGTAGCCCTTGGTTAAATCCAGTGTCGTAAAAAAACGTGCGGTGCCCAGTCGGTCCAGGAGTTCGTCGACCCGGGGCATCGGGTAGGCATCGAAACGTGACACGTCATTCACCCTGCGATAGTCCACACAGAACCGCACAGACCCATCCTTCTTAGCGACCAAGACGATGGGGCTGCACCAGGCGCTGTTGGACTCCTCTATTACCCCCATCTCTAGCATCGCCGCTAATTCCCGCTGAACCACTTTTCTCTTGTGTTCAGGTAACCGGTAGGGCCGTGTTCGCACTGTCACGCCCGGGGACGTCTCAATGTGGTGCGCTATGAGGTCCGTGCGACCTGGCAGGAGAGAGAACACATCGTTAAACTGACTTTGCAACTGGGCTAAGTCCGTTTTCTGGGCCGCAGAGAGATGGGCCTCGAAGTGGAGCCGGGTCGGATCGGTGGACTTAGAAACCTCGGGCCCCAGCTCCTCTCTCTCAGCTACTGCGGACACCAGCGAAACGGACTCCGCCTCTCTCCATTGTTTGAGGAGGTTGAGGTGGTAGATCTGTGTAGCTCCGCCCCTGTCAGATCGCACCACCTCATAGTCGACGTCCCCCACCCGCCGTGTGACCTCGAAGGGCCCTTGCCACCTGGCGAGGAGTTTTGAGCTGGAGGAAGGAAGCAATACAAGAACTTTTTCTCCCGGTGTAAATTGTCTCAGCTTTGCTCCTCTGTTGTACAGCCGTTGTTGACGCTCCTGGGCCTCGAGCAAATTCTCACGTGACAACTCACCCAGTGTGTGGAGTTTGGCTCGCAGGTCCAGGACGTATTGAATCTCGTTCTTACCGGGGCTCGGACCCTCCTCCCAGTGTTCTTTAAGCAGGTCGAGCACCCCCCGGGGTTTCCTGCCAAACAGCAGCTCAAAGGGAGAAAATCACGTGGAGGCCTGGGGCACCTCCCGCACTGCAAACAACAGAGGATCAAGCCATTTATCCCAATGACGTTCATCGTCGTGAATGAACTTACGAATCATGGATTTTAAGGTTTTGTTCAGCCGCTCCACCAGCCCGTCGGTCTGGGGGTGATAGACGCTGGTCCGAATAGACTTAACTCCCAGTAATTCGTAAAGTTCCCGCAGTGTACGTGACATGAACGAGGTGCCCTGGTCCGTAAGAATCTCTTTCGGGATTCCAACGCGGGAGATGACCTGAAACAGTGCCTGCGCAACACTCCTCGCGGAGATGTTGCGCAATGGCACTGCCTCGGGATATCGCGTTGCGTAATCCACCAGAACTAGCACAAAGCGATATCCCCGTGCACTCCGGTGAAACGGCCCGATAAGGTCCATACCTAAGCGCTCGAACGGCACCTCCATCAACGGGAGCGGTCGCAGCGGCGCTCTCGGAATGGCCGGCTGGTTCACTAGCTGACACTGCGGGCAGGACGCGCACCATCGGCGCACATCCGCCCAAATGCCTGGCCAGTAAAATCGGGCCGTTATCCGGTCCATCGTTTTGTCACTACCCATGTGGCCCGCCATCGGGTTATAGTGAGCCGCCTGGAAAATTATTTCCCGACGGCTTTTTGGTATTACTAACTGGGTGTTCTCCTGACCTGTACGAGTGTCACGACTCACTCTGTATAACCTGTCCCTGATCAATGAAAAGTGCGGGTATGATAATGCGGTGTCAGGGCGCACCATGTGACCATCAATACGTATCACCTGGTCGAAGGCCGAGCGTAGAGTATCATCACGAGACTGTTCCAGTGGAAAATCTTCCATGGAGCGTAATTCGGGAGCCCGCGGAGTCTCCGTGGGAGGCTCCGTCGGTTCCCCGTCCCTGTCTGCAGTGTCGGATAACCTCGCGTCACCACTGAGCACCGCACACATCCCGCATGTCCCTGCTGCTCGTGACCGCACCCCCGCGCACTGCCCCGCTAACTTATGAAACCCTGCCTAGTCTGTCCCCAAGATTAGGGGGTGCGTAAGGCGGGAGCTAACCGCAACCTTAATCTTATGCTTTTTACCCCCACACCTAATCTCTACCGGTACCACTGGGTAGTCGTGAATATCCCCATGCACACACTTAATACATACCCGCGATGCCTCCACCAATGCCCCGGGTCGAACCAGCCTCTGGTGGATCATGGACTGCGTGCAGCCCGAATCCACCATCGCCTGGTATGTACCCCCCTGGATCCTTACCGGAACGCAGTACGTCGCTCCCGGACCGGGGGAGGGTGTTGGAGGTCCGGCAACCCTCACCGTCTGGCCCACCTCCATCAGGGGGCACTCCCGCCG
This sequence comes from Pungitius pungitius, assembly GCF_949316345.1. Taxonomy (NCBI): domain Eukaryota; kingdom Metazoa; phylum Chordata; class Actinopteri; order Perciformes; family Gasterosteidae; genus Pungitius; species Pungitius pungitius. The sequence goes on along the minus strand of NC_084900.1, from coordinate 1,176,981 downwards.
GTAGTGCCCGGGCTGCCCGCACCTCCAACACTCCTGCCCTGGCGGTTGAGGCGCTCTCGGTGGGTCGGGAAGAGTGCCGGGTCCGGTCGGTTCCCCACGGTCGCCCCCCCTGGTCCGGGCTGGTGATCGCGGCGTCGGCAGGGGCCACGCCGCGGCCGGCTGCTGGGTCCTCCTTTGCGGCGTGGGGACTGGGGGTGGTGACGCGGGCGGGCGTCCGCCGTCGCCCCGTCCGCCGGGGTGAGCCGCCAGGTGGTCCTCTGCTAGGGTGACAGCCGCCTCCAGCGTCGCCGGGCGGTGGTAGCGGACCCACGACGAGGTCCGTGGCGGCAGGCCCTGCAGGAACTGCTCCACCACCACCTTCTCCACCACCGCCGGTGCTCCGCCCGCGCCCTCCGGCTGCAGCCACCTGTTGGCCGCGTCCTTAAGCTGCTGGGCGAAGGCAAACGGGCGGTCCCCCGGCCCCAGCTTCGCCTCCCGGAAGCGCCTCCGGTGGTCCTCGGGGGAGAGCCCCAGCCGGTCAACGATGGCCCTCTTCACCCCGTCGTAGTCGTGCCGCGCCCCCGGTGGCAGACCAAGCGCCGCCGTCTGCGCCTCCCCGGACAGCAGCGGCAGTAGGCGGATCGCCCACTCGTCCGCCGGCCACCCGCACGCCCCCGCCATCGCCTCGAACATTTCGAGGTAGGACTGCACCTCGTCCGCCGGCGTCATTCTGTGCAGCACCACCCCCGCGTAGGCCGAGGGAGCCGCCGCCGGCGGCGCCGCACCTGGCCGGGCCGCCAACTGCTCCAGCACCTGGGTCTGCCGGTCCGCCTGGGCCTGGAGCGCCCCCATAAAGTGCCGGTTGGCCTCCGCTTGCTCCCGCTGCATCGCGGCAATTTCGCCCAGCATCCGCCCGAGCGCGACCGCCGGCTGCGCCATCCCCTCCGCGTGGTGATCGCTGGGTTCCATCCGCTAGTTGGGCGCCACTGTGGCAGATGTGCGGAGTAACACGCGGACACTGGCAGCTCGAGTATAAGTTTCTTTATTTTCTCGCCGTGCTTCCAGGTCGCACACTTCTCGCACACCCGTCGTTCACTCGTCGTTTGCACGCCGTTCACTCGTCGGTTTGCTCGTGCGTGCTCCAGAGTCTCCGGGTCTCCCTCTCCAGATCTGTTTACTGGTTTTTAAGCACAGGGGGACAATTAGTTGATACATCCCAGCTGTGCTCATTACCTGCCGGCACCGTTCCCTGCACCCCTCCTCCCAGCTCTCCTCCCCCCCCTGCAGCTGAGCTAATCACACCCCACCACCACAGTACATTTCCCAAGTCGCTCAGCACTTCCACCCCCTCCAGAATGACTCCGACTTCATCTGGGTCATCACTGGGCTCCGCTCCTTCTTTTCGAATCACATGGATTGCAAAGACTGTCTCCGCCATAGCTGTTTGACTGCTTTCAATATTCTGTGACAAAACAGTTAACAAAAGCAATCATTTTTCACTTATGTGCATTACATGCCATTTTTATTGCACTATTTTACTGTATAAACAGCTATCAATAACTTCATTCACATTAGGGCTTTCAAAGAATATTCTATATTCAAATATATATTGAAATAGTTGAAAACAACACTAAGAAGTTAATTTGGGCCAACTTAATCATATTTGATCTTACCCAAGTAAAGATAAAGGTAAATGAACATACCGTGTATTCCTTCACCAGCTTCTCTGGATCTTCGTTCAAGTAAACACATAGACCTTTGAGGACGCATTCTCGTCTGACGTCAATGCTGGCAGTCTAAGAATGCAGATAAAATAACATTAGGAACACCATCTAAACCAACCATCTTATTAATCACAATGAGTAACCATGCAATATCAGTGTGTAAATTAGTATGTGAACCCTTGGGATCCAGGAGTGTTAGCAACAAGTGCAGACGACCAATAAAGGCAACAAGTAAGTTTACAAAATACAAAAGTTCTACGAGTAGAATAGCCTCTCTTTAACTTTTCCATTGTCATCATACCTGGGTTATGGGTACCATGATGCTCTTGATCTTTCTCCCTTGAACTCCACTTTTCTTGGCATACACCTGGATCAGGTTTTCAGAGTACAGATCCAGCTGGGAGAAGAACTTTGACTGCAAATTGATTGTTGTGATTCTCTTGAATTCCAGGAGACTTGTAGTGGGATGGTGTAGTCAGTGAGGTTGATCCAAGACACACTTTGGGGGATAGCAGACACAGGACACTTTTGCAGTCAGAAATTGCTGCAATAAAGTCAGATAGAACAATCAATTAATATTCATGGAGGTTAAGGCCTCCTAAGTCAGTGACGCGCGAAAAACTCCGGGTTGTTGTGACGCATCAGACCAGTGTGTGCGCGGGGGCCGGGTGGCCAGAGCGGAGCCAGCCCATTGACAGTACCCCAATGACAGTACTGTACTTTGAAATGTGGAATTAAAATGGAAATGGAAATTTGTCTGGTTTGATCAATCATTATTCTAGATAAACTGCATGCTATACATTTTTATATGTATAAATATATATACAGATCGCTCCAAAATAGCGTTCGCCACCGGCGGGCCGCGGAGACGCCGCCTTCGGTATAACTGCGGCGGAACGGCGGCTGGCCGTCCGGGAAACGAAGCGGTTGCCGCTGGCGGTGCGCCGGCAAACGTGTTTGCGATTACGCTATACTGTCGCTTCTACTGCCTCTGAAAAACCGCCGATGGTCCGCCGACTCATTGCTGTCTGTCTGTCTGTCTGTCTGTCTGTCTGTCTGTCTGTCTGTCTGTCTGTCTGTCTGACAGCTACCTATCTATCTATCTATCTATCTATCTATCTATCTAGCTACCTATCTATCTATCTATCTATCTATCTAGCTACCGTCATATATATAATGACGGTAGTATTACTCTTAGTAAATGAAACGTGTGCTTAGTCATTTATTGTCATTCAAATTCAGCAGTAACGTTAGCGCGCTAATGTAACCCTACAAGGAGTATGCTAACGTCATTAAGTCAACGTTAGCTAGTCGTGAACACCTTATAAAATATTGCTAAAACGTTACCTCGTCATTAACAATAGCTCACTGTTCACCGTTCACATTGGTATGTTGCAAAAAGGAGTAACGTAACGTTATATAAGCTAACACTAGCCATGCGCATGGGGACTTTACCCTTTTTAAATGTAGTAAAAAATAACACTACATAAAAAATAGCATAAACAGAACAACGAGCTAAGATATGAAGACATATAATTGTTTTACATTTAGAAGGATGGTGATGGATTTCTGCTTACCTTATCCATGTGCGGCCAACGGTGTATCTTCTTAATCTGGTTCTGACGAAGACTGCCTTCGCCTTGGTTTTCGCGGTCATGCCTGGCTACTCGATTGTCTCAGTTAATCACAACATGAATGGATCTAATAAACGTTACGTTTTTGAAGTTCATGCCAATCCTACATGACTGAATCACGTTCACATTGAAAACATTAATGAATATCGTTCATTCTACATGTTACACATTAGTAAATGTAACAACCAGCCAATATCCTTTTTTTGAGAGTATCAAGTAGTGCTGCTGTGGACTTTCTTACATGGTTATCGTTAGTGGAAAAGCTTCAGTAAGACAGATGGATTGGATTCATATTCTCCATCATGGAGTAGCCTGCTTTTGCTCCTAGATGTCTGAGAGGTGTCCACAGTATGCAGAGCTCTCTGGTTACATGATTCTCTGGTCTCAGTGTTTGTTGGTAGAGTCTCAGGGTGTGTGTGGACATCAGATGGTCTGTGTCAATTTATATTGAGAAACCTTTTCTTCTGATAACTGTGACTGGCTGATGGTGTTGGAGATAAGGTCATAACTCTGATGAAATTGTACCTCAACCTCTCTGATGAAAATTTCCTCCGAATCATCTACTTCTTCTAAATATTCTGAGGCAATGAGATACCAGACTATTGGTCAATGAATAGCCATCTGGAAGTCATGATGGTACACTTTTACTTATGCAGACCTCTGTCTCCACTTGATGAAGACAAGACTGAAGCATACAGATGACTCAAAATCAATATATTCCATATTGAACAAAGCTCAATGGATCAAAGGCCAATTTTGGGAAGATACATCATTTAGTTTAAACTCATCCTCTTTCCCTAAAAAAGGCTGTGCTGCATATTAACAATACAATAATTAAATTCTACAAATAATTCAGTGCAAAGGTTTGCATATGAACATGGATGACTTGTTTCTCAATCTCCCTGTTTTTGATCAGTTGAAGAAAAGCTTTGACTCCTTTACAATCCAGAGGATGGAGCGGAAACTAGTTCAATAAGAGGGGAGTTGTTGAAACAATGATTTATTAAACAGGCATGAATATTTACAGCACAAAGTATTTGGGGCTTGGACTTCTGCGTAAGATCGATCAGGGACCGAGATGAGATGAGGCGTATCCCCACTTTGGAGGTCCAGACACTGGTGGTGGTGGTAGAGAAAAACTTACTCAAATCCTATGATATGCCGGGATTTGCTGCCAACTGGAGGTGTCAGGGGGGTGGCGGATCGCCTATGGAGCGCTGACAGCTTACCTGCAGGGAGAGGGCCACCAGAGAAACACACAACTTGTTCAGCTTGTTTTCCTGACGTTGTTCTTGAGTACCGTGAATCTTTTTTGGGGGGGGTTGAGAAACTGGTCCAGAACCTCTTGAATATTTTATTATCTTTTCAAAAAACACTCGTTTGATCTCATTTTTAAAGCCAAATATATTGACTCACGTAGATCACATGGAGGATTGTTAGTAATTAAAAAAAAAAAAAAATTCAAAAATTGGAAGCATGGATGGGGACGTCTGGAAGAATTCAGCCAAACTACTTTTCTCATTCTGGTAGATTTATTTATCAGATCACAGTATAAGTATAAGTATAAGCGCTGCATTTGCAAAGGCAGGAGCAATCCTGCCGGCCCGCAGGCCGGAAGAACACACTGACTAACATCAGCAAGAACATCATGTTTTATAACCCGAAAGACAAAGAAAAGTTTTCTATTGGCCCTAAGCTGGAATGTAGGGGATGGACCTTCTCCCCCCGCATCTAGAGATCCTAACGTAAACAAAGAAAAAAGTGTGTATGTTGGTTGGGCTGTGGTGTGAACCCGCCCCCTTATCTTACACATCTGCTGCTGGTTGACCCGCTGACCTTGCTTCCTTGGTCAGGAAAGAAACCCGATCCCCTTATCAATACACACAGAGAAACTTCTGTTTGTCCGTGCAGGTCCCAACACTTAATCATGTCTCTAAGCCTGTCTCTGACTTGCTGGCACATCCTGCTTGGTCTCTGACTTTGAATTCTACAGCAGAACAAGGTTAAGATTTCCTAACTCAGCACTAAGAAAAAAGCTTTTGATTATCAGGATACGTTCTCTTTAATTGTTTGATTGTAATCTTCAGACCTGCAAAATGAGTCCTGTTTCTTTGCGGTTCTTGATGTTCGTTATTCTTGGTGTGGTGTGGTGGTTGTGTTAGGGAATTAAGCAGAAGAGCACCCCTAGTGGTAATGTCAAGTGGGTTTTTCTGGCTTCATTTATTATCTTTTACGTGGCTTTATTTGGCAAATGTACGTAATATTTACTTATGGTAACTCTGATGAACTTTTTACACAGTTGTCATGGAATAAACTCTTATAGTATATCAGATCATTTGCAACCTCATTACTTGATAAAATGGAGTTGAATATTGTCCAAATTTACACATTTTTAAATAAGCACAATTGCATCAGTTTGATCCTTTACGGTAGTGCTGCCTTTATAAACCCAACAAGTTAAATATTTTTAACTTAAAATATAAATTGCATGTAAAGGGGATATGACAGATGTATTTAGGCAGCAGGTTCAAGTTAAAGCTGTAGTTATATTTCATTTATTTCTACAGTACATAGCTGTAGTTCAGACTACAAAGGAACACACCGTCTCTTATAATCTGGAGTTCACAACAAATGAAAGTCGACATCGTGATGAACGTGTGCTGTTTGTACTGTGAGGTCACATTGCTTTTGTTGTCTCATCTGACTTTTGTCTTGATTTTGATGACCAGAGTCCACAACCTATAAACTCCATTAAAGGGCCACCATTTGGATGAAACTGGGACTCAGATTCTATAGCAACATCCCAACACTGGATACCAAATGGTGGTTGGGCCGTGAATGCACCACACACGTATACAAGGTAAGTGACAGTAGTCATTATCTGTTTGGTTACTTGTGCACAGATTCTGATCAGATGAGATACCAAAAGTGCTCACTCTATACCTTCTATTTAATTGTGAAGCCAAGAAGAGCTTTGCTAAAGTAGATTGTAAGTGGCAGCCAGTCATCTGATACTTTTTAAGAGATCAACACAGATTGTAAGTATACTACATTATTTATTTCCTCATCAGAATAGATCTGGAGAGACGGCGTACTTGATCTCTTCTACTCCAGCTTTACCTTGAGGGAGAAGTCCTTCTCAACCTGAAAACGTAACTCCTCTCTACGCTGCACTGGTGCTTTGTTCCCCACCTACAGATACACCTTCAACTTATCCAGGATGGACACTAGTCCCACTAACTGAGGGAAACCAGTCCAACTGTGGAGTCTCCATGAACACGAGGCACAGCAGGAACCAGTACAGGTGTAAATTCATTCAGTCATTTTATTTTTTCTATGACCTTACTTTCCTACATGGGACAATGTCAACATGAACCCTATCTCACATTACAAGTTTTTAATAATGGGGAGAAGGTTCATTTCAAAGTGCTGTATCAGAAGCATAATGTAACTAACAGACAGGCCTGTCATTTTTAGTCTGCATATCATGGACACTTGCTAAGATGTTGTGATCAAAAGAGGAGCAGTAGAGAGATCATTATACGTCTTAGTCCCCTGGGATTCTAATCCATCTGTTTCTGTTGTCATAGATGTTCATATTTATCCAGAATCCAATGTCCAAAACTATTGAAAGAGCCGTCTTCAACCAACTCTCCTCCTATCTCCATCGTAACAACCTCCTTGACCCCCACCAGTCAGGTTTCAAGGCGGGCCATTCCACAGAAACTGCTCTCCTCGCTGTCTCGGAGCAACTCCACGCTGCTAGAGCCGCCTCTCTCTCCTCCATCCTCATCCTTCTGGACCTTTCTGCAGCACTCGACACAGTAAACCACCAGATTCTTATCTTTTTCCTATCACAGCTATGCCGACGACACCCAACTAATTCTCTCCTTCCCCGACTCGGACACTCATGTGGCGGCACGGATCTCTGCATGTCTGACTGACATCTCCCAGTGGATGTCCGCTCATCACCTGAAGATCAACCCCGACAAGACCGAACTACTTTTCTTCCCTGGAAAAAACTCTCCCACTCAGGACCTGACTGTTAACTTCGGCGACTCTGTGTTAACGCCCACTCAGAGTGCCAGGAACCTCGGCGTGACACTTGACTCCCAACTCTCCCTGACTGCCAACATCGCAGCGACGACACGATCCTGTAGATACACGCTCTACAACATCAGGAGAATACGAGTCTCTACATCTTCCGTTGAAAACTCAAGACACACCTCTTTAGACTCTACCTTGACTAAAACACTAGCAAACCGTAGCACTAACAAATCCTAGCACTTAAATTGTACTTATAATGGCAATTTTCTATAACATGTTTTGAAACTGCTTATTTGATGAAAAATGTACTTGTTACTTGTTCTTCTGAGGTTGTATCTCTATGTGGAAATGCACTTATTGTAAGTCGCTTTGGATAAAAGCGTCGGCTAAATGGCATGTAATGTAATGTAAAGTATAGTGTCTGATCCACACTCCGGTGCAGAAGGGGGCGCTAACGCACCAGCAAGATGGATGACAACTGCCATTAATACACTAAAAGAAGAAGAAGAAGAAGCAGGCGTTAGCTTCTATCCAAGATGGCTGCGACCATTGACAACAGCAACGCCGTTCAGGCGACCAAGAGAAAGCACCTCGGGATCCCCGAAGCTGTGTTTGTGGTGCGTAAAGCTTGACATTAATACGTTTATGACGTAGGTGTGTTCTCTACGTGAGAACACACCTACGCGCTGCTCGCGGCCGTTGTGCGCGCGCGTCACGCCGGCTAGGAGCTAGCTAGCTCGGTTAGCACGGGAGCTAATCCCGCTGTGTGGTCAGGCGGGGCGGCTCCTCGCCTCCATCTATGGACCGTTGATACCGTGTCAGAAGTGTACAGGCTAACGTGACTGTGTGCCCCCCCCCCCCAGGAGGACGTGGACTCTTTCTTGAAGCAGCCGGGCAACGAGACGGCCGACGCAGCACTGAGGAAGCTGGATGAACAATACCAGAAGTACAAGTACATGGAGCTCAATCTGTCCCAGAAGAAGCTCAGGTACTCGTTATGGAGCAGGGGGCCTTGTCTGTTGATGCTGTCTCCTATAAGACACTCAAATTCTGCTAATGCCCCCCCCTTGATAACGATAAAATGACTCCGCTGAAGCCTCTCTCGCTGAACAGTTTTCTCTCCACGCGCAGGTTGAAAAGCCAGATCCCACAAATCATTCAGACGCTGGAGATCCTCCGACACATGCAGAAGAAGAAGGTGGGCGTCCGTGGAGCCGAGTGCCCCCCCCCCCCCCGTTGTCCCCTCTGTCCTTCACCCACTCTGCTCTCTGCCTCGTCCCCGTTTCAGGAGACCACTGCGCCCATGCAGACGCACTTCATGCTGGCCGACAACGTTTACTGCAAGGCCTCGGTGCCCCCCACCGACAAAGTCTGCCTCTGGCTGGGGGTGAGTCGAGCGCCGCGACGCACTGAAAAAACACCGCAGAGCAGTTTAACACGGGGCGTTTGAGCAGTGACCTCACGTCCTCTCCTCCTCTTCCTCCTCATCCCAAAAAAAAGGCGAACGTCATGTTGGAGTACGACATCGACGAGGCCCAGGCGCTCCTCGAGAAGAACCTGTCCACCGCATCCCGCAATCTGGAGACCCTTGAGGACGATCTGGACTTCCTGCGAGACCAGTTCACCACCACCGAAGTCAGTATCCTTCCTCACGGCAGCTCGGGTCCGGTTCTTTTTCTGCTCGTTGGTCCTTTTTTCTCCCTCCAGTTTTTAACTAGTACACGATGTAGGAATGTGAAGCCGTGGCGCTCCTTAACGCCCCGTCTCCTGAGACATGGCACGCGTCTACAACTGGGACGTGAAGAGACGGAGCAAAGAGAACGTCCTCAAGTTGGTGGACAAGCCTTAAAACCAACCAACCAACCAACACACACACACACACACAGCTCTCTGCTCAGCAGCTTCTCCTTAAGTAATAAACCAACCCGGAGCTCGACCGACACGAGGGCGCGTTTAGGAGGGTGTGCTTGATTTGTACTCCTCCGGGTGGTTGAATCAGGCTCACGTCCTTCACCCGGTGTCATCTTGAACCCTCTGAAGTCAAACTGTTTTCTTGTTAATTTGCTACAGAACACACACAAATCTTTTGGATGATTTCAGTGTGTGACATTTCTCTCGCGTTGTGTCTCTTCTCACTGAGCTGCACCACGTCGACGTTCACACACACAACTTTAGCTTGTTTTTGTTCACTTGTTGCTTAATTGTTGAAGAGCGTGGTGTAGAAGTCATGCTGCAGGATGAAGATCACAAGTGAGACGAGCTGTGCTTCCTCCTCCTCCTCCTCCTCCTGGCTGCCGTTCTGTCTGTATTTATTTTTTTCTCTATTGATTAAGCCGTGACTGAAGTAAAGGAACATTTGGGCAAAGAGACGAGACTCTGGTTTTTATTCTTCCCTTATATTTTATTACAGTAAACAATGCGTACATTGTTGACGATGTCTGGTGTCATGTAAAATAATTCTAAAGTATAAATTAGAAAAAGGAAACATTTTAAATTTTTTCACGAATCTCCTTTTAAATGAGTTTATTATCATTAAAAACCTTTTCTATCCTCACACTTTGAGACAAGAAGAAGCTCTAGTAGACATTTGAACTGCATGCATTTGTGCAGAAAGCTGCTTTTCTGTTGGTGGAATCTGGCGTTTTCTTTGTGGGAGGTTAAAGGGGGGGGGGTGTTAAGTAAGAGTACTGTACACCCCCTGAAATAGTTGCTCTTGATGCATCTGGACACAACAACCTTGCGTAAAAAAACAAACCCACAAATGAACAGAGACTATTTCTATATTCCAGTCACGTTTTATTCACTTAGTACATTTCAGCTGGAGATGAGTAGCGCAGAGGGAGAGACGGAGAGATTCAGGGTCTCAGAGAGATGAAGCCTTGTGGCTCCTGTGAGGCCTTTAGATGTTCCTCCTCCGCTGTCTGTGAGCCTCGAAGGAAAGCAGAGCCATGAGGGGAGTGCACAGTCATTATTAACCTTCGTTACTGGGCAACAAAAGCAACTGAGCCGTCAAATGATTTGGGCGAGAAGTTCAGCTCCGAATCTAAGAGACCTTTCACAGTCCAAAAACCATATCTGCTTCCTCCACATGTGGGGATCCTTTAAAGTAGCTTAGCATAAAGACTGAAGCTCGGATTGAACAGAAGTCCGGGTCCAGTCGCGTCATGTGACTCGACGGCTCCTCCAGCACGACGTCTTCTCGTCTTTAACAAGTGCTCAGACAATAAGCTAAATGTCCCCAAACGACAAAGGCAGTTATTTCCACAGAGCATCTGAGTGAAGAGCTTCCAGCAGCTTGAAAATGTTCAATTTCAAAAACACCGGTACCCAAAAGTCTTATATGAATAATGTTGAAACAAAGGGAATGAAATATAACTAAAATTAAGTCTCACATCATCTAAATCACCAGTTCTTTTTTTTTAACAAATTGACTCTTTTGCGCCTCTTTTCAAAACCTCTTTCTTCCCGGCTGATACATTCATGTTAAATGAAGAAAACACCAGCAGAACTCTTTGGAGCCAAAGAAGGCGTAGCGTGTGAACGTTTGGGGGGGGCTTGATGAAATGATGGCCATCATAGCGAGGATGGAGCATTCATTTAGGCCTGTGCCTCACGTTAAGGACAAAAAACAAGAGCTCATGAATTATAGCTGAACCAATTATATGAATAAAAGAATTACAGCAAATCAACGTGGTTCATCCAAACAGATGGATTTGGTCCAGTGCTGATCTCAAATGTGTTTAAATGTTTAAATAGTGTAACATTAATTCAGGTGTTCCTTAAAAACCTTTTATTCGATGTTGTGATTCACTCATTGGCTTTAAAAAAGAAAAACATCAGTAACTGGCCTCACGTCTGGAGAGAGAACGTGTCGCTAGAATTAGAGAAAGCTCCTTTTGCACTTGGTCACATGACGTGACGTTGCCGTTAGCAACCGGCTTTGGTATCGGAAAAGCGGCCCGGTCCGTCCCCCGTGAAGATGGTGTGTTGGAGGACGTCCTCTGCGTGGTCACCTTGTCCCTCTGGGATTGGGTCACCTCCCAGGAACCCAAATGGGCCTCCACACCTGAGGTGCTTTGTGGCTCCATCGGCCACAGCGAGTCCAACCGGTGAGGGCCGGGCCCCCGAAGCTGCTGGGGGGGTCTGTTAGTAACCGGGTCAGCGGCGAGCGTAAAGAGCGGCGTGTGAGCAGAAGGAGTCGACGCCGTAGACAATTTCACTGAAATATGCTTAGTGTGCTCGGACGATGGTGGACACCAAGTGGTGGTTTGGCGTGTGGTCATGTGATTGCATATAGGACGAGAGGGGGACACTCCCCCCCCCCCACCTTCAGTCCCGAAAAAAAGCTGTCCCCAGACCAGATCAACACAGACAGCGGCGGTCACTCTTGGTGACCTCCTCGGAGGAGTGGACGACGTTGGGGACGAGGCCGCTCTTCACGCCTTCCCAGCCCTCCTGGATGGCGATGTCTCCGGACCGCACCAGGGCGAAGATGTCCCTGGTGAGCTCGGTGAAGGCGTGCTCCACGTTGATGGCGTCGCGGGCCGACGTCTCCACGTAGCGCATCCCGTAGGCGCCCGCCAGCTTCTCTGCCTCCTGCCGGGTCACCTGTAGGTCAAAGGTCGGGGGGGGGGGGGGGGGGGGGCAAAGGGAGTGGCAAAGGGAATTGAAATGGCCGCCAACTGGCCACATCGTATGAAATGGGCATCCCGTCGCCCCGAGAGACTTGGCATCACTCGTCACGTGACGTGTAGAACGTTGCTCTTCACCCACCTGGCGCTGGGCCTCCAGGTCACACTTGTGGCCCACCAGCAGGAAGACGATGCTGTGGGGCTGCACGTGGCTGCGGGCCTCCTCCAGCCAGTCGTGGACGTTCTGGAAGGAGCGGCGGTTGGTGATGTCGAACAGGAGGAGCCCGCCCACCGAGTTGCGGTAGTAGGCCCTGGTGATGGACCTGCGGGGGGGGGGGGAGGAGGACACAGATGTAAGGGTTGAAGGAGATGAACCGACTGGAGGTGGACCTTCATCCTCCTCATCCGTCTGCTCACGGGACCTCGCACACATCCCAGAATAACTCCCCCTCGGCACCTTGTGAAATGTCATTTCAAAAAGGTGTGAAGTGGAATCGGAGGTGGAATCCTCCACTTACACCCCCCCCCCCCTTCAGTGTGTTTGTGTGCAGAAATGAGCCCTGAGGCTTCTCTGTTTGTACTTTAAACCCCATTTAAATAACTGCTGTGTGTTTTTGTGAAGGCAAACAACTCCCCCCCCCCCCCCCCCCAAGACCTCACAGCCTGCCTAACATTAAATAGTAATCAACCATATTTTTAAATGACAGAAATAAACATTATGTTTAAGGAATATGTTCCTGTATCGATGGAGGGACACATTGATCACATTGTTACTATATTACATTTATTTGATATTACACACTGTATTTATACATTTAATATGTGTCAATTGATTCTGTGATGGTGGGATTTCTTTTTGTTTGGTCAAAGGTCACCAACCACTCTGTGCGCTTCAGTTCTGTAAAAGCAGCTGTTGGACCACAGGTTCCTGGTTTATCTGGAATGATTCTGCAGGAATCTGCTGAATCGGTTTGTTGGCCAGCTGCCTGCAGAGAGAACTTCCCTTAACGCTCCTTTCCCCGCGCTCTACTTTACGCTTGTTATTACGTAGTAACACTAATACATTTTTATAATAATCTCCTAGTTATTGTATAACTTCTCACGCGCACGCGCTCACCTGAAGCGCTCCTGGCCCGCCGTGTCCCAGATCTGCAGCTTGACGCGCTTGCCCGGCTCGATCTCCACGAGCCGTGAGAAGAAGTCCACGCCCACCGTGGGGTCCGACACGTGCGCGAAGCGGCCCTCCGTGAAGCGGCGGATCAGACACGACTTGCCCACCGTCGAGTCCCCGATGACGATCAGCCGGAACTGGTAGAGCCAGATGGCCTCCATGACCCGCCCGGCGCGCTCTCTGCCCGGTGCGCGGGTCCGTCGCTCTGTGGAGGCGCGAGAGCGCGCGCGCGTGCACACGCGAAGGAAAAAAGGGAGGAACGTCGGGTTATGCACAGAAATATTCCAGCCGTAGACAACATGACGTGTGACTTGTATTGACAGTTGAAAGAGTTTCTTCCAACAAAAATACAACTAAAGGGATTCGAGCATTTTACAGCGCGACACATTCTGCTCTCCTGAAGTCTTTGGACTGTAAATGCGTTATTGTTTTAAAACAATAATCTACTCACACAGACACACACACTGCATGCCTCACTCAAGTGAAACCACGAGAGGGAAAATCCTCTTGGGTTTTCCTCGTTTTGATTAATCAGCTTTTTGGATTATTGGCCTGAAGCCCTTTCTGATTCCGAGGCTTTTGTCACTTAACTGTGTGACATTCTGTTTCTACTATTTTGGCCCTAAAACTGACTAATGCCACACTCTATAAGGCGTCACTGTGAATTCAGGGTTTAGCACATCTGCCTTAAATTCTCCTTATTCAGTCAGAAGAAAAGAACACAAAAGAATATTGGCATGTGTTACTAGTTTATTCACATGAAAGAGGGGGATCTCTGGATGTCACGAGGGGACATATTGTATTTGCATTGGACCCTGCACAGGGTCGGACACGCGCAGCCTCCCATCGCGCCCCGTATGCAAACATTAGTGGTCGAATCCCCGGTGAATAGCCGCCCTGTGGGCTCTCACACCGGAAGTGCGTCCGCGGATACATGCGTCTCACAAATCCCGTTTATTTACCCTCGAAAACCCGTCAAATGCATCTTCACGCGAGGCTTCATGAGGTATCATCTCAGCTTAGGTGCACATCACGTCGTCTCGAACCTCTATTATTAGACCCACTAAACATCTGGAGCCGGAACTGAGAAGAGAAGCGGCCTTACTTTGGAGAGCGGCTCAGGCCGGAGCGTGTTCACAGGCAGGCCGGCGCGGGCTCCATGGTGCGGTGGGGTCGGACTTCGGGGGCCTCACCCCCAAAAATAACAAGAATAAGCCCGAATGCGGGGGGGGGGGGGCTGGGCAGATTCTCTCCTTGGTGTCAGGTTCCGGTCGAGAACCGAGCGACGAGACGCAGCAAGTGCGACGAAATGAGAATCCAAAAACGAGAATAAAACCCGGAGCCACGAAAGAGAAAAAGCCCCCCGTGGCTGTCAGGCGGGGGGAGGAGGGGGGTCCCGCGGTGTCAACCCCGTGCGTCGCGGCGTGTCCGTGGGGTTCCGCTGCTGATGAAATGGCAGCAGGGGCAGCAGCATCACATCGCCTGACTCATCCCGCATCAGCACCACTGCCGTAAAGCGCCGCGCGGAGGCGCAGCACTGAGGGAAAACCGGCCATCGCTCCACGGCCGTGCTCAGAACCACGTGCACGGCTTCATTCCTTTGAGATGCTGTTTGTGACAGCGTGAATGTGAATAAACACGTGACCCTGCGTTGTTTTTAAAAAGGCAGACGTACATTTCAGGAAATATTGCACTTTTATTATTATCATGTTTATTTGGATAGGGACAGATACAAATAACATAGATACAACTTAAACAGTCATCTGATGTCAGTATCATAGTGTTTTTACCTAAAGCTCATTTACGACACTTGTCCCTTTTGTATGAATACTGTCGTTTGTTTTATTCGGTGCTAGAGGAAGCTGCACGCGCACCGCGCCACTGCGCAGCCCCTGTGCGCATCCAGCAGTGCGCGTGCACGGAAACGAGCTGCACGCCGGGACGTGTAGTGTCCTTCACACGCAGCGCTGCGCTTGTGTCTTTTGGGGATCTGGTTCAAAGTCGTCTTCCAGTTGGTGCGAGGTTCAGATCAACAACAACTTCACCAGAAATACGTATTAAAGTATTTAAATCGTTGCAACACCGTGTAGAAATGTGGGAACAGCTGCAAAAACATCTTACAAAAAATAATCAACTTTACAACAAAACACGGACACGTTGTTAAACAGCAGGCACGCGCGTCACGGGGGGCGTGGCCTGTCAGTGCTGACGGTCCTGTCGCCGCAGCCTCCGGCCTGTCCGCGGGACAGAGGGACATGTGTCCGACCAGCACCTCGGTTTCTACTCCCTGACGCCCCGTGACCCACCTGCTGCGGGGTCCACGACGAGGACCTCCAGGTCAGCGGGAATTAAAGGCGCATTTCACGGTTCTGCCTCTGCACACTTCACTTGTTGCTGGGGGGGGGGTTCTTTCTCACGCGGGGCCCGTAATTGGAGACCTCACCTTGCTCGGGATGCAGCGCGAGCGCCTGCTGAAGGTCTTGGTCATCGGGGACCTGGGTGTCGGCAAAACGTCGCTCATCAAGCGCTACGTGCACCAGGTCTTCTCCCAGCACTACCGCGCCACCATCGGGGTGGACTTCGCCCTCAAGATGCTGGACTGGGACCAGAAGACGGTGGTGCGTCTGCAGCTGTGGGACATCGCCGGTGCGTAAAAGTCGGTTTTGGGCACATTTAGGTTCGTTTAATGGTCTGCGTGTGCGTGCGTGTGCGTGTGTGAACGCGCTGAGAGGAGCTCCTCGCCGGGAGGCAGCTGTCCAGTCGCGGTCGCGTCTCCGTGCACATTTAACTGGCTGGTTTTGCTTCCAAACTTTTGGTGAAGTGATGAAATAAAGTTGATGTTTTCTAATGTCTGACCCCGTGACCTTTGGGGACAGTTTAGGGGACAGGGGCTCGTGTAACGCGCTCTGCGATGAAAGATAACGATCGGCCGTCCGGAAGCAGCTCGTGCGTTTCGCTGTTCACCAACCTGCTGATTCACGGCTCTATCGGGGTCATGTGGAGGAAGTTAGTCTCCTCTAGAGACTTGTTCATTCACAGCTCACAGACGCTGCATTCTTTAGTGTTCGAAAGTTAATCGGCTAATTTATAATGAGCTTTTTATTCTTCCTCTAAAATGTAACGAGCAAAGATGATGCGTTTGTTTGGGTTTCATTTCTCTACGGAACGATGTAGGAGTTTTTCACTTTCCTTCTTGTCGTTTTTAGAAGTTGCATCTTTTACAATAAATGAACAACAAATCAGTCAATCGACGTTTTCCCTTTTGAAATCAGTTAAAATATCTACAAAGAGTCTCGTGATGTGACGAATCGGCCCCAGAAGCTACGTCCCGTTACCCTTCTTCTTCTTCTTCTTCTTCTTCTTCTTCTTCTTGTTGCTCACAAGGCCAGGAGCGCTACGGCAACATGACCCGCGTGTACTACAGGGAGGCGGTGGGGGCCCTGGTGGTCTTCGACATGACCAGGCTGTCCACGTTCCAGGCCGTCCTCAAGTGGAAAGAGGACCTGGACTCAAAGGTGAGTCAGAGGGCGTCTGCAGGTGTCCGTCTGGGAGGCCAAATGCTGCCGAAGGTTTCCAAGGATGAACCCTGGGGGAGACCTGCTCCATCTGAGCTCAGCGGGAGGCAACGTTTTCTCTGTGAAGGGCTTAATTTGTGGTTTTTCCATCATCATCACGTCTCCCGTGACTAGTGGCGTTGGCCAGGAAGCGCGTAGAGTCGGGTTCCTCATCACGAAGGGCCCTGCAGAGGGTCCATAAAGGCTGAGGAGATCCGTTTAAACCGTGACACACAACCAGCACACCGGGAGGAAGTCACTGCTGGTTAAAGAATGAGTCCCACCTGTGCCAACTGGTCTTCTCCCCCCCCCCCCCCCGTCAGGTCGCCCTTAGCAACGGGACGCCGGTTCCAGCCGTGCTGTTGGCCAACAAGTGCGACCAGCGGAGTCAGGGCTTGTGCCCCAAGCTGCCCAAGCTGGAGACCTTCTCCAGACAGTACGGCTTCGCCGGCTGGTACGAGACCTCCGCCAAGGTGAGACCAGTCTACAATGCACGCCGCACAAATTCCACCTTAACCCCCCCCACGTCCTCCCTCCCCAGGACGACACCAACGTTGACGCCGCCGTCGCGTGCCTGGTGAAGAGCATCATGGCCGCCGAGGGCGAGCGGGCCTCGCGGGGCGCTGCCGAGCCGGACGGCGGCGTCCTGGTTCTGCCGCGCTTCGACTACGGCGCCAAGGAGCAGGAGCGGCGCGGTTGCTCGGGGTGCTCCTCGCTGCGGCCCCGGGGCGGGGACAACGAGTGACCCGACTCGAGTCCTGCTTCCACCCGACGGACCTCACCGAGCGGAGAAGGAGGAGCCAGCATGGTCTTTGTCAGGTTGGATTTCTTCAGCGTATCTCCTCAAAAGGAGGAGATCTTGAAACCTGCTTCAGCAAAGCTCCTCTTCAGACCTCAGCATAGAAAGAGAAGGGGGGTGTGGGGCCCATCACGTTCAAAGCATCATCGTCTAGTTCAACAGGACTCTTCTGTGACACTGGGGACCTTCACTGCATCATTTCATCCTTTTTTGGGACACAAATCTATTTTAAATGTGAATAAAATATTTGGTGTCTTAATAATACTTTTATTATTACGTTAAAATAGGCTTGTGGAAGGAGAACAGCTGATTACTAAGGTCCCAACTGCAGTAAACAAGCATCGAATGGAGGAAGGTTTGTCTTGGCATCTTTTACAAGTGTAGATTTGAACATTGGAATATTACATGTAACTTATTAGGGACTAAAGGTGGAACAGAGATCAGAGGATGGAACACAGGCGTATTCATGAAAACACTCACCAATAGATGGAGCCAAACAGTCAACAGAGAACATGGAGAAGGGCTTTGATGCAAATATTTAGAGATCCTGAGAAGCAGTGAAAACAGTTAAATTCATTCAATAAAGGAGGAGAATCTGGATCTAACGTATCTCCTCTCCATCTCCTCCATGCTTCCACCCACACGAGGTCCTCGCAGCTCCTCCACCACAGTGACTCTGCCTTTTGGGGGGTTAGAACCCTTTGGGATTGTCTCTGAGGGATGGAACTAAGCAGCTTTATGTGGATGCGGACGTTCAGAAGGAGAAGCGTCGCAGAAAGAGGAAGACAGACGACGCTGTGTGGGCGTGCAACACATGTCATAAAAAGCCCACAGGTCGCCTCCCCCCCCCCCCTTCTGACACACTGCAGTTAATTTAAACATGGTAGACAACCTGCGTGCACCCCTGGGTGCTCTGTGTCTCTGGACCCGTCCATGGCAATTGGGTTCTGATGGATCTCTCTGAGCACAGGGGCCTCAGGCCAAGCGTCCGGTGATTGACAGCCGCTAATACGGCTCCAATCCAGAGAGAGGGGGAGAGACCGTTGCCCGGGGCTACAAGTGGGGGGGGGGGGGGGGGTTTCCATGGAAATTGGGGAGTTGGATGTTCCGCCTGCAGATGGGGACACAGCCACCTGCTGCACGAACATAACTGCAAACCCCCTCTCTTCTTCTTCTTCTTCTTCTTCGTCTTCTTTAAACAAGTATTTTCCACCAGGATGTGAAATACTGCAGGTGAAGCTGAAAGGAAACACACACCCTGCAGCAGAAGAATAACCCATTAACCCATTCATCACCCCCCCCCCCCCCCCTCTCTCCATGTGTCAGGACTCCTGTCTGTACGTGGGACACGTGGTTATCGTTACGTTTGATGTCTGGTGGCTCGGCACACCGTGTTCCGTGGAGTCCAACAAGTCCAACAAGGACACGGTGTCTGAGGGAGAATTTAACAGGACCTTAAAGGTTCCGGGCTGGATCGGAACGAGGGAAGGTTTTAACAAAAAAACGGGACTGATGCTGTGAAGTTTGGGCAGAACGGAAGATGCTTTTGCGATGGAACGAGATGTGACATTTGAGGCGTTTATTTCATAAATTCCTCTACAATTTCAACCGTGAGACCCTAAAGGCAACACTCACTCCTCAGGTCTTGCCCAATAGACAGTAGGTGCGTTCACGGGCGGTCCGAAATATGAACACTAAGCGTAAGGAACATTTTCTTTTAGCCACCACTGCATGTTTTACTCTTATTTAACACTGCTTTATGAGTCTTTGGTTACAGTTCTACTGATGACAAGTCGATTAGAAGATCAAACCACCGCATACAAACTGGGGCGGACACAGGACATTTAAAATGTAACCACGGGTAATCCGACTCAGCCGTATCCGCCATAGGTCAACGTCACACTGCATTCCGTCAGTGACAAGTGGGGAATGTCTAATTAAATTGACATGGTGTCGTCTCGTTGTTGTTGAACACACGACAAAATACATAATATAACATCTAACAATTTAAAACAAAACAGTAAATCATTACATTGGAGAGTCTAAAACAAGCTAATGTGCACTTTGTTCTTATCTAACAATTATCGCCTTATCTCAATTAGTTTTATTATCACTTGTTGTAAATCATCTTATTCGGTCACGTATTGCTTCGTTGTTCCTGACACCGTGGGACCGTGTATTCGAGTGCAAAGTTGTGAGGGAGGTTTCTACATTCCGAGCCAAACGGGGGGGGCCGTGAAGGCGGCGCAGTTGTGAGATCAGCTGATTTTTTTACGCTGCCATTTTGTCCGGCGGAGCAGACAGTCGCTCCTTCAGAGAAACCCCTGGCGACACTTTTCACACAGCAGGAAGACGAAGAAGAAGGAGAAACCCGTCCGGTCCCGTTGAATACGGCGTCCGAAGGACAGCAGCGACCGAGCCCGAGGACCCGCAGAACCGGGAGACCGAGCGAGACACGGGACGGCTGCCATTGGTTTTTTTTTTCTTTCTTCCGTTTCAACTTGACGGCGCCGCCGACCTCGGCTCTCTTCGCTGAAACGGACGGAGTCCGGCTCGGCTCGGCTCGGCTCGGCATTTGTTAGCCAAACGGCCGCTAGCTCACCCTGCTAACGACGTCCCCCCCCCAACCCAACCCAACCCAACCCACCCCACTGCCACTCGGTACCGGGGAGGAACTCTGTTCTTTCTATCTGACTGAAGTTTGACGCGGAGGAAGCAACTCGAGACATTTTCTCTCTCTCTCTCTCTCTCTCTCTCTCCGGGGGGGGCTGTGATGGAATGGGGGAATTCTCGGGATTGTTGACTGTGATCACACACGGATTACTTTTTTAGCGCGTGAGAGAGAGAGAGAAAAGTGTGTTTAGTGTCGCCCCCCCCCCACCCCCCCCGGAACCAGCCCTCCGGGTCGCATCCAGCATGTTTATTTGTGCCCTAAAAGTCACTCACAGCGTTCTCAGATTCCCCGGCGGGACTCTCTCGTGGTTCGGGTCGCGCAGCGGAACCGTTAGAACCGTTAGAACCGTTAGCTAACACGGACTAGCTCGTGTTCCTCGCTACGTTCACACCCGGAACTAAAGACACCACCTACTGCGGCTGTTGATCTGTGGGGTTTTTTCTTCTTCTTTTTCCTGCTCTACGCGCACCGGTCACAACCACGTAAGCACCTGAGCGCGGTCCGATCGGGGAGGGGTCACCTGAGCGCGGTCTGATTAGGGAGGGAGGGGGTGGGAGAGACGTAGAGATGTCGGGACAGTCCATCACGGATCGGATCGCCGCGGCGCAGCACAGCATGACCGGGTCGGCCATCAGCAAGGCGGTGTGCAAGGCCACCACGCACGAGGTCAGCGGGCCCAAGAAGAAGCACCTGGACTGTGAGTACACCACCCCCCCCCCTTCCTCCTCCTCCTCCTCCTCTTTGAATGGTCCCAGATGCGGACACACTGCACCTGTAGCCCCAAGAGACACACACACACACACACACACACACACACACACACACACACTCTCTTTGTAGATTAAAGACAGTTGTACGTGTTCACCTCGGTGCTTTCAGCTCATGTGCAGCCTGTTGAGTAGTATCTACTGTGATGATGATGATGATGGGGGGGGGGCGGGGGGGCGCTTCCTTATTGATATATGTGATGAGGGGTCAAATGAGATGCCCCCTTCAGAAGTTCCCAGGGGCTGAGTAATGTTCCAAAAAAACCCATTAAAACCACAAATGATTCATCTCATTTTCACTTTTTGCCACCCTGCTTTTAAACGGTTCCCAAACGAATGTTTCGTTGATTTTCTAAATGCTTCATTTCGAATCCTAAGTCACCTCTTTAAAAAAAAAAAAGCAGAAATAAGCCAACAAGCAGCGCCGTGGTTTCACTGAAGGTCCCTTTTGGCTGAAGGGCGGTGAGATGTCCAGCAGCCCTCAGATCAGCTCAGGACTGAACTTCTGCCCTTTGGCCCCAACCGATCATCAAGTATCAAGTAAACGTTTCCTGGGAAACGGGCGAACCAACAACAACATCCTGTTGTTTCCGTGCTGCTCGTCGTTGGCCCGACATCAAGGACGGATCACAGGCCGATAACAGCCCCATGTTTACTTTCCTGCTGGGATCTACGTGCTTTTTTTTTTCGAAGGGGGGGGGGGGGCAGACCTCTCTCACATACCACAAATTCCATAATCTCATCTGCTGACATTGTGTCCTCACACAAGAAAAAAGATGCCTGTCGAGCCGCCTGAAATTAGACGAGTCACGTTTTAGGTGGTGTGTGTGGGGGGGGGGGGGTGTGTGAGTGTGGGGGGGGGCAGCAAAAAGGGAGAGAGAAAGGAATGCATCTGTTAGACGGCAGAGCTCACGTTACTGCTGAAGTTCTGCTTTCTGGGAAACCGGCGCGATGCCTCGGCTGCCTCACATCCGCCAACTCCTCCTCCTCCTCCTCCTCCTGCCTTCCACTTCATCCTCCTCGCTTCCTGCCCCCCCCCCCCTCCCTCCCCCACTGGGCCGCTGAGGTTGAAGTCACGCATTGACTCCCTGTTGTGAACTTGGCCAGACACTCGCAGCCGATAAGCCGCGTCCAGCTCAATCATTGTAGGACATTGATTTCCCCGTGAGGGCGACGACCTCTGTGCCGCAGGGAGGGAGGGGGGGACGACATTGGGTCGTTACTCCTGTGATGAGCCCTGCTGTCTGTCACGTGATCACCCGCCTCCAGCGGGCGTCCATGTGACCCGACGTGGGGGTTGGGGGGGTCATAAACACAGAGGGCGTAATGCGATGAAATGCTGGATTTAAATGTTGGTTTTCATACACAAACACTACCCCCCTCCCTCCCCCCCCCCCCGGACAGCGCCCTGGGAATGATCTCACCGGAGCATTTGCATCTCGACCCCGATAAGCCGATAGCCGCAGCGGCGGTGACCTTCACGCACGGCTGGCCGACCATAAGTGGCTTTTAGAGGCGTTTAGTGTCGTGGCTCCAACCGTCCGCCTCCATTAACCCACCGGAGGGGGCTCTTTGTATCATTGTTGTGAGTCATAGGAATCAATGCGTGACCCCCCCCCCCCACTACGTGCAGTCCTCAGGTTTTCATGGCGAGGGTTGGTGTTTTATTTCCCTTTTTCCTCCCTTTAAAGGAGCAGCTGATGCGAAGTCACGCACGCTTCAGGAGGCCACGTTCTCCCACCGATGTTCCTCCGTCAGAGAAGTTGACGTCTACGCTCTCGTTGGCTCCTCCGTTGCCACGGCAGCCGGAGCTAGTGGACTTTAGTCTGGTTAACTACTTTTAACCAAAGCAGTTAACCAGACTAATGCAGCTCCATCTGAAGGAATATCTCTGTGGGGGGGTACATGTTGAGAGCTGAGCTTGACCTTTGACCTCTCGGAGGGTAACGACATCCAAGCGATGCGGGCCCCACGGTCACGTGACTGACCGTCAGTATTCAGCTTCTTTGGGACGCGTGGAGATGACTGGGCAGTCGTTGTGGCGACGTGACACAAAATCAATCACACCCCCCCCCCCCGCGGGGAAGCTCCCCCCTGGGGGCTGGACGTGACTCCAGGACGTGGGTACAAACTGTCCTGCTGGTTTCCTGCCGTTTGCGCTCCGTTGATTGCCGCCCTGATAGATCAGCGGGGTGTAGCCGGGGGGGGGGGGGGGCGCCCCTCGTCTCCAGCGATTGTCTAATGCAATCTAAACAGAGCGGGGCAGCCCCCCCCCCCTCCCCGTCTGCACAGCAGAGATAGGCCCAGTTTAGACTAGCAGGCAGAAATAAAAGGCTGGCTGCTGACTGTCTGCAGGCGTCGTTTCAAGTGAAGCCCGAGGGACCGCCTGTGTGGGGGGGGGGGGATGAATTACAGCTCCACCCGAGTGCGAGACACGGGTGAATATTCCATCAGCTGTTGGTGGAGAAGTAATTAACGTTCTTTAGGTTAAGTTTCCTTGCATGCAGTCTCTCATGAATGAGGACGTAATCAAACCGCATCGTTAGCCCCACGTCACAAGGTCAACGTGCCCTTCAGCACACGTCTCAGTCAATGAGTAAGTGTCCAGTTACTGTTCACTGCTTCGGGGTCCACAACGCTGCTCCACGTGGGACAAGTTCCCCACAACGGCTTCAAAGTGAATGCTTCCAATCATTCATGTGGAGGACTCCTTAATAAAATGCCAGCCCTGTGCTGATTGGTTGCGTGGTGTTGGTTGGGGCTTTTTGAATCGGCTCCTCTTGTGTTCTTGGGAACATTCAGTTCTCTTGTTCCCATTCTGATGGTATTTATAGCCGTGTTCTCTGGAGCCGTTGGCTGGGTTCACTGCTGCTTCCCCTCCCGTAGTCTACCTGTGTGCTAGTGTGTCTGTCTGCGTCACTCTGCTAGTCCCCCCCCCCCCCCCCACACTCCCACGAGGCTTCTGTCCTGTTCCCTGCATGACAGTTACCCAAATCCCCCCCTTGAAATAAATATATATACACATGCGGGGCTTAGTGTGAAAACATACAGCGTTTTATCAATGCTCCACAAATGTTTACAACACATCTCCCTCCCCCCCCACCTCCCATCTGAAGGCTTTGAGGGGGGGGGCAGTCCCTTCCACAGAAACAGACGGAGGAGAGGAGATTAGCTCTACACGCAGACAAGGTTCTGATACTGCAGGGCGTTAATCTTTTAACAGAATGGGGGGGGGGCAGACACCCCCTGCGTCTGGCTCTTCGTCTGCGCGCCGTCTTCCGTCTCCCCCCCCCCCCCCCCCCCCCAACATCAGAAAAGTCTGTGCGTAACTTTCACCTCGTTCCACCACAGCCCTGCTGAGCTGCTGGGACGTCGGCCATAAAGAGTCCAAAAGTATCATTGGTCACAAAACTGGTGAAAATGAGCAGATATTTTCTCCATTTCTAGAGTTTTCTTTAGACTCATCTGTGATTCTGCACCACGGATGATGGTGAAATCTCGCTTTTTCTTTTTTGGGGCAATGCGGTTGAGCAAGAACGGAACAGAAGTGCAGGGTCAGCGCTTTGCACCTTCACGCTGTGGACAGAGCCCCTCGTCAATAATCTCTCCCAATCCAGATTACGGCCCCCAATGCAGAGCCCCCCGCTGTGTGAATGTCCTCCACATGAGACCAATCCCACCAGGGGGCTGGGGTCCGGCGGGTCACGTGACCTCCTCAGACGTCGGTGGAGCTAAAGGGGAACACGGAGAGCAGGGCTCTGAATGAATGCTAATGGCGCCGCGTGCAGACTGCTAATGAGCCCCGATTTATTCATATCCATTTAAAAGTTAAGAATCTTGTGTTTACAACTCAGTTTGAATTCAATCAGCTTTCTCTAAATTAAAGTTTTAAATTGTGTCGCAGCTCCTTTCAATTAAATACTTTACGTTTAAACATTTAAAAAGATCAGGATTTTCCTTTCTTAGAATTTTTACGCACCTTTTTTAAATGAAGACACCAACATTTTATATAAATTCTATAAAAAGGACCGTTGCCACCAAACCAACTTTTCTTT